>NC_064573.1:55146558-55475487 GCF_937001465.1 Orcinus orca
ACCTGGCTCTTGTGCAGTCAAGTTGACTAATTGTTGACCTAAAGTCATCTTGTTCGCCACTCATTCTTCCCAAGAGATTAGTTTAGAATCATTAGGTAAAGTTCTCAATTCCAATTCTCAAGCTGGAATTGAGATTGGACTGGAATTTTGTTAAACCTGACATCTTTATTTATTTATTTTTGGCTTTAAAATATATATTTTTAATTTTTTGTATAATTTGTAAAGGTTATTTTCTTTAAAAAATATTTTTCATGAAGTATAGTTGATTTAGAATGTTTCAGGTATACAGAAAAGTGATTTAGTTTTATATATGTGTATATATATATATACACACACACACATCTATTCTTCAGATTCCTTTCCATTATAGGTTATTACCAGATATTGAATATAGTTCCCTACACTGTACAGTATGTCCTTGTTGTTTATCTATTTTATATATAGTAGTCTGTACCTGTTAATCCCAAATTCCAAATTTTATGCCTCCCCCTGCTTTCCCCTTTGGTAACCATAAGTTTGTTTTCGATGTCTGTGAGTCTATTTCTGTTTTGTAAATGAGTTCATTTGTATCATTTTTTTTTTTAGATTCCACATATAAGTGATATCCTACAGTATTTGTCTTTGACTTATTTCACCTAGCATAACACCCTCCAAGTCCATCCATATTGCTGCAAATGGCAAAATTTCATTTGTGAAAAGTGAAGGCAGGAAAAGGCAGGACAACAAAAAAGAAACAAAGAAGGACAGCAGTGAACCAAAAACAGTTATAAATATGGTCGATACTAATCCAACAATATCAATAATTACTTTAAATGTGAATGGCCTAAATATACCAATTAAAAAACAGAGACTATAAGAAAGGATAAAATAATGACCCGACTATATGTTGTCTATAGGAAATTCGATGTAAATATAAAGACACAGATCAAAAGTAAAGGGATGGAGGGACTTCCCTGGTGGCGCATTGGTTAAGAATCCGCCTGCCAATGCAGGGGACATGGGTTCAAGCCCTCTGGGAAGATCCCACATGCCACAGAGCAACTAAGCCCATGAGCCAGAATTACTGAGCCCGTGTGCCACAAATACTGAAGCCCACGTGCCTAGAGCCCATGCTGCACAACAAGAGAAGCCGCCACAATGAGAAGCCCATGCACCACAGTGAAGAGTAGCCCCTGCTCACCGCAACTAGAGAAAGCCCACGCACAGCAACAAAGACCCAACACAGCCAAAAATAAATATTAATTAATTAATTTTTTTTAAAAAATAAAGGGATGGAGACAGATAAACCATGGCTACACTGACTAAAAGAAAGCTGCAGTAGCTAAATTAGATAAACTATCTCCTGCACTATCTTGGAATATAGTGCTTATGTCAATCAGGTCCATAGCTCTAGGAGAAGTGTTTGAGAAAAGTCTGAATGTTTGTGTATGTTGGCTGCTTTTTTCTGCCTTTAGCTAAGTTCTATGAGAGAGATGAGTCCAGGCAAGAGTTAGCACGGTGGAACGGAATACATTTCCACTAAGGAGGTTTGGCAAAGTCTTTCTTGAGTGCTATTTACCAGACAGTGGGAGCCAGATAGATTAATAAAGTTTGGTTCCTTTCCAACCCGAGCCTGTGGCCTCGGGGTATCCATCACAATATTTCACGTGTGGGTTTGTGCCACGTGCCAGCAAGTGAGTAAAAGAGGAGATTCCTCAGGCTTAAGAACTTTTTCCAGACAAGATCTATGGCTGCAGTTACAAAGGAACCTTTAGACCAAGGAACTAAATAGAAGGAAATATACCAGAAACATATTAAGAATCCTCCAAGAACCTGTAATTCTTTAACCCCCTCGTGCAATCCTCAGGGTCCTCACAACTGAACCTATAGGACAGCATACTTATCAATACCACTTCAGATGTAGTTACGGAGGACAATTGATGGAAGAACCTCCCAGAGGCAAAGCCAAAGGTCACAGATGATAATGAACAGGGAAATTCCTTGGTAGGGCCAGGGTCCAATGGAGAAACACACTTTGTTGCTAGGTCAGGGAGCCTCTAATCTCAGTGGGTGTTACGTCATTGCAGTGGTCCAGTGACTGCTGTTTCCCTCCCTTTCTTTCCTTTTCTGAAAGAGCGTTTGTCTGATCCTGCGCCTCATTTACCGCTATGTTTCTGGTGGGCGGAGGCTGGGAGGACAGATGACTTGTTTTTCGGAAGATGCAAGTGAGAGTCACAGGTGGTCCTGATGAGGGGAATGCATATCACTCAGAGGTCCTAGACTTTAAAATGATTGCAGCAGCCAGGTGGAACGTTGTGTTGCCTCACTCGAACGGGGAAAAGTGTGTTTTATATCTAGGAAGAAGGATGAGCAGAAATATGTGGGTGACCAAGGAGTGGACTGTAGCTGAGACTGCCGGTTGCCTCTCTGAATACATTCTTCCCTCTTCTGCTAGCAATGGAATTACCTCAATTTTAGATCAGCCCATGGCCTTTCAGCCACAGGCTGTATTTCTCAGCCTCCTTAGCATCCGGGTTTGACCATGTAACTTGGTATTAGCTACTGGGATGTGAGAAGAAATCATATGTACCAAATATTCTTGGGTTATTAAAAGAAATAGACATGCCTCGCCTTGTTCCTTTCTCCTTTCTTAGTGGCCAAGAGGTTGATGGGTAGTAAGATCTAAGGCAGCCTTCTTAGGTTACAAGGGAGTAGCCATGGTGGAGCAACAAAATAGAAAGGGTCTGGGTCCCCCAAATCTCAGAGCTGCCATATTGGCCCTGGAGCGCTTATGTTGTCTGTGACACAGAGGGAAATAAAGTTCTTTCATGTTGATTCGGGTCTCTGTTAGAGCAACTCAAGCTTATAATCTAATTAATACAGGTTTATGATCAAGTGTCACATCTCATTGTACTGTAACTATTTTTCTTAATTATGCTTCTTTTTATTGTAAGTAACTAATTAGTGATAAGAAGAAGAGTATCAGCAAATAATAACGTGTAGCAAGTCTCGACTGTCATCCAAGGGCTGGAAGTTCAAGCCTTGCAGGAGCTAGCATAGGAGTTAGAGGAGCCGTCAGGAGCTGAGGTTAGTCTCATCTCTGCTTCTGCAAGCTGGTTTTCTCTCCTTTGGTTGGTATATGACCAGATATGATAAAATGGACCCCAAGCTTACATCATTTCCTAACAGAGACAGAGTGGGACATCAGTCCTAATTTCAGAGTTCCCAGGATAGGGAATCTGGCCCAGCTTTGGCTAGGGTCCAGTTAATTCTATCAACCCACAGACTGGTATTGGAGGAGAAAGTTCCCAGAAAAGGCTGCTATCCCCTTTATAGATAGCCTATGGGTCATTTAATGTCTGATTAATTTACATGTCTATCCCCCATATTATACTTTGTTGCGAAGGCCATGGAGAAACAGGAACTCCTATTCATTGCTGGTAGATATGCAAATTGGTACAACCATTGTGAAGTGGAGTCTGGAACTTCTAACAAAACCACACACGTGTTTGGTTTTTTTTGTTTGTTTTTTTGTGTGTGTGGTACGCGGGCCTCTCACTGTTGTGGCCTCTCCAGTTGCGGAGCACAGGCTCCGGATGCGCAGGCTCAGCGGCCATGGCTCACGGGCCCAGCCGCTCCGCAGCATGTGGGATCTTCCTGGACCGGGGCACAAACCCGTGTCCCCTGCATCGGCAGGCGGACTCTCAACCACTTTGCCACCAGGGAAGCCCACGTGTTTGTTTTTGACGTAGCACTTGCACTTCTAGGGAGCTGTCCCAGGAAACACATTCAGTAAGATGAAAATAGGTATGCATGAGATCGTTCATTGCAACATTGTTTGTAATTGCGGTCTAAATGTCCAAACATAAGAAAGTAATTGAAGGATGGTATTATCCATGCAGTGGAATACTACAAAACTATAAAATAACAATAATAAGGATGATCTCTATAAACTGATATGGAATAATTTCCAGAATATATTAAGTGAAAAAAAGGAAAATACAAAAATCTATCTATGGTAGCAGTTCTCAAAATGTGGTCCTCACACACCTGGGGGTCCCTGAGACACTTTCAGGTGGTCCGTGAGATCAAAACTGTTTTCCTAATAATATGAAGCCATTTATTTGCCTTTTTTCAGAGAGGTGACATTGACACTGATGGTGCAAAAGCAATGGAGGTAAAACTGCAGGGGCCACTACAAATCAAGGCAGTGGGACGTACTGTTTAGTGACACACACTCTTGGTTAAAAAAAAAAAGACAGTTTCCCTTAAGAATATTCTTGAAGCAGCTGTAAAAATGAGTAATGTTATCAAACTTGACCTGAGTACATGTCTTTTTAATATTCTGTGTGACTAAATGGGAAATACCCATGAAGTACTTCTGCTGTTTGAGTTACAAGCTGAAGTAGCCAGTTTTTAATATAACACCATTTTTACTTCAAAGAACAGCTGATTGACAAACTTGTTATTCAGACATGGGTATTTGACAGTTTTTTTTCTCAAATATGAGTGAGGTGAGTCTATCTATTCAAGCAAAACAATTGATAGTGTATGTTTTGAATGACCTGAAGGACTGACACTTCTCTACGTGAGCCTTCCACTTAGTATTGATTTTGGAATCACGCTAACGTTTTGCATACCAAAAAAGTTATCATTATCATAATAATGATAAAATCAAAAGAATGTGGGGCAACCATAGAAGGGAATATAAATTTAAAAAATAAACCTAAATGTATTTCAAAAGAATTACAGTCACACTGGAGAGGACAGAAGGAAGAGCTGACTCAAGTAACTTTTGTAGAAATCTTTTTTATTAATTAATTAATTTATTTATTTACTTTTGGCTGCATTGGGTCTTTGTTGCTGCGCGCGGGCTTTCTCTAGTTGCAATGAGCAGGGGTTACTCTTCGTTGTGGTGCATGGGCTTCTCATTGTGGTGTCTTCTCTTGTTGCGGAGCACAGGCTCTAGGCTGCGGGCTTCAATAGTTGTGGCACGTGGGCTCAGTAGTTGTGGCTCGCAGGCTCTAGGGCGCAAGCTTGGTAGCTGTGGCACCCGGGCATAGTTGCTCCACGGCATGTGGGATCTTCCTGGACCAGGGCTCGAATTCACGTCCCCTGCACTGGCAGGCGGATTCTTAACAACTGCGTCACCAGGGAAGCTCTCAAGTAACTTTTGAACATGGTATTTTGACCTAATAACCTCAGGTTAAAGAAAAGAAACAAAGGAATATTGAATTATAAGTCGTGCCATGAAGAGGCACGGCTGGTATATTCTACAATTGAACAAGTAGTCACTATCTTGAGAGTAATGGGAAACAGGTTTCTTACTGTCAGAGAAGAGTTACAACCATGAAAAATAGGAAGACTGAAATAAAGCCTGTGGTATTGGATTGAAATCAGAGGTATTAGTGTGAATTCATGGTTTTCAACTGGATACTGTGTGTGTGTGTGTGTGTGTGTGTGTGTGTGTGTGTGTGTTCTACCTCTGTCTACTGAGAGGACCTAGAAGCAATGACACTCCAGTAGTAATATGCACTTTGCACATTTAGAGCCCAGATCTTGGTGTCTATATATCCTTCTTTACTTAAAGTAACTAGGGCTTCTTGGAAAAATGATAGATTTCAGGGTTAGGCAGGGAAAGCCAATATGAGCCTGGGACATTTTGTTGTACCAGAAAATAAGAAAGTCCTCAAAGAATGGAGTAACAGTAGTTCAAAGGCATCCTCTCTAATTTATTTATTTAAATAAGTATTTCAATATGTCTGCACTTCTTCACTTGAGGGATTTTTGTTTTTGTTTTTGTTTTTGCGGTACGCGGGCCTCTCACTGTTGTGGCCTCTCCCGTTGCGGAGCACAGGCTCCGGACGCGCAGGCTCAGCGGCCATGGCTCACGGGCCCAGGCGCTCCGCAGCACGTGGGATCTTCCTAGACCGGGGCACGAACCCGTGTCCCCTGCATCGGCAGGCGGACTCTCAACCACTGCGCCACCGGGGAAGCCCCACTTGAGGGATTTTTGAGAGGCTGCAATTATTAACAAATGTGAGAAATATTGGAAAGAGAAATACTATACAACATCCATATCTCTTTTGCAGCTACTCTGCAAGTCACGAAATATCAAATTGGCCCATTCATAATGAGGAGCTAAGGCCATGTACAACATCGCTATTAAGTAATCATTTATCAACCAGATGATGATTGCACAATTGATACAATTAAATTTTATGATGTTTAAAAAAAATAGTAACCAGTTATAACCCACTGAATAACATACAACTCCACAAATCCATACTGATATAAATAAACAAGCAAAGAAAGAAATGGGGAAAGAAAAGCTCTTCCATACAGTAGAATGCCAACAAATAAATGTAAGAGAAATGATGGTGTTAGAAATCACCAGTTGATAAATATGATAGTAATATTCGATTCAAGCTAGAATCATAATGGATTATAAAACTAGAGGGTGACAGTTACGAATAGGACATCGACCTTCTTTCAGAATATTTATTAATTACAAAGGGAAAAATAATAACTTTATTGTGGAGAAGCCCAGCAGACACAACCTTAACAGAGTGATCAAATGTAACATTCACTCGTAAGAGGACATGTAAACATTGAAATCATTTGCCACCTAATATGATGCATTGAGAAGGGCCTGATGTCACTGTTGTGATCTGTCAAAAATGCGCAGCCTCAATCTAACGGAAGAAGCTGGAGACAATGCCAAAGTGAGGGTCATTCTGTAGAATAACAGGGGTTTACTCTTCCAAAATGCCAAGGTCGTGAATGACAAAGAGACTGTTCCAGATTAAAGGAGACTAAAGAGATACAACGTGTGCTCCTAGATCAGATCTTAGTCTACACATTTTTGCTTTCTTCTGAAGGAAATTTGTGCTTGCTTATGAAGAATATTATTTGACAACTAGCAAAATATGAATCTGGTTCGAATATTGGGTAATAGCATTCTATCAACGTTAGTTTCCTAATTTTGATAATCGTATGATGTAAGAGGATGTCCTCATTCTTAGGAAATACACACTGAAGTATTTAGGGCTCAAGGGGCAACATACCTGCAACTTGGAAAAAAGGGTATACGTGAGAAATGCTTGTGTATGTGTGTAAAATAATGAACCAAATCTGGGGAATCTGGGTAGTAAAGAGTATATGGGATTTCTTTATACTATTCTGACCACTTTTTTGGGAAGGCTGAAATTATGTTAAAATAAAAAGTTCCAAAACAAAGGTAAATGAGAAAGTAATGAAATTCTGACACATGTTGTAACAGGAGACCTTGAAGACATCATGCTGAGTGAAATAGGCCAAACTCAAAAGGACAAATATTGTATGATTCAACTTATATTAGGGACCTAGAATGGTCAGATGCATAGAGACAGGAAGTAGAATAGAGGTTACCAGGGGCTGAGGAGAGGGGAGAGGGAGTTAGTGTTTAATGGGAACAGAGTCTCAGTTTGGGAAGATAAAAAGGTTCTGGAATTGGATGGTGGTATGGTTGCACAGCAATGTGAATGTACTTAATGTCAATGAACCATGCACTTAAAAATGGCTAAAATGGTAAATTTCATGTTATATATATTTTACCACACATACAAAAATAAAAAAAAAAATGAGGGTTGGCAGCCCCAGATTTAAATGCTTCAACCCCACGTCAGCTCGACTTCCCCAGAACTGATTCTGCAGTTTCATTCTGCAAAAACTGTTAAGGAACAGCCCCCTTTCCATCAGAGATCTGGTAACATCTTGCCAATCAAGGTGAGAAACAGCCTATTTAAAAAATAGTTATGAGCCGGCCCAGGACGCACTTCATAACCCCGGTAATTAGCCAACAGCCTGTTTGCAGGCTGACACCTCCCAAGGATGCTTGGAGAAGCTGAGAAGTCTAGCCTTTTCCAAGCCTTTCACACCCTTTGACCTCTGCAGTGTGAACAGGAAAAATAAAGCCATGTAACACAGCTGACTTATGCAGTCAAAATTCTGGCCCCAGCCCGGCCTGAAGTGGTTCGCATTATCTAGGTTACTCATTATCTTTTTATAGTATAAACGATGGTAAAGTGTTTTCTAGATTTTAAGTGTTGGTAATAAATACGCTCAGTAAATTTTATTTTTAGAAACTTAAACTGCCAAGTGAAAAACATCATTCCCGTTCTCACAGGCACAAGGAAATTGGGGCCTTTAATCTTTTAAAACTGTATCAAGGAGGCTGTTTGCCTCTAACTCATTCTAGAGAAAACGGCAGACTTCATCTCCCTTCTGGCCAAACGGTCATCATTTCCTACAGAATAAGGCCTGACCCCACCTCAGGCTGGTAATTTGACCTCAATATACATTTTTTTTAGTGTGTCTTTTGTGGGGTTTTTTGGCCACACCATGCGGCATGTGGGATCGTAGTTCCCTGACCAGGGATCGAACCTGCACCCCCTGAAGTGGAAGCACAGAGTCTTAACCACTGGACCGCCAGGGAAGTCCCTCAATATATCCATACTTTTTGAGGTTTACCTTCCATGACTCCCTTATGTATCTGCCAAATCAGACCACCAAACCTTAGAATAAATCTCCCAAAGTGTAGTTGCTGGATCAAAGAATACACCCCTTTTCTAGATTGTAGATGTACTTTGGTGAGTTACTCTGTCACTGGCTTTGAGCAACAGGCCTCTATTTCCTCAAATCCTTGCAAACTCTGCTTCCTCCAGTTTTTGAAATGCCCTGAACTACTTATCTTTCCTCGTACTTTGTTGCCCTGGGCACATCCACCTATTGTTCTTTGCTTACTTATTTTATTTTCACACCAACCAGCTTGAAAACTTGACACATGGCACTCAAGGATCACGGCCAATATTTGTCAAATGCATAATATCACTCTTTCAGTTCACATGTAGAACCTGTAATTGTATCTATACTCTGGTGCCAAGGGATAGGCAGCTTTTATTTAAAATTTAAAAAATAAACGTATTGCTTTTTATGCTGATTAAAAGTAAGATAATCCTCGGGCTTCCCTGGTGGCGCAGTGGTTGAGAGTCCGCCTGCCGATGCAGGGGACGCAGGTTCGTGCCCTGGTCCGGGAAGATCCCACATGCCGCTGAGCGGCTGGGCCCGTGAGCCATGGCCGCTGGGCCTGCGCGTCCGGAGCCTGTGCTCCACAATGGGAGAGGCCACACAGTGAGAGGCCCGCATACCACACACACACACAAAAAAAAGTAAGAGAATCCAAGCTCATTGCAGAAAATTTGCAAGAGAATGGGGAGGCAAAATCCCACCAACTCGGGCACAGGCCTTGACATTTAAGGCTACAAATGGTCAAATTTTGCAATAGACAAAGCTGAATCCTAATTTAGTTTAGTTTAGTTTTGTTTTATTTCTGTGGACATTCGAATAAGGTCTGGAGTGGATGTAGGTTAGAGTGTAGGTTTCGAGACCCCCAGGTAAAAGGAAGTAAAGCTTCAATTTCATTATCCCGGAAGTAAGAGTATAAAGTCTTTTTGCATGTCTTGCAAACCTTCTCAGCTGTACTTCTTGAGAACAATTGATAACTGGGCCATCTGCTCTGTGAGAGGAGGCGGTGCCGGTGGAGGTGAGGCATTCTAATGCCACAGCTAATCAATGAGGAATGAGTGTAAACTTCCCACTCCAGTATTTTCAGTTTGTTTGTTTGTTTCCAGCTTAGACCACCTGTTACCAGATAAGGATTCCTTAACAGTAACTTACTCAAGTCTTCTTAACACAACTTGAAGTCCAACAAACAAAATTTACGTTATTTTTTTCCTGGACTAACGTTGATTTTGCATTTTCTGAGCAGAAATGATCTGACGGCAGTTTGCAAAATAATAAGAGAAGAATTTTGGGGGTAGGTGAGGGAGAAATGGGAGGAGCAGATGTATGTTTAAGTTACATTAGAGAGGAAACTTTGTCTAAACAGCATCATCAGTTTGAAAAATAGGTAGGTTACTTTGGGAATCGGATTTCAAAGCTCCATGGAGGGGCTTATATTTTAGACTGGGGTGATGATGTCTCAAGAATTCTTGGAGGCTCAAAAAAATGACAGAAGGCAAAGCACTGTGGTTACAGAATGTTTGGAAAATGTACTTTTCAAGCAATAAATAAGTGACAAATGACTAATCAAATAGAAGTTTGTGTAGGTATGGGTTTATTCTTTCCCATAAAAAGGCTGGTAGGATGAACATATTTTATTAGATGAAGGCAAAGTGTACCTAACTCAAGAAATCTAGACACCATTTTTGCGAATAGTTGGTTTGTTTAGTTTTAACAACTAAATGGGATTCTTGTGAAGTATAAAATATTTAGGATTGGTCACAGAGTTGTGATTTCCAATGAGGGATCATGTGTCCAAGAATTATGAGAGAGAGAGAGACAGAAAGAGGGAGAGAGGAAGGAAAGAAGGAAGGAAGGAAGGGAGAGAGCGAGGGAGGGAGGGAGGGAAAGCGTTCAGATAAGCTATTGATGATTCTACGTTTTTCAAACCTAATGGTCAGAATATTAAGTTTTAAAACTTAAATAAGTCCTGTTTGTGTGTGGGGTTTTTTTTGTTTTTTTTTTTTTTTTTTGCGGTACGCAGGCCTCTTACCGTTGTGGCCTCTCCCGTTGCGGAGCACAGGCTCCGGACGCGCAGGCTCAGCGGCCATGGCTCACGGGCCCAGCCGCTCTGTGGCATGTGGGATCTTCCCGGACCAGGGCACGAACCCGTGTCCCCTGCATCGGCAGGCGGCCTCTCAACCACTGCGCCACCAGGCAAGCCCCTGTTTGTGTTTTAATGTTACCATCTGACTGTCGTTCTGGCTGAAAACAACTCCATACTAGATGTATCAAATCTTTCTAGACTTTACTCCCCCATCTTCCTATTCCTCTGTCTGTCTCTGTCTCTGTCTCTCTCTTTGTCTCTCTCTCTCTCTCTCTCTCTCTCACACACACACACACACACACACACACACGAGAAGGAAATAATTTGCCTTAAAGTCATTTGTAGCCGTGAATTTTTAAAGTAATGTTTTTCTTTATAGTCAGTAAAGTAGAATAATATTTCTAGAGACCTCAAAGTGAGATACTGATTTGGTGAACATGCTTCCTGAACCACGGGAAAAAAAAAAATCAGGGCAATTGTCTGACAAGTTCAAATGGGAGAAACTGATATAAGTTTTGAGGGTAGAACTGTGCAAAAGAGAAAATGTACCTCAGTTATTGGTCTAACAGAGGCTAGTAGAACTAAAAGCTTTAAAGCCCATCTAAAGATAAAATGTAATTGTTCTCTCTGGCAAGAAGAAAATGTTTAACCACAGGAAGAGAAATAGCTAGAAAGGAAAATACAATAGGGCATAATTCTGGGACTTCTTAGCTCCTTTAGTAAACAACCATTTAGCCTAGGGAGGAAGGTGTTACTGCCGAGGCAAGCAGAGCATTAACTAGGGGAGCTTATCCAGAAGTGACAGAATGTCTGGGATTTGCTTCAAAATAATATAGGAGAGAAGGAAGTATGTGAGGGTATAGATGAAGCAAGAGTGGCCATGGGTTGATAATTGTTGAAGCTGGCTGATGAATATTTGGGAAATTATTACACTAGGATCTCCACTATTAGATATATTTACATTTTTACATCAAAAAAAATGAAAAACACAAAGACATTCTAGGCAGGACAAAGTCCTTGTTTGTGAGGTCACCTGGCTATTTTTAAGGTTTTTTTAAAAAATAAAATGTATTCAAGAGTAGTAGATATGTGTATGAGTTGCCAAGCACAAGCGGAAGGGGAGAGACGAATATGGACTGATTTAGACATTTATTTTGCCCCCGCTAATCTACTCTGTGTGTTGCTGAGGAGAGCTTCCAAAATGGGTTGGAGAAATAAAATCAAATATACCTAAGTTTTAAAGATAAAGTTTACCCAAGTAGCTTGGAAGTGAATATGTTTTCCTCCCTTTTAAGGTAATACGGAATAATCGTTTTGGCTTTTGCATGACATCCTGTGGAGGCCTGATGAAACACTTTAGGAAGCAGATTGTCCCCTGGTAAGAACACACCAATAGAAGAGAAAGCCTTTACTTAAGTGTTGCGTGCCTTTCAAGGGATATGCGGACTCCATCCGTACATCGACAGCTTCTATTCATTCATTTTGAGGAAAGTATCTTGCTCTCTTGTTACATATTATAATGGTTGGCCAAATTTTCTGTAAAAATTACCTGCATCAGGATTAACCTTTCCCGTTTTGCAGATTTGGCAATCCAATTCCAATGGTTTGACAGCCTTTGATACTTCCTGTAAATAGCAGTGAATAATGAACTCCCAGGGTGTCACTGGGGGTTATTCACACTTGCTAATGATTAACCACCCCTGGCTCCTGAACTGTAAGAACCAGACTTCAAGGCCCCAAATACAGCTCATCCTATTTTAGACCCCTGCTCAGGTTTTTATATGAGTTTTGAAAATCCCTTCTAACTCAAACCAGAACGAAACCTAAGTGTCCAATAAATGGGGATTGGTACATAAATTATATCCATAGTTACAACGAACTATTATTTAGTCATCAAAAATGATGATAGTAAACCTGCCCTGTAAGAAACGTTAAAAGAAGTTCTCTAGAGAGAAGGAAAATAAGCCAGAAACTCAGATCTCCATTAAAAAAAGGAAGAGCTGGGAAGAAGGAATAAGTGAAGTTAAAATAAAATGATGACCAGTCTAGACTGGGCACCTGCCTTCTCCAACTCCAGCTCATATTCTTCCTCTGTCTCTGTCTGTCTCTCATTTCTCAGACTTGTACAAAAAAGTATAAGATTAAAAAAAACCCTCCTTGCCATGCATCTCATTCCTTTCTACCCTTCTCTTCCTCCAAAGGTAGCCATTGTGAATGTTTCCTTGAGTATCGTTCCAAAGAAATATAGGCATAAAACATTTTACACAGAAGGGCAATACTAGGGACTTCCCTGGTGGCGCAGTGGTTAAGACTCTGAGCTCCCGATGCAGGGGGCCAGGGTTCAATCCCCGGTCAGGGAACTAGATCCCACATACAGGCCACAACTAAGAGTTTGCATGACACAACTAAGGAGCCAGAGAGCCGCAACTAAGACCCAGAGCAACCAAATAAATAATTTTTAAAAATGGGGGTAATACTATAATGTTCTTCACCTTGCTTAAAAACAACGTACCACGGAATTCCCTGGCAGTCCAGTGGTTAGGACTCTAAGCTCTCACTGCCGAGGGCCCAGGTTTAATTCCTTGTGGGGGAACTAAGATGCCACAGGCCTCACAGTGCTGCCAAAAATCCCCCAAGAAACAAAAACAAAAAAGCTTGTCAACATATATTAGTAATCTTTCTATGTCAGTTCAGTCTGATTTACTTTGTTGCTGTAATGACTGCAAAATAAAGTTTTCTTGGTGGCTTTTTTTTTTCATGTTTCTGTTTATTTGGATTTCTTTTTCTTTTTTTTTGAACTGCTTATCTATAGACTTTGCCCAACTTTACTTTTTATAAACAGGGTTTTTTTCCTCTGATTTGTATCAGCTCTCCGTAAGTTCGGTAACTAGGTCTTGTGCCTGACATGTGCCACCGGTTATTTTTTCCCGGTTTTTTTGCTTTTGAAAATTTTATGATTGTTTTCCTCAAACACAAGTTTTTTTACAAATACAAAATGCTTATACACATGTATCTCTCTTACTGGGTCTCAATTTTGTGTCCTGGTTAGAAAGGCCTCTCCACTCCCAGATCATATTCATGCCTCCTTCCAGAACACGTGGTCTCAACCTCAGCACGACTGACCCTCCAGACAGGATGCTTTTTCTGTGGAGGTCTGTTCTGTGTGCGGTGAAACAGCAGCATCCCTGGCCTCTATCCGCTAGATGCCAGTAGCATCCCCTCCTCTCCAGCTGTGATCACCAAAAATGTCGCCAGGCATTGTCAAATGTCCCCTGGGAGGCAAAGTTGCCACCTACATCCCGCCTGGAGAACCACTGTTCTAGAACATACAGGGTTGCATTTTTAATGAACATTTCAATCTCTGATTCAGATGAGTTTTATTTTTCTTAAAGGAGTGAGATAGAGATCAGCTTGATTTTTAACTAAAAGTAGTCAATTGTCCCAATTCAATTTACCCCGATCTGAAAAGTCACCTTTGCCAAAATCTAAATGTCCATATCATATTCTAAACTCTCATTGTTCTTTGCTTCCTCTTTATTTATTCTCAGTACAAAACGCTTACATTTTAATTATTATTAACTTCAAAATACACTTTAATATTTGAAGGGGTTTCCCCTGCCCTCCTCCCATCCCAACACTTCTTTCAGAATTTCCCAGGCTATTGTATGGTTGTTTAATTTTGATGAAGTGTAGCAATTTAAAGAAAAAAATCCTGTTGGAATTTTAATAGAAATTGCTCTGAATTTAAAGATCGATTTGGGGAAGATAAATATCTTTATGCTTTCGCTATTGAATCTTGCAGGAAAGGATAAATTATATCTTTTATTTTACTTAAGTCTTCCTTTATGTCCCTCAGTAGGATTTTAAAGTTTTCTTCATAAAACTTGCACATATTTCTTGTTAATTTTACTCCTAGATATTTCATCGTTTTATTGCTGTTATAAATGGGTCCTCTACAGCTTTGAGACGAGGTAATGGTGATAAATGGAAACATATGAGTGGATTAACCCTTTGATGGAAAGAGGAGAAAGGGACTCAGTTAAAAACTGGTACACTATTCTGAAGGTCTTACTTTTACCTCATAAATATGGTACTTATTCCAAACTATATTTTTTTTCTTTTTTTTAAAATCAGAATACATCACCCCACGCCCCCGCCTTCATTATTGGTCCATCTAACCTTGTTCCTTTAATTCTGTCAATTGCTTTTAGGCTAATACAAAAACAGGCTGGTTTTCACCATTTTAAAAAGGGAAGAAAGGGAATTCCCTGGTGGTCCAGTGGTTAGGACTCTGTGCTTCCACTGCTGAGGGCCCAGGTTCAATCCCTGGTCAGGCAGCTAAGATCCTAGAAGCGGAACAGCCAAAAGAAAAAAAAGAAGAAAAAAAGAACGGGAAAAACAATGAACACAGTAGAAAACTTGACGAAAGTTATGAACAGGTGAAAAGAAGAAATAAATGCACAGAAAACACAAGAACGTGCTCACCTTCTCAAACCAAGACATGTATTCTTAAAAAAGTTAGGTGTCACGTATTTGTCTAGGAGATTGGCAAATATGAAATTGATTGATAATGTGCAGTGTTAGCAAGGGTGTAGAGAAAGAGGTTTTAAATATGTAAGATGATTTGGAGGGCAATTTGGCAACATCTGTGAAAATTTTGAATGCACAGCCCTTTGACTCAGCTAGTCTACCTTCCAGGGACTCCTACAGATACACTCACAAAAGCCCCCAAAGATCTGCATACAAACTGACATTCTGTTGAGACACACTGGTTCAGTTTGCCCTCGTTTACAGTCCGAAGGAGCTCCTGGCGTTGGTTGGTGCCTATGTTTTATCAATTGTTGAATATTTTAACTATAATTGCACTTTCTTTTTGTGCTTAGTTACAAATTAGACACTATTTAAATGCTTAGCACTAAACATAAATGAAAAAAGCAAGCTGCGGAATATCATTATTGTTTGGATCATGGACCAGGGGTCAGAATGGCAGGACAAATGATTGAACTGCCCTTCTTCATCTGTCAGATGGGGATAACAATAAGGTATGCTTCTTAGGATGTTTTCAGGAATAAAGATTAAAATATGTGAAGTATTTAACGCTGCCTGGCGTGTTATTTACAATAACGGATTGTATTCTTATTAACGATTCTTACAGTCTCATTTTCATGCATTATTTTGCTTGAGAAATATTTATTGGGTCCCTTTATGGTTGAGGCCTTGTGCCAAGTTCAGGAATATTTAACAATAAGCACACATTTTAGTGGGGGGGGCGTCAAAGGACAACAAACACACTAACAGTCAAATGAGCAAAATAATTAAAACCTGCAGCGTTATGGGGCCTCCCTGGCCGTCCAGTGGTTAAGAATCCGCCTTCCGGGCTTCCCTGGTGGCGCAGTGGTTGAGAGTCTGCCTGCCGATGCAGGGGACACGGGTTCGTGCCCCGGTCTGGGAAGATCCCACATGCCGCGGAGCGGCCGGGCCCGTGAGCCATGGCCCCTGAGCCTGCGCGTCTGGAGCCTGTGCTCCGCGACGGCAGAGGCCACAACAGTGAGAGGCCTGCGTATCGCAAAAAAAAAAAAAAAAAAGAATCCGCCTTCTAATGCAGGGGATGTAGGTTCGATCCCTAGTCGGTGAGCTAAGGTCCCCCATGCCTCAGGGCAAGTAAGCCCTCATGCCGCAACTACAGAGCCCACGCACCACAACTAGAGAGAAGCCTGCGCGCCACAGTGAACAGCCCACCCACAGCAACTAAGAACCCGCGCAGCCAAAAAAAAGTAATAATAATTATGGGACTATGGAAGAAAAGAAAGTGTTGAGCGAGACCTGTGGTTCTCTACCAGTGGTGTCCCCCACCCCAATTTCTGTCCCCTCTGGAGGACATTGGTAATGTCTGGAGATGTTTGTCACAACTTGGGGGGAGGGTGTTACCAGCCAGTATTGGTTAGCCGCCAGGCATGCTGGTAAACATCCTACAATGCACAGGACAGCCCCCTACAACCGAGAATTATCCAGCCCCAAACAGGACTGCGGTTGAGAACCCCTGAGCTAGATGGTGGCAGCGAAGGTAACTACATTTAGGTCAAGTGGTCACAGAAGACTCTTCTGAGAAGATATTTAGGCCGAATTCTGACTGGTGAGAAAAAGCCTGATGGGCAGCAAATGCTATGGGGCCATCCCAGGCAGAGGGGACTTGAAAACAACAAATAACAATGAAAACCCCCTTACATTTGAGTGTAATATACATATGCACATATGGAGAGCGAAGGGGTCAATTAAGAGGCCTTTCCTATTTCACTATGTATACTTCTTTCTTGCTGGGATTTTTGAGAACAGTCTTCCCTCCACCCCACCCCGCCCCTTTTTTTGTAATTAAAAAATGAGGAAAGAAGAAAAGCACAAAAAGCAGGCAGGTTGGAAGACAGCCTCGGTAAAACTCCAGGTAGATTTCAGAGAAGAGACAGGTTTTAGAGCAACCTCCATGTGCTCAGGTGGCCCTGGTGTTGTAATCTGTGGTCAGTCTCTGCCCTATACTGCCTTCCACATCCACCAGACCCTCCACAGATGATGCGAGAACACTTGATTTTCAGTCAGGTAATTTACGTCCAGTACTTGGTTTTATACCTTTTAGCTTTGTTATATTTGGATGTGTTATCTTCACTTTAGGAAAAAAATAATAACCTAGCTTACTCGTTTGAGTATTAAATGAGGTCATTTAAATTGTTTCGTAAACTGTAAAACACAGTACAGATCATGATGTTGAGAATAGAGAGGTTAGAGGCTGTGCTCAACCATTATCTTTCTGCTTTGTCCTGTTGAGTTCAAATCCCCTCTAGGGAAAGAAAAATGAGGCCTGTGCTGCAGAGGGAAAAAAGGGCTGGGAAGGGAAATGCAGGCCAGGAGAAAAGTGATTACAAACAAAAGTAGTAGCACAAGTTACATTATTCATGTAACTAAGGGGAGGAGAGTCATGCTGATGGGACAGATAAAATCACCACAAGATGGTTGTAGCCCAGCCCCAGGCCCTTGAAAAGACAATGGTTGGCTTCTCCTTAAGCAGCCTAGGACCCTCTGACCTGAGATGTCAAGAGATGATTATAGAACCCTTGTGCAGTGCTTGGAGCCCCGCAGTCTGCATATTTTATAAAAATATCTGTTCCCCAGAGAGGAGAAGCAAAAGGGATCCAGTGACTGTGAGTCATCATTCCTTGGTGTAAGACAGTGCCACGTGGAATCAGGCTTTATCAGCGGTCACTGAGATGAAGGAAATAAATAGTCTTCAATCACTTGATGGACCACGTATCAAAATAATAACTGCAAGTATTGATACACTTTTCTGGCTTATGTGCCTTTCCAAGTTTCTTTTTGAGTTTTTGCTTTTGAAGGGTTTGCAGCTGTGAAAAGTAACTTAACTCTGTGTCTTTTCTTGGCCTTGAGGCAGCCTGGGAAGATAAGACACAAAATGGAACTGTGTGCCTGGAGGGAAAAAATAATGGTGTAAAACGATGATCGAGTACCAAACACTTTCTCACTTTTCATTCATGCAATTTTCCAATATAATTAACATCCACATGAATTCGGCAAATAATACATAGTAAATGTGAATCCACATTTCTTCCCCCCAAGCACCGGGAAGAATCTTAAAGGACACTGGATCAGTTTCAGCGAGAGGCCCTACCTGGGATATTTCGGGACTCACAGAGCCAGAACTGAAACTTGTTTTTCCACCTTGAGAAAAGCAAATAAACAAAAATATCCTAAGCAACTGCTGGTTTTTCAAGCCCACTCTTTCGGGTTGTTTTCCTGGCCTGTGTTACGCAGACTCCAGGCACTTTCTTCCCAGAATGCACCAACAATCCAAAGCTTGCAACAAGTTTGGGACGGGCCTTGAGGATGTGGGAGGGAGGACATCGACCCGGGGCAGGGGGCCCGTGTTCCTCTCGGGAGCATCTCGCCAGCTTTAATAGCTGCTTCGGTGTGATTCGCTCGAGCCAAAGGTGAGCATTGCCCGGACCAAGCCGGACCTCCAGCGAGAGAGTTGAAAGTTCGACTTTCTCCTCCTGGCCATTTGAAAAGAGGCTTTTAATTCTCGGCGCCCCTTCCCCGGTAAAGTTTGTTTTCTAGCTATAAACTCCCTGCAACCCTCGGTTTCCATCTCGGCTGCTTGAGAATCGCAATAATCAGCCAAGTTCACTTAGACGAAGGAAAAGATACTTTTGTGTACCTAATGAGAGCCACCGCGTGGCCGCGGAGAACCACGCGGAAGAAGGAAACAGTTTTGTCTCGCGCTGGTGCAAACGGCCCAGGGGGAGGGTTAAGCCGACCCGAAGGCGGGTTTCGTGGACCGGCTTCGAAAGAGGCCGAGGCAGCCGAAGCGGCTTTCGAAGTTAGCAAACAAAGCGTCTCCCCAGTAACCGGCTCCAGACGAGGCTCCTGCCACCCCGACCGCTGAGGCGCAGCGCCGGCGGTCCGGCTCCTCCTCCTGCGTCCCTCCTCCCCCTTCTCCCGGTCCCCAACGGATGTGAGCCACCAATCCCAGCAACAAACAACCCTTCAAACGCGGGAGCTGAGCGGCCCTCTAACGGGCCCCTCCCCGCCCCACATCTGTCCTGCGCGCGGGCGCAGCCGCTGATTCATCTGCCGCCAGGCCGGGAAGGAACTGCGCTCCGGCAAGTTACAGGGGAGCCCCTCCAGGCTGGTGGTTTCCCCCAGGACCATGTTCCCCCCTTGGTCGTTTTAGATGTGTGTTCTCTTAGGTGCCGAGCAGTCGGCACACCACAGGAAAAAAATAATCGTAAGGTCGTTCCCTTCTTAGACTGACGCTGTTTTCCTTGTTTATCCATTTTAAGCCCTGTAATTGGAAAAAACCACCCAAGCTTTGTAAACTCTGGCCTTATTCACTCTCGGGGCGGGGGTGTCTTTTTTGGGGGAGGGTGAGTATGTGGGAGGCTGGCTTTAATTTTCAGTGTAATCCTAAAACAGAGGCTCCAAAATCTAGTTAGTCATCGTTTGGCTGCCTTATTCCTCCTTGGGTTGAACCTTATTTCCACGGAGCTTCTGCCGGGTTCTTCACAGAGATTACAAAACAAAAACAGCACAGAGCAGAAACTGGAGGCTGACTCGGGAGCTGACGTCTCTATCAGGCTAAATTATTTACGTTTGGGTTTTTTTTTTTTTTTAAGTGATGGGGAAAGTCTTAGTGTGGCATGTGACAGTTCATTTACTTCAAAACGACGAAGGGGACAAACGCGAAAAGGAGAGGAGAGAAGTCTTTTTAAAGGGTAATTTCATCTAGGAACTCCTACTGGAGTCCTCCTCTCAACCAAATTAAAGCAACAGGAACATGTATTTACTTAATGGTTAGTTTCTGTTTGAAGTACCGGGGGTGGGGGGGGTGGGGAGAAAAGGGTCCCCTAGCAGGATATAAGTCCTAAAAGTAGACTTTGTTTACCGAAACAGATGAGCGCCCCCGGGGGTGGTAGCCCCCTTCCCATAAAGGCGGCACAGCTGCCCGGGTCCGGGGGTGCGGATGTCAGGCCGAGTCTAGGCGGGGCGGGCGCGCGTCCGGGCAGTCCCCAGGCAGAGACTTTTAAAGAGCATGTGAGCATGACAAGTGTCTGTCCGCAACATGTTAGATTTCGAAACTGCCTTGCAATCCAGTCCGAAACTCGCAGCTTTAGCCGGGGGGAACAGACTTTCACCCGGGGTGTCTGTGCCTCATCCTCCCCACCCTGCCCCCCACTGTTGCTGTGGAGGAAGAGCCCCCGGAGGAGAAGGGTGCGCCGCGCCGCGCCCGCGTGTCAATGGCAGCCGCGCATTCTGGAAGAAGTTGGTTCTTGTCCCGAATACTTTTCCTACGGAGCCCCGCCCCTTGAACCAGCAGCCGCTGTCTTCTCCTGCTGCCAGAGCAGGGACTGTGGAGTTGGGGCAGCTGTCAAAAACGAAAGGGGAGCCTTTTCTTCCCTGGGGTGGAGGAGGGGGAGGAGGAGACGGCCTCTTTTCCATCTGTTGCAATTTCCTAACCAAACGCACCCTCGCCAGGCCCGGGAAGAAAGGCCTAAAGTAGAAACTCGGGGCGCTCGGCTGGTGTCGCCGCCGCCGAGCCGGGGATGCAGGCGGCGTGCGCGCAGTGGGGAGCAGCGATCGCGTTTCTGGGCTCGGCCGCCCCCACGAGGAACGGGTGACAGCGGCCCGGGGACGCGGGGTGAGGCGGCGCGGCCGCGGCGCTCGGTGCCGTCCTCCGCGGCTGGAAGGTGCGGGGGAGGGGCGGAGGAGCGGCGGGGCGGGCGGGGGACGGGGCGGGCGGCTGGGGGCGGAGGCAGGACCTCCTGTACCTTCCCTCCTTGCCTCGCTCACTCTGACAGCGCCGAGGTGCGCCGAGCAGGAGCGGGGAACAAAGGAGCGGAGTGGGGAGGGGAGTGAGTTGGGCGAGGGGGAGCCCCCGGCCGGCTGCCAGAAGATTCCGGCAGGAGGAAGCCGAAGTGTCACTTGAATTCCACCCAAGGAGCGGGAGCCTGGGATCCGAGCGCCTTGTTTAGCAATAACGGCTGGAGCGCGTCCTACAAGTTACGGGAGAGTCGGCCGGGAAGGAGGACAATCACTCGGCCCCTTCGCCCTCGCTCCTAGCCCCTGGAGACCCCAGCGTCGCCTCGCGCTGGGAGGGGAGCTCCAGAATGAAAAGCAAGAAAGGTAAGGCTCGCGGGCTGCGCGCGCCGTGGACGCGAGTCCCAGGGAAACGTGCTCGAGGGGCGGCGCTGGGTTTGGGGCGAGAGTGACTTGGTGGACTTTTCCGCCCCGGGGCTCGCAGGCCCGAGCGGCGGCCGTTCTCTTTGTTGAGGCTGCGTCTGAAATGGCAGTTGTTGTTTCCTTCTTAGACACAACACCGAGGGGCTGTTGTGGGGAGACGGGCCTCTCCACGCTGCTGGCACGTTGTCAAGAAACACGCTCGCCGTCTTGTTTGTGCGCCTCCAAGTTTCATTGTCTCCGCAGACACCCCACGCTCGCCGCGTGGCTTCTTGCTCTTTCTCGCGGGCGGGGGAGTGGGGTCCGGGTCGGGGGCACCCCTGCCCCGCTTTTCCCCGTTGGGACCCTGGGCGGCCCGGCCGGCGGAGCCGCGGCCCCTTTGTCTCAAAGTTGGGCTCCAGGGTCCCCCGCTCACTCCCGGCTGGGCCGGGCACGTCTTCTCCAGGGATGGGGCGTTTACACCATCAGAGGAAGGCGACTCTGGACCCCAGGTCGCCCCCGGGTGTCGGTCCCTTTGGAAAGCTAGACTTTTCAGAATTCCCAGCCTCTACAAGTTTTCCCACGATGTATCTGGGGCAAGAGGAAGAGTTAGGACTGCGGGCAAGCGGCGTGCAGTCAGAATGAGTTCAAGTGTGACATGCAAAGAGTGAGTCTGTCATTGTTTCCACGAAGCGTTCTGGAAGCTTTATAGCTAAAACTTGCCGTCAGTCTGGTTTAAAAACAAAATACACAGAAAGAAAAAGGGAAAAAAAAGACACCACCACAAAAGGTCAAAGAATTTTAACTCCCTTTTGAAGTTAACTTTTCAGTCCTTAGCAGGGAGGTACCCCCGAATGTTCCGTCGTGGGCCGGAGTTGGCTTTTCTGTTGTGATTTATGTCGAGTGGTTCAAAACAGAAGTTAATCGCTCGGGGAAGCCAGCGCGGGCGGGGTGGGGGGAGGGGTGGCTACTGCGCATGCCCAGCTGCGGCCAGAGTTTCTCCAGCTCCACATTCTTTCAGACTCGTCGAGCGAATACGGTTAGAACAGACTCCCGTTAGAGTGGGGCAGCCTCGAAGCCGAGAGGGTTCCCTCGGCCACATTTTCACCTTGGATTTCTGTTCGTTTGATCCTGGGCTGGTGCCTTTGAAACACGCGGAGCTCCCCACGTCCCGCTTTGCGGGCGGGAGTCAAACTAAACGTCCACCCCGGGGCCTTGGTAGTTGTAGTGGAACTAACTCCCCGCGCGTCCTCTCCCCGGGAACCCTGAAGGGCGAGAGCGGGGGCTCAGAGGTTTGGACGTTTTAACTGGGCTCGGCGAGAAAAGGCGCGCGGGGAGCGCCCGGGGGCGCCCAGGGAGACCAGGTCAACTCGTGGAAGGCTGACAGGTCCAGATCGTCCCTGGGAGGCGTTCTCTCCCTTCTGGTGAACTGACTGGGACAAGTTGGGTTGTTTTTGACGGGTGCGTCTTGTGATCCGCGAGCAGAGCAGAGCTGGGCTTGCGCCGGGGCGGGTTCCCCCCATTGTTCGGGCTCTGGCGGGGAAGGCTGTGATGATCCTCCCCGACCACCCGTAAGGCTCTGGGGTTCCCCCCTCCCCGCTATTGTGCCGGTGCCCCCCCCCGTCCTTCCCGGCACCCCTCTCTCGGCGCCCTCCCCCCAGCCCAGCCAGGGGACGGGGCAGGAACCCGCCGGTCCCTGGGGAATCTTCGGGGCGCGCTGCCCCGGGGCGCGAGGTACTGCTACCGCGCCGACTCATGGAAACAATGAAAGGTGACGTGTTGGAGGGGAAACTTCGCGACTGGTTCGGAGCCCTTGCGGGGGAGCGGAGACTGCCGAGGTTGCCCGGGTTTCTTTCCCTTTTTAGGTTTTCCTGGCAAATCCTTTGCGGGTGGGCAGGCCCCTGAGGAGGTTGAGATTCACGGCCCCGTTTTCAGTTTCTTGTAATCTGAAACTCCAAGGCCTGGGTTTGCTCTCACTCGTGCGGTCGGAGGGGCGACTTCAGCGGGGGCCGAGGAGTTGGCGGAACAAAAGCTCCCGGGCCGGCCGGGCCGGGCTCCTCCCTCGGCGAGTCCCTCTAGGTCCTGCCCGCCCTCGCCCCGGCCTCCAGCCACCTGGGGGCCCCGTGCCCAGTGGCCTCCGCTAGGGCTCCGGAAGAGATCTGGCTCGCCGAGTTGGACTGTCCGTTTTATAAAAGTCAGTGAAAATCTTTTCAAGTTTTGTTGAAAACAAAAGCACTTAAAAACTCAATCGCGGAGCCGGGGATTTGGTAAGACTGCTTTGTGACAATAGTGTCTCGTCTTAGAAAACTGAGAATGCCCAAAAGATCTCCCCAAAAGATTTTCAAACAAGCAAGCAGATTCGTTGAGGAAAACCCCCTAAGTCTCTTTGCTCCCGGTTTCTGACGATGTGGGATTCTTGCTTCAGACTTCTGCGGCTGGGTTCATCCTAGCGCTCCTTGGATTTGGTGCCTGGGGGGGTTAAGTACGTTTCCCGTCGCTTCTCCTGAGATGTTCTGATCAGGAAACCTGTTAGGTTAGGTTTGCTTTTTCCTATTTGTACCCTTAAGCGTTGCCTTCGGTTATTGTTATTCCCAGATCTTTTTCTAGTCCAGATTTTTTTTTTAAGAGTCCAACTTCACAACCATTGTCTCTCTGCCCCCCCCCGGGCTCTGCCCCTCCCCCTGTTACTACTCAGGAAAAAAAAAATGCTTTTTAGCGCTGTGGGATTCATAGAGCATCTTGTGGCTTTCTAAACAAATTTCCTTGTATGTGGATGGAGTAAAAGAGGCTTGTGATCCCCCCGCACCGCCCCCCCGCCCCCGACCACCACATTTTTTAAAGTGTGAGCAGAGTAAAACGTTTGGAAACAAGTCGTAACCGGGAAAGTGTTCCAAAGCTCTGTTACAATAGGAAATGAGTAACTTGGAAAAGTCTTTTTGTTTTTCCAAGTTGAGCCACAATCCGGAGGGAGAGTTTTAATGAAAACAGTCCTGACAGCAGCAAACGTGGTTTGCTGTAGTGAAATATCAGCTGGCACAGCCGAGGAATTGAAGTCTTAACTTCCTGTTCCGTCAGCTTTTGTGCACATATTGGAAATATTTGTTAAGAGGTCCGGAGGCCTGGCCGCTCTTTTATTTAAATGAACTGAGAACAGAGTAAAGTCGCTGCAGTTTGGTGTTGCTTAACTGAAACCTGCTTTTGTGTCACTAGCCTGTTTTGAAAGATCAGGCTTCTTGTCAAACTAAGTGAGCAGATCAAAGGACAGGCTTTAGGGGTTTTTTGTTTGTTTCAAACTATTTGTGATTGTCAATTTACAGTTGGGAATTCACTGTTCAGTGAGCAGACTTTCACACTGTTTCTAAAACGTTAAAAAGGGGAGGTGGGGTTAATAGCCTAGAGAAGTTCTGACTTTTCAGACTTTTTGAAGAGTTTAAACAAATTGCTTTATTCACATTTGCTTTAGTCATTCAGTTACTTGACACGTTTTTAAAAGTTAAGATTTCTTTATCAGAGCAAATGTAAAACAGGAACATTTATAATTTCTTAAGGTTTTTTTGTTAATAGTTCTTCACCCAAGTTTCAACACCGGTTTTAAAAGTTTCTCATCTTCTCAACAGTGAAAGCACTTTCAGTTTTAAATGTGCCTCCTTTTTTTTCTTTCTTTTTAAGCAGTTTAATGAAATCTGGGTTGAAAAACATCAGATATGCAGCTGCTGTTAAAATTTAGGGTTGCTGGGCCTTTTACTGATGGCTGTTTGTTAATTAAGCCTTGAGCCAAAGTGAATTTGCAAGATCATCCTACTCTTTTGTTAGAACTTGCTTTACTTTGTCTTTGGAAGGTTCTGCCTTTTCTGCGGACACTCCCTCCAGCACCTTCTGCCCCCTGCAGTCCAAAACTGAAAATGTGTCACCAAGAAGAGTTAGACTCAGTTAACTGATGAGCTAGCTCATCAGCAAATCTTGAATGAGTAGCTTTTTGAGTTTCACTGTGTTAAAATGCTTTGAAAGGATGGGGTTTGGGAAAAGTTCCTTTCAGATACATTGAATGGTTTATCACTCTGAGGAATATTCTGTTTTTATTTCCTAACAAGGTAAACCACTTGAGCTTGCGTCAACAAAGTTAAGAGTGCCTACCTTTAAATGTCATGCTACCTTAATTTCCTTTATATAGAAATACTGGTTTTTCAAGCATACTATAGTTTGTAATTTATTTATGTTTTTAAAATTCTTAATTGTCTTCAAAAATGAGAATATACGTCTTTAGTCAGAGTAGCCTTTTGTAGTTTTGAAACGGGAAGGGTTAAAGTTCAAAATTATCTTTAAATGTCAAAAGGGCCAAGTCTGAATTTTTGTAGAACCCAGTCTATGTGTGATTTAAATATTCTCTATGGGTGTGACTTTTTAAAAATTTCTGGTAGGATTAAAGCGCTTGTAAACAAAAGAGTTTCCTCTGGGGGTTGCATATTCAGTTTTCTTTGTCATGTAACGATTTAAAGCTGATCTCTGCTTATTGATATGTAGTATCCTGGGTTCGGATTAAACTGGCAGTCGAAATTTACGGAAGTTTTAAAGTTTATTCACTACTAGGCATCTTTTGACCTCTTACATTAAGTACTAAAAATAGAATAGTTTTATGCAGTGAAATTTAAAACTTCAGTGGTTGTTTGCATTTAGTAAAAAGTGACTAGTACTGTCCATTAAAAGTAGGTGTCTAGTTTTGAATAAATGGGGGTAGCAATGAAAAGGAAAAGAAGAGGAATTGGCAGAAAATTCTGCCATGCATTTTATCTTTAGACTACTAACTGGGTTACAAGTGTAATTTTCTTGGCTTATATCAGTGGAAAAAATCTTCCTTTTTATTTCAAAACCTTCAGCGGAAGAGGGAGGAAGAACAGTGTTTCAAAGGTACATTAGTTGGATTGTTTTTCCTAGTTAGCAATGACCTCACGGAGAAGGTTGTCAGACACATCCCGTCTGCTTATGACACCTTTCCTGTCTCACACGTGGCAAGCTATTTGCAAGCTAGGTGCAGCTGTGTCTCACTTGCTGAATTAGACACTTCTGAGCACCATTGAAAAGGAACGTGAGATGTTGAATCCTATAGGAAAATGGGTACGAAAGGGAATCTGCCGGTGGGCTGGGAATCTAGAATATGCTGCCAGTCGAATTACTCTTGAGATTTCGCATGAGCTCTGGTGTTTCAGGACGGAAAACACCCGTTCTTCGCTTGTTTGGCTCTCAAGAGTTGAGAAAACACAGTTGTGCTGAGTGGTCAAAAGAGGTGAGCTTTGCTGATAACAGTGGCTGACGGCTGGCTTCTGTCCTCTCGTAGGTGTTGTTGCCGCGTCTGGCAGTGAGACCGAGGATGATGACAGCATGGACAGCCCCCTGGACCTCTCCTCTTCTGCTGGCTCAGGCAAGAGAAGGCGGAGGGGCAACCTGCCCAAGGAATCCGTTCAGATTCTCCGCGATTGGCTGTATGAACACCGATACAATGCCTACCCCTCAGAGCAAGAAAAAGCATTACTGTCCCAACAAACACACCTCTCTACACTACAGGTAAGGGAAAGGAACACCAGCTGTATGCCCGGGGGTGTGGTGGGTTTTTTCCCCAAAGTCGCTTTATAGCATTCCGGTATAGCAAGTCATTAAGTGCCTCCCCACTCAAAAAGGGGGGGGGGCATATCTTTTTCTTGTAAACTTTTTATAGTGCTAACAGCTAATAACTGGCTATGTAGAGAAACAGAAACACTTGACAGTCATCTGTCAAATAGCATTTCCTTTAATGCCTAAAAGAGCCTTCCTTTATGCAACAAACATAAGAAGGAGGTTAAATCTTACTCTATTGCCCAGGAAACTGGTTTGATATTTAAACAAGTTCAGACTTCAGTGAGGTAATTCATGTTCTGTCTGTTGACATAGTCATTTGAACTGGGAAAAATCAGTAACTGGGAGGAGTGGCTCTTTTCATCCAGGAAAGGTTTTCCTGTAGTTGATTAACTTAAATACTGGGGCGGTAGATAACAGGTTAATATGGGGAGAGTTAAAAGGTAAAATTCCCTCTCTAAAATCATTTTCAGGCGTTTGAGAATGTATACCTTTCTTTTCCTTCCTCCTGAAAAGGTTTAAGGATGATGAGAGGCCAAAAAGGGGATTTGTATTAGAAAAAGAGAAGGTTTATGACAGGAAACACCTCTCTTTTCTTGGCTGGGCTCAAATACCTCTAAATAACTTTGAAGGTCCCGGTAAGCCTTTTCATGCCTCCTTTAATGCAAAGAGAGAGAGCAGTAAGGCGCCCCCAAGAAGGCTCTCGGGCATGTTGGCGGAGTGTTAAAGCGTCTAAAACATCCCCATATGATTTCAGGTCTGTAACTGGTTTATCAACGCCCGGCGCAGGCTCCTCCCCGACATGCTGAGAAAGGATGGCAAAGATCCAAATCAGTTCACAATTTCCCGCCGAGGGGCCAAGATATCTGAAGCCAGCTCTGTGGAGTCAGCAACAGGCATCAAAAACTTCATGCCGGCTCTAGAGGAGAGCCCTTTTCACTCCTGTACAGCTGGACCCAACCCAGCCCTAGGGAGGCCACTGTCTCCTAAGCCGTCATCCCCAGGATCCATTTTGGCTCGTCCATCGGTTATCTGTCATACCACTGTGACTGCATTGAAAGATGTGCCTTTCTCTCTCTGCCAGTCAGTTGGTGTAGGACAAAACGCAGATATACAGCAGATGGCAGCCAGCAGCTTTACAGACACCTCCCTCATGTACCCAGAGGACACGTGTAAATCTGGACCAAGTGCACACACACAGAGTGGTCTTTTCAACACTCCTCCCCCAACTCCACCGGACCTCAACCAAGATTTTAGTGGATTTCAGCTTCTGGTAGATGTTGCACTCAAACGGGCTGCAGAAATGGAGCTTCAGGCAAAACTTATGGCTTAACCCCTTTTTTCAAGCAAAACAGTTCTCAGAAATGTTATGATTGCTGGGATGATGGCAAGAGGTGAATTGCATTATTTTATATATTTTTTTATTAATATTTGCACATGGGATTGCTAAAATGAAGCTTCCTGTTACTGAGATGTTGTCAATGGAATACAGTCATTCCAAGAACTGTAAACTCAAAGCTACTGTAGAAACAAAGGGTTTTCTTTTTTAAATGTTTCTTGGTAGATTATTCATAATGTGAGGTGGTTCCCAAGATTATGTGATTTTTTTTTTTCCCCTCCCCTTTTTTTTGTTGGTGTCTTTTTCAGACTGTGCAATACTTAGAGAACCTATAGCATCTTCTCATTCCCATGTGGAACAGGATGCCCACATACTGTCTAATTAATAAATTTTCAATTTTTTTTCAAACAAGTATGAATCTAGTTGATTGATGCATTTTTTTCATGACGTAATAAAGTATTTTCTTTAAAAAGTACTGTAATGCAGAGTATTTTGTTGAGGGAGGCATTTCTTAAAAATGAGTAGGAATATAGCACCCCAATGAGCAGGAAGTTGGGGGTAGGGTGGAGTGTGAGTTAGGGGGGTGTCACCAGCTCTTTGAAGAACTGTGGACAAGCCAGGCTGTATAAACAGGATGTGTGATAATTTACTCTTGATAGGAGGCATAGCAGGCCCTTAAATCTTTACTTAAAACTGCAAGTTGGAATGAATCGTTTCCATTGGTGTTTAGCTAACCACTAAATCCCTTGGTGACCTAGTCTGCGTATTTTAAGACACGACCCACGTTGAAAAGGAAGATCTCAAAGCACCTGATCGGGGCTCAAGTTTTCAGAAGTAAACAGCAACCCAAGCAGTTCTTAGTATTGCCTCTTGCACGTTACCGTCTAAAATAATTTTTGTTCAGTGGTCCAGTCAGGTAAGGCCTCTTTACGTTTAAAAGCATCTTTGAAAACATTGTCTAAAGTGGTGAAAGCAGTGGGGTTCTGTCTCCCATGGGACTGTTAGTTTATTAGGTTTCTTTCCTAAGGTCACGGTTTGTGAAAAGTGGTACCATACACAAGTGGAGTTTGTTGGGATAGGCAGTTCTTTATGAAGCCAGGATGGCTAGAAGGGAATTGGTGGTGTTCCTTTCACTTGAGCAGGTTTGTCACATGCCACAAAACCATTCTTTGTAGTCATGCTTAGTATGAGGTTTCTTTGTTATTATAGTCATGTTCTTTCCAGCCCTGCCCCAGCTATGAATTGTCTAAGTTTGAGGGAGCATTAGAGCTCCAGTATTGTTTAAAGAATGTAGGAAAACTCTTCCAAACTTAAGCTTGTCTAATTTTGAAATTCTGTTTAGAAGGTGCCTATTGTAGAAAGAGCTAAACTCAAAGACTTCTCTAAGTGGAAGAGAAAAACTGATGAGGACAACCAGGGGTGGGAAGAGAAAACAAGGGAGGAGAAGGTGGTGCCTCTAGCCTGTGAGGGGGGCGGCTTTGAAGGGCTCATCAGCCTCCAGTGGGCTAGCCCCACCTCAGAGTTGCAGAAATAGACAAAACCAAAAAGGAAATGATGTACATAAAAGGAGCAAAGTAAACAAATAAGAATGAAAAATCAAAGGGGATTAAGAATCATTACCTGCTTTAATAGCTAGATCAAATGCTGAAATCCTTTGAGTACAGATAAGAGAGACCAGCAAATCCTGAAAGGCTTCCCTTGATAAGACATTTCATTAATCATACTGGGTGGGGGAGGGGAGAAAGCAGTCATGTGAGTGATTTAAAAGAAAAATAAATGTCAAGGGTCAAATGAAACCCAAACATTAAAAAAAAGAATCACCCCAAATGGATCCAGGTTGATAAATAACTGGTGTGTAACAAATGTAATTGGAAAGGTACATGTAAAAAAGTGTTTATTCAAATTGGAGCCAAATAGAAATAACTGTTTGCTTAGTATTTGCATGAAATATCTTTTTTCATTTGTTTACTTTTAACTTGTGTTTTTTAAATTTTATTTATTTATTTTTGGCTGCACTGGGTCTTCATTGCTGCGCACGGGCTTTCTCTAGTTGTGGCAAGTGGGGGCTACTCTTTGTTGGGGCTTCTTACTGTGGTGGCTTCTCGTTGCACAGCATGGGCTCTAGGTGCACAGGCTTCAGTAGTTGTGGCTCGCGGGCTTGGTAGTTGTGGCTCACAGGCTCTAGAGTGCAGGCTCAGTAGTTGTGGTGCACGGGCTTAGTTGCTCCATGGCATGTGGGATCTTCCTGGACCAAGGCTTGAACCTGTGTCCCCTGCACTGGCAGGTGGATTCTTAACCACTGTGCCACCAGGGAAGCCCTAACTTAATTTGTATTTAAAGTTCATCTCTTTAAGAATTTGTATTTAAAGTTCACCTCTTTAAGATAACATGTAGTTGGGTCGTGCTTTTTTAACTGGCCTATCAATCTCTGCCTTTTACTTGGTGTGTTTAGTTGGTTTATATTTAATATAACTACTGATATGTTTGGATTTAGTTTACCATTTGGATTTTTTCCTCCCTCTGTTTCTCTTTTCTTGCCTTTTTTGGGTTAGTTGAATATTTTAAATATTTTGTTGTGATTTTTCTATTGGCTTTCAAATTATATTGTTTTTTTATTTGTATTTTTGCGGTACACGGGCCTCCCACCGTCGTGGCCTCTCCCGTTGCGGAGCACAGGCTCCGGATGCGCAGGCTCAATGGCCATGGCTCACGGGCCCAGCCGCTCCGCGGCATGTGGGATCCTCCCGGACCAGGGCACAAACCCGTGTCCCCTGCATCAGCAGGTGGACTCTCAACCACTGCGCCACCAGGGAAGCCCTATATTGTTTTTAATGGTTGTTCTAGGGGATTACAGTATACATCTTTAATTTATCACAGTCAACTTAGAATTAATATTATACAACCTCATACAAAATATAGAAACTTGGAACAGTATGGTTCCATTTACTCTCTTCTTTTTTGGTTGTTTTCATATATAATAGCTATACCTGATAAATCCAACAGTATAATATTATAATTTTTGTTTGAAACAGGCATGTGTCTTTTTTAAAAGTTAAGAGAAAAGAGAATGTATACAGGCATACATTGGAGATATTGTGGGTTTGGTTCCAAACCACCACAATGAAGTGAATATCACAAAGTGAGTCACACAAATTTTTTGGTTCCCAGTCCATATAGAAGTTATGTTTACATTATACTGTAGTCTATTAAATGTGCAATAAAAAATGTACGTACCTTAATTTAAAAATCCTTTATTTGATAAAGAGTACTAACCATCATCTCAGCATTCAGCAAGTCATAATCTTTTTGCAATACTTAATAACATCAAAGATCACTGAGGGAATGCCCTGGCGGTCCAGTGGTTAGGACTCTGGGCTTTCACTGCCGAGGGTGTGGTTTCGATCCCTGGTTGGGGAACTAAGATCCCACAAGCCACACGGCGTGGCAAAAAAAAAGAAAACTCACTGATTACAGGTCACTGTAACAAATAGAATAAAAATGAAACGGTTTGAAATACGGCAAGAATTACCAAAATGTGGCACAGACATGAAGTGAACAAATGCTGTGGCACCAAATAGACTTGACACAGAGTTGCCACAAGCCTTCAATTTGTAAAAAACACCTGCAAAGCACAATAAAGCAAAGTGCAATAAAACAAGGTATGCCTGTATATAGTCTTTTTTTAATATAAATGTATTTATTTATGGCTGCATTGAGCCTTCATTGCTGCACGTGAGCTTTCTCTAGTTGCGGTGAGTGGGCTACTCTTCATTGCTGTGTGCGGGCTTCTCATTGTGGTGGACTCTCTTGTTGCAGGGCATGGGCTCTAGGCACACGGGCTTCAGTAGTTGTGGCACGTGGGCTCAGTAGTTGTGGCATACAGGTTTAGTTGCTCCACAGCATGTGGGATCTTCCCAGACCAGGGCTCGAACCCATGTCCCCTGCATTGGCAGGCAGATTCTTAACCCCTGTGCCATCAGGGAAATCCCTATAGTCTTTTATATTTGCTAAATATCTACCATTTCTGATGTTCTTCATTCCTTGTGAGTCTGAATGACACGTTATTTCTCTTCAGCTTGAATTTTCTTGAGAATTGTGGAGGCCTGCTGGTGACTAATCATCTATTTTTGTTCACTGAAAATGACTTTTATTTTACTTTCATCTTTGAAGGATAGTTTCACTGAAGATAGAATCCTGGGTTGTTTTTTTCCATCACTTGAAAGGCATTTATTGTCTGGCTTCCATTGTTTCTGAAGAGACATCAGTTGTCACTTGTATCATTGTTCTCTTGTATGTAATGTCTTTCTCTGACTCTTTCATCTTTGTATTTCAGCAGTTTGGCTATGATGTGCCTAGGTATAATTGTAGTTTATCCTGCTTGGGGGTTTGTTGAGCTTGGATCTGTAAGTTTATGTTTTGTTTTTTTACCAAATTTGGGAAATATTGGCCATTATTTCTTCAAAAATTTTTTCTCTTTTCTCCTCTCCTTCTAGAACTCCCGTAGATCTCTAGAACTCCAGTACATTATCTGAGATTATCATGTTTTTCTTTCATCTTTTTTAAAAATAAATTATTTATTTATTTATTTATTTTTGGCTGTGTTGGGTCTTTGTTGCTGCACACAGGCTTTCTCTAGTTGGGGTGAGCAGGGGCTACTCTTTGTTGTGATGCATGGGCTTCTCATTGAAGTGGCTTCTCTTGTTGCGGAGCACAGACTCAAGGTGCATGGGCTTCAGTAGTTGTGGCTTGCGGGCTCTAGAGCACAGTCTTAGTAGTTGTGGTGCACGGGCTTAGTGGCTCCGCAGCGTGTGGGATCTTCCTGGACCAGGGCTCGAACTCGTGTCCCCTGCACTGGCAGGTGGATTCTTAACCACTGTGCCACCAGGGAAGTCCCTTTTCTTTAATCTTGCTTCTCTCTAATCTTCAGATTGGATCGTTTGTATTAACTTTTAATTCACCAACTCTTCCACTGTCTCTAAAGTGCTGTTGAGGCCATCCAGTGAATTTTGATATCAGTTATTGTATTTGTCACATGCAGAATTCCCAATTAGTCCTTTTTTTTATCATTGCTATTTCTCTGCTGAGATACCCCGTCAGTCTATTAAATAAGAGTATGTTTTCCTATAAGTTACTTATAATAGCTTCCTTAAAGTTTTTGACTGCATTTTGCTTCAGTAGGAGTCACGTATTGATACTTTTTTCTTGTCTGATGATGTTTTACTATACAGTGGACATTATGGATGATACATTAATAAGGACTCTGGATTCTGCTACATTCCTCTGAAGAGTGTTAATTTTTGTTTTGCCAGCCAGTCATTTAGCTGGACTGAAACCTCAGTCTCCTTCTACCCCTGTAGTAGATAGTAGCTCAGATCTCTGATCAGTTCTTTAAGCTTCCAGCTGCTGCCTTTCAGTGGACTCACTGGGATTCAGAGTTTCAGGTTTGCTCCTTCCGCTGTTCCTTCCTTTCCAGGATTCCTCTGCTAACTTCATCTGCACTACCAACCCCAACTCGGTCCTTGATATCTCAAGCCATTAAGGCTGCAGCTCTCTGCCACCCTTAGTCTTCTGAAGAATGAGGTGTGCCCTCAGGTATCAAGGTGCAAACTTGCATGTCTTACCCTCTTGAAGTTCCCTTCTTCTGAAAGTGGATGACTGACCCTCTACTTGTTTTTTTTTTTTTTTTTTTTGCAGTACGTGGGCCCCTCACTGTTGTGGCCTCTCTTGTTGCGGAGCACAGGCTCCGGACGTGCAGGCTCAGCGGCCATGGCTCACGGGCCCAGCCGCTCTGCGGTATGTGGGATCTTCCCGGACCGGGGCACGAAGGCGTGTCCCCTGCATCGGCAGGCGGACTCTCAACCACTGTGCCACCAGGGAAGCCCGACCCTCTACTTTAAAACTCTGAATCAGGAGTTCTCAAACTTATCTACACGTTGGAATCGCCTGGAAAGCTTTAACAACAACTGTGGCTTGGATTTCGGAATTTTTTAAAGATCCCCTGGTGATTCTAATGCATGAACAAATTTGGGAACCACTGCCCTAAACTATTCTTTAGCCACTGTTTCTCTTCGTAAGTAGAACACTGGGAGTTGACAATTGATTCTCTTTGCAGACCTAGAAAAATTTGCTTTTGTAGTCTTTTGGGGCATTTGACAGTTTTTGTAAAAGAAATGCAATTTGCTGTAGAATTATCACCCAGGTCAGCTTAACCAGTGAGAGTTGAATTTGGCACTGAGCTCATCCTATGGTGTACCTATAGCCCATACAATATGTAAAACCAAGACACTAACAAATAGACCTAACACTGCAGGAAGGTAAACGTGGGTTTGGATCGAACCAAAAAATAAAGTTTATATCTGGAACCTGGCCAGAGACTAAAAAGCAGTATTCAGAGATCAAGGTTTAAACAGTCTCAGTGAGAGGAGAATGTGGCAAGTCTTGACCTCTCACTAAAAACAGACTGCCATCTTAGATGGGTTTTATGATTCAGAGACTGGAAGCAGAAAATACTCAACAGATACCTTGTGGCTGAAGAAAAGGAGTAACTTAAGGTTGACGGTCACAATAGGACAGCTGACAAGTAAGGGCAGCATGATAAAGCGATGGAGACCACAACGACAAGGATTTCACCAAATACCAAGGAAACAGTCTTGAATGAAATATTTTATAGACACCGGAGAACGTACAAACTCTGAAGCACTGAGTCAATGACTTACAAATGGAATCAAATCCCACGATAGGAATGTACTCAGACTTGCAGAGAACAGACATTTAAGTAACAGCATAGGGATAAGGAAAATGAAACAATAGAGGGGTTTTTCTAGAAGGTAAATTGTTATCCTAAGAAGCCTTGCCAACTTGCTTTTCTTGTTTTTTTTAATATTCCAAACTTGTCTTCATAAATAAATTACTGAAACTTGAACATGGTCACATTTGATTGAATCACTCAAATGTATGACCTTAGGACAAATTCAGCTTTTCTATCTTGCCTCAAATTATTGCTAATATGTATATACTTAATACACTAAAGGCATGTATTCTTTTCATATAAATTTTAATATGAGGATAGGGCTTTTAGAGAATGTAAATAGATTGAAATACAGTAAAAGATAGTCTTTTTAACTTTTAACCCTTTAAATAACATTTTATTACCTTTTGGCTTGTTACCTAATCTGATCACCTTATGATGAGCCAGGGCCTGAAATAATGAACTCTCCAAGGCCAAGAAATCTGTTTTGTAGTTTCTCTGTGCTAAGTCTTAACACTTAATCTACTATTCGGTGCATTTCATGTCCCTAAGTATTGGCTTTCTGAGCCTGTGACCTTGGCCTCCTACCTTTTTTAGTATGTTTCTGTTTTTTATTTTGATTGAGAATTTTTAGACTTGTTCTAGTGGCTATAGTTACTTTGTGCTGCTCCTTTCAATTTCCTCTGTACAAAAAAAAAAAATATGTCTTTTAAGCTATATTTCCCCACATAGAGATGAAGGAACTGCTCTGGGACAGAGGTACAGCTTCATCAAATAACACGCTAAGTTTTTTCTTTTTTTTTTCTCTTTTTGGCCACACTGCACAGCTTGTGGGATTTTAGTTCTCAGACCAGGGATTGAACCTGGGCCCTCAGCGGTGAGAGCTCAGAGTTCTAACCACCGGACCGCCAGGGAATTCCTAACACTTGAAGTTTTAAAGGCAAGTAAAGATTTATGGCAGTGCCTTTCCACCCCTGTCCTCCAAACCCCCAAACATCCACCTTTTGTGAAACCAGAGCCAGGGTGTTAAATGGTGTACACCCGGGGCAAAGATCAGCTTTAAAATAAATAAATACCTCTATGGGAAGAAACAAAAGCAGAGTGTTATTTTCCCTTCAGAGACCTAAGACACAGCAAGAATAAACTTAGCCTGTGTAAGTTTTCTAAAAGGATTGCCACCTCCAAGCTTGACTAAAAGATTAACTTTATTTGGTGAGGTGTATTGCTATTCTCAGGCAGGTGCTGCCCTGATCCGCCAATTCCCTGTTAATCTGAACCTGCAGAGGCGCCTTTGATCGCTCTCTCAGAGCCTCACCCGCTTCCCCAGTTGGCTTGGGAAACATCAAAAGAACTGTAAAGCAGACTCTAATCTCAGCCTTCCTGTTTCTCCATCTGCCTACCGGGTTCACGCAACAGCATGTTTTCTTCAGTTAAAGGGCATTTTCCCCCATAATACTTGGTGTCACAATGTTAAATGGACAGGTTGCGGGGTGTGTGTGGGGGCGTCCAGGGGTGTCCCTCTTTGTAACTCAAATCTCTGCCAATAGAGGATTAGAGCTGTTAGGCTCACTTACGAGGACATTTATGCGGGTACCTAAATTAATGTCTGCTGGCCTGATGCTGGGTAACCAGGAGAAACAGTTCAGTGTAGAGGTACTCTTATCAGTACAGCAGCTATTAAGTGCTATATATTCTGTCCATCACAATGGCACTCAAATAACAAGTGTGGGCGAGGGTAATACGGACTGGAAATTCTGAGTTACAGACATACAGCACTGTTCCTTACCAAGACACATTTGTATGCAAGGGTGATAGGTTAGATAACATCCAGTCTTTTTAAATTTTTCATTAAATTCTACGGTCAATTACAAGTCAATACTAGTCCTTAGGCTTTATTTCCCTTTCAAGGCCCATGCAGTTTTGGCCTCCAGGATTTTATACATCTGTATCTGGATTTTCAAAAATGCTTTAGGGAGTTCCCTGGTGGCCTAGTGGTTAGGATTCTGGGCTTTCAGTGCCGTGGCCCAGATTCAGTCCCTGATCAGGGAACTGAGATCCTGCAAGCCTGAGATCCCACAAGCTGTGCAGCGCAGTCAAAAAAAGAAAAAAAGAAAGAAAACTGTATTTTTCACATTGCTTCGGGAGGTATTTTAGAACTGGGGGCACAGGTGAAAGAGATTTGAATTTATGTAGCCTCAAGCAAGTTTTCTGTCATCTCTAAGCCTGGCTGCTGCTGCTCTAAATTTGGTGAAAATAAAACCTAAATCTCAAGGTTGTTGAGAGGATTAAATGAAGTAACGAGGGGAAAACGCTTTAAATGTTTTAGAGCAAAGCAGATTGATCTACAAACGTTGTTGCATCTTAGATAGAATGAATCTACCTCCACACATCCACCGTTACCTGGCCAGGTGCAGAGTCCTGCCTGACACAGGCAGGTTCCTAATCCCGTTTCAGCCTTTGATCTTGTCCTGCCAGGCTTGGCCCCGCCAGTTCTTCCTGCCTCCAGCCTGTCTTCACGACGGCAGCAGTTCAGGTCCCCCACCCCTAATGCTGTGTCTACTGCCTTCTCCCTGAGGATGTTCTACAAAGCAGGGATAGGAGGGCTTCAGAAAAGGGTTGTACGCTGGAGAGAGTGGTGGCCGCTATGCTGAAGACTAGGTAATCATCATCTCTCTCAAACTAGCTGTTTGAATTTTTACCACTGGCATCATTCCTGCAAAGTTCAAAATAACACTGGTTCTTAGTTACTAAAGGGTTGACCATCCAGAGCCTCTGACTTGCTTTCTCCTTCTCCCTCTGGGTTCACTTAAAAGGAATCCTCTGAAGAGATCTCACTGTGCCTTTTGTGATAGTTTTTTCCCCCTGTTCTTCTGAAAGATGCTGGATTTATTATGACTGACATTTTTTTTTCATTTCTTCTTGGAGGGCTCTTTGGGGACTATTTAGATAAGAAAACTGGGTTTGTCTCTTAACCTTTTCAATTTACTTACTTGTCCAAGCCTCAGTTTCTTCATGTCTGTTTTATACTCCAGAGACTACCACACATCACAGTCTTTTAACCAGAAACAAGAACTGGCTGAAGAGAATCTCATGTGTCCATTCTTGGCTGTTTTGCCTTTGTTTCCTTCCCTCCTGACTCGGGAAATTTCTCTCCTTCAACTCTCCTCTTCCTTCACTCTTTGCCCTCCTTTTTTCTTTCTTTACCCCGTTTTAAATCCCTTTACCAGTTTATTGTAAAGGAGATTATAAAGGATACAGTAGCCAGATGAAGAGGTACATCGGGTGAGGTCCGGAAGGGTCCCCAGCACAGGAGCTTCTATCTCCATGGAACTGGGTACTCCACCCTCCCTGCATGTGAATGCTTTCGTGAACCCAGAAGCTTCCTGCCTTCTGTGGTTTTGATATACACTCAGCCCTCTGCATCTGCAGATGTGAACCCCGGATACGGAGGGCCAACTGTATTACGGCCATTTTATATGAGGGACTTGGGCATCCACGGGGCCCTGAAACCAACCCCCCAGGGAAACTGAGGGGTGACTGCGATACCGTGGGTAATCATTAGTTAAATCCGTTTCACCTGTAACCTGCCTTCCCTAATCAAGGTCCTTTTAAATGTTGCTGCAAAAACCTTGCTTGTCTTCTAAGCCGCTCGGGAGCCTAAACAATAAGATGTTTTCCAAGAACCTGGATCAGCTGTGTCTAGTCGGAGCTGAGCTGGTTAAGACTGGATAGGGAAAGAAGGAAAAAGCGTAGATGTAGGTATTATGTGGCTGATTCATTTTGCAGTGCACCTGAAACTGACACAACATTGTAGATTAACTATACTCCAATAAAAACTGCAAGAAAAAAGACAATGGGACCACTGACCCTCCATCTGGGCATGCTCTAGTGTGTGCTCGGTAACCTTTTGATGGCAGAGGGCCGAAAACCCCACCCTCAGATCGTGCCAAGCGCCTTCGCTTCTGAAAGTACACAGGCTGTGGCTGAGTTGCGCCTGCGCAGAACGAGGATGAAGCACCTGTTTCCCATCACCTTTCTCCGCGATCCCCACGCCTGGGACGTCAACTCATCCCATAAATACCCCAGGCCCTCAGCCTTGTGGGAGGCGATTCTGAGCCTTTCTTCTCCTGTGTCTGCGTTAGGCTGTCTTATGCATAAACCCTCTCTCTGCTGCAGAGAGCTTGGTGTCTTAGCGTTTGTCTAGCTGCGCGTAGGGCAAAACAAACCTGGTTCAGTAACGACTTTATAACTGAAGCTGCCGCCTGATGAAGAAGGAAGAGTGTTGAGCTTCACTTCGGAAGAACTAAGAGTGATACTAGGCCGGGATGACCCTAACTTCTCCAGGTTGGTTTTTCTCACCAGGAAAGCTAAAGGGTTGGGTTAAATCTGCCTCTTCAGCCTCTGAAAGCTCTAACTTTCTAAGGACATAAATACTAATACATATAGATCTGATAACTGTAGGTTGTTTGAAAGTCCCCTAAAATCGGATCATCATAAACTTAAGTAAAATGTTTACTGTGTGACAGAATGCAAGTAAAAAGTTTAATATAGGGGTCTGCAAATGATGAAATGACCACTTTCTCTGGGCAAAACTATCAAAAGGATGACTAAACTTTAGGGATGACGCTTCAGTCCAGGGAAGAGAGGAGTCTGTGTTAAAATTTTGGAGGGAATTCCCTGGTAGTCCAATGGTTAGGACTCCGCACTTCCACTGTAGGAGGCATGGGATCCATCCCTGGTCGGGGAACTAAGATCCCACAAGCCACACACAGACACATAAATTGGAGAGTCCCAAGTGTTTTGCTTCAGGTAGAAGGAATGGGAATTGATGAAGAGGAGGCAGGGTGGGGGGAGGGGACGGGGAAGGGGGGAAAGATGAGGTGTTTCCAGGAGAAGGAGATGGAGGCGGGAGAGGGGGACCCGTGGCCTCGTGGCGGTGGAGTGCCAGCTGGTCCTGCCAGGACCAGGTGTGTTGGCCTTCACTGGAGACAGAACAGGGGAGCAGCTCAAGGGCCCATGAGATTTCTTGAGGACAGAGCTCCAAGAAAACCTGCAGTTGATTAGGCAAGTGACTGTAATTGTAAACTTAGAAATCAGAGGGGCATTTAGAAACTTGGATAGGAAAGAACCTTACGACTCCAAGGAATAAAAATGTGTAGCCTCTGAAGTCAAGATGTGGTGCGTTTAAAACTGAGCAGTCTTTTCAGAGTAGCTGGGCGACTGTATGCTTAACACTGAGGACATCTGAAGAATAGTTTAAGTGAAATTCGAGGGAGCCAGAGCTATGCAAGGCTGAGAATTTTTGTGCTTGGAGAACCTTTGTGTTCAGGACTCTACTGGCCAAAGGGGAGAGGGGCAGGATGGGTGGTGGGAAGAGAGCCCTGGGAAGCTTTTGAAACAGCACCCAACTTCGAGATTCCGGCTGCTTCAGAATGTCTCAGCAGGAGGCTTTCAAATACAGGTGTCTAGGCTCCATGATTCAAATTCAGGGCTGACTCTGTAATTTGCAGGGCCTGGTGCAAAATACACATGTGGGACCACTTCAAAAAACAGGAAAAAAGTACCATTAAAGGTACTAAAATGGAAAGCTTTCTCATTTCTGTCAACTTGTCATGGTGTTTTCTATTATTTATTTTCAGGAAAGAAAAACTACCCTTTTAAATTAATAGCATGAATTTTTACCATCCATCTTTATATTGTACAATGCCAGTTTTAAATATAACAGCACGTAACACATACAAAATCACCCAAATGACACACTTTCTATTTCGTAGCTTGTTCCTACATGTACGTTTTGTTCTTACTAGAACTGGAAAGAATACATAAAAGTAAATTCTTGTTTACTTGTTTTTTCACTTAATATGCTCACATCCTACCAACATTCTCTCAGCTCACAGAGTACAGAGGGGCTGGAGGGAGGAGGAACCATGGGCCGCCCTTTCTTTCCCTTTTTCCTTTTCTGTCATCCTCGTGGGTGTAAGTAGTTGGCTAATACAGGGAAGTAATGAGAGCAGGAAAGAATATGATGGAGCTCCTTGTTTGTTCATGTTTCTTAGAATGTCACTGCTTTCTTTCTGGTTCGAATGGAAAGGATGGCAGCTTGGCACCATCAGCTCCTCTGATGATTCGGGTGTAGGTTTAGCACCTTACCTGGCACCCACTTTGAGGCTCGCCGATCCCCCAGGCATCATGGGTCCATTGGAGTCCTGTGCTCATGGGCGTGTGGACCGCGATGTGAGGATGGAGCAGCCGGGAATAGCTGCAGACACAGACACACACACACACACACACACACACACACACACACACACACACACGATGTCTATCCCCTCCGCTCGTGCACACCCACCCACCACCGTCCCATTGGTCTTCACTTACAAAACACAGATTGTCAGGTACGATGATTAGGAATTGTAAATGGTTACAGCAGAGCATTAAACCAAGCACAGGACCCTTCTGAGCCTGGAGCCCTGGGGGACTTCAGGTTATGCGCCCCTGAACGGCCCTGGCTCCGCTTCAGTATTTCCCACCCCAGGCTTCTTGCTAGTCACTGATCCAGGTTCCATGCCGAGGGCCTCCGAAATGTAGGGAAAGTGAGGACCAGCCAGGCCCCATCGGTGTGGCTAAAGGTCTGGGTGAAGAGACAGAAGGGAAAGGAACATTGGGTTGCCCTTTCTGTCCCTATTGTCACTGTAAGCGTACATTAAAGTGTTCACACAACTTAAGCTGCAGGCCAGCACGGGAGAAACGGCCAACGGGGCCAACATCGTGTAATCCTAAGAGTTGGAGCCACATGGGACCACCTGTGGCTTTCGTGAAGGGTATGTCCTTCCTCCAACCCTGAATTTGGCCTCCAGCCCTTGGAAGCCAAAGGGCCGTGACAGAAGCCAGGCTGAGACCAGGGGCTCCTCTGTCAGACCCCAAATAGGAACCCGTGTTCTTGGGGGGGGGGGCCGCTAGCACTCAACTGTCGTCTACCATCAACCTAACTGGATCAGTCCTGGCAATTCCCTGGCACTGCTGGGGCCGGGTTTGACCCCTGGTTGGGGAACTAAGATCCTTCAAGCCAGGCAGCATGGTCCCCACCACACCCTCACACCCCCCAAAAAAGAAAATAAAAACAAAAACCAAACTGGATTCATCCTAACCCGACACCGCCCCTCTCCCCAGAAGGTTGGTGAGGAACGCTCAAGCTATCCCTGCCATCAAACCTGGCATGTACTTTACCCTATATTCAGACCCCCCCCTTTAGACTAGGTGGCGTCTAAACTAGTTTTTCCACAACCTTTTCTAGAAAGGGACATTTAAGATAGAAGAATAGTTCACAAAAGTGGTACCGTCAGGAGAAGGTTGCCTGAGTCTGTTAATACGTTGCTTTCGTGGAGTGAGAACAGTCAGATGGCTTGGTAGGGCCCTACTTCCCAATCCTTTCTCACCACCACAGACGCGGAAAGCGGTCCCACTTGTACAGTGTATGTGGCAGCTCAAGGCTGGAGAGCCCTGCCTGGGAAAACCCAGCTGCCCCCGCCTTGCTCTCAGCATAGCTTAACCCCGTCACTCCACAGGCCCAGGTGCCCTGCGAGGGAAGCTCCGCAGTGGTAACCTTTTTTTGTTCCATTAGGGGAACCGTGTGATTTAGGGAAAGGTGACACTACCCCTGGCTCGGAGGTGACCACAGGCCTCTGCTAAGGCAGCTGGTGCGTCAATTTTGTTGTACAACATGCTCTGCAAAAACAAAGTCTTGGAAAAAAAAAAAACTATCTGAAAAATAAAATGGAGAAAATCCTAAAACATGGCTCTGAAAGTTGCTGGAGGTCATCACTCTCAAAGCCAATGCCATTTCCAGAAAACACACATACTGGCTCAGTTTCCACATCTGTGGAATGAAGGGAATAACACTGAATGATCTCCAATGTACCTTTTATGTCAAAATTCAGGGATTAAAAAATGTAAACAAACATTAAACTCTAATTAGAGACAGCGGTGCTGAAGTGTTCAGATGTAAATGTCTGAAACTTACTTTGAAATGCATTAAAAAACATAGAGATGGCCAGCTGGGAGAGGGATGAGTAATGGATAGATGGGTGATACCACCAGTCCAGGAAGATGTTAACGGTAGGAGCTGGGCAGTGGGTATATGTGGGGGTGACCACTGTCAAAGTCTTTCAATTTGGCTTCAGGTTTGAGATTATACATTGAGGAATGTTGGAGGGTAAAATGAGCATCTGGCATCCGGTCTTCATGACTAATGCGGAAAAAATGAACAACACGAAGTAACCTGTCCAACTGGTTTAAAAGCTGTTAGATTTAATAGTTAATCAAAGATGTTGTAACTAAACCAATTTCAAGCCTTTGTGCAAGAAAGAAAAATTCAAAACTTCTGCTATTGCAAAAATGTTACGATACCAATTATTGGGCGCTAACCATGTGCCAGGACTCTGCTGAAGGTTTCCTGTGAAACGTCATCCCACGGAATCCTCACAATAGTCAGTGAAGTAGGTAAAATAGGTATCGTCCTATGTCTTTGACAGACAAGAAAACTGAGGCTGGATGAGCTCATCCAAGGCGTGGAGCTGGGACCTGACGGAGCTGGGATTCGAGTTCTGGGCTGAATGATCTCCCAGACAAGACAGCTCTTCAGCGGTATTGGATTCTGCTCCGCCTGCTGCTTCAATCGTACTGACATTTAGGCATGAACTCGACAGGAAAGTTAGGGTTATACACCCACAGTATATGAGTCAATCCTGGCGGACCTCTAGGCACACAGTCGATGGGTACAAAGCTATAGTTGAAATCCAGTTCAGCCACGTGTCATGGGCTTGGCTGTGAACTTGCCCAAGACACCTGAGATTCTGCACCTCAGTGTTTCCATGTGTGGATGGAGGCGGATTTCAGGCGGATTGCTCCACAGAGCACTTAGTAACATTTTGGCTTCATGGACAGGTTTGCGTTTTGCTTTGGGATATTTCTCTCATCCTGTGAATTCTCAGTGTGCCAGCTCTGAGTTACTGGGATGTGTCCCCCTTTTTGTGTAACCTCAAACTCCAAATATTTCTGCTTCCTGTGTGCAGTCATCTTAAAAAAAAAAAAAAATCTTTCCCAAAGCACTATAGCTCCCGTCTCATCCTATGGGGGGAGTTTAGCATCCACCCCTGCACCTGCCCGATATTTCCGAGAGTATCAGGGGACAGGCTTACATTTTCATCAGCATCTTTTACTCTAAATTAGTGGTTTTACCTTACTTGCCTCCTGCAGTAAATATGCTCACTCCATCCTGAGTTGCCCCAGGCCCTTTTGACTTTAATTCCTCTATATTTAACCTAACAGGAAAACACAAACAACTGCAACAACTTTTTATAGAAGAAATGAGAATAGTGAGGGATTATTAACAGAAGAGGTGAGAAATAACTTCAACTGTCATTCATCCATTCGACTAATATTGATTGAGTGCCTGTTATACACCAGGCATTGTTCTGGTGCTGGAAATATCAAAATGATTAAAACAGACCAGAAGAGAAAAATCCCTACCCTCCTCAGGTTTACTTTCTAGTTGGGAGAAGGGAAGAGGACCTTTTATTTATGTATTTTGTTGATTGTCTATTGTAGAAGAGGTGGAGAAAAACAAGGAGGGAAGAGAGAGAGGTGTCTGCGGGTCGGGTGGATGTGGGAGTGTGCGATTTTAAATAGGGTGATAGGAAAGGGCCCACTTAGGAGGATACCTGGGAGGTAATCTCCCAGGAGGAAATCTGCAGGAAGGATGCTCCAGTCAGACACGGACACTTCCGTCACTGCAAAGACTCTGTGAGTGCTGGGCTGAGAGCTTGAAGTGTCGAGTATCATGATGAACTCCTGGATTTTACATATTTGATGCATTTTAATCTATTGCAGTTATTTTCTTATTGATGCTCAAATTGTCCCATTTGTGGCCAGGGAGAGATACTTCATTATTCTGCCTGAGGGAGGGAGAGAGGTGAGCAAGACGGGGAGCTATGGAAAGTCAGTGCAGTGACGCTGGTCCCAGGTGCTCCATGGAGGAGGGATGGCTGAAGGATGCACTCAGAATCCTGCCGGGCCTTTTTTATTTTAATTAATCAACTAAATTAAATTAATTTATTTTGGCTGCACCGGGTCTTAGTTGTGGCACGCGGACTCTTTGTTGCGGCATGCATGCGGGATCTAGTTCCCCAGCCAAGGATCGAACCCGGGTCCCCTGCATTGGGAGCGTGGAGTCTTACCCACTGGACCACCAGGGAAGTCCCCTGCCAGACCCTAAGAATCATATCATGCTGTGAGATTTGTGTGTGTGTGTGTGTGTGTGTGTGTGTGTGTGTGTGTGTGTATAGGAAAGGGACTGAGTCTGAGGCCAATTCAACATGATACAGAATATAAGCATCATGTAGCAGGAACCCAAAGACCTAAAAAGACCACAGACGTTAAGCTCTTACCTGAGAATTAGTAGAAATCCTGGGGGCAGTTACTTGGGACTTCCCCAGGTAGGGGTTGGAATGGGGAGGAGGGAAAACAGAAAGGATAACTCAAAATAATTGAGTTTCCAGGGCCATGGAAAGCCCACACAATTGCTGATATTTTTATATATATATATATATGTCTGCATGACCAACAGGCTTGAAAGCTCTTTTAAAAGTAGGGAGGATGACTCTGGAAGTCAGTTAGATTTGCAAATTATCGTCTGTAGAAAAATCTGCATAGATTTCTGGGTGAGGGAGAAGCGGGGAGCCGGAATTTGATGAAGAGAACAGTATGCTTTGGAACCAAGTATGAGGCACTTAGTCTGACAAAGGACTTTTTTTTTTTTCTGATTTGTATATCCATCGATATCAACATCTAAATACAAAATCTCTAACATCTAAATTGTCCTGGAAAGTTCAGTATCTGTGGTTTCATCCTTATAGTTCAAATCTCTTATATAAAATATCCAGAGAGAGTCTAAAATATGACTGTACAGGAAGTTCATTGTAGTGAAGGTTGATTAACGTAAGGAGTCTGATCACAGACCAAAGCTTGAGGATATTTTTGTGACACAAACTGGCACTGTCTTCTTGTTGTGTAGGAATATGAACTCTCAGGCTTTAAGCCCCTGCGGGAGAATAGTACTGATTACTATATAAATAATTGAGTACACATGACCAATATTCTCGAGATTCTGGAGTTACTGAAGAGCAGGAAAGCGGCTGCTATAGACTGAATATTTGTGTTGACCACCAATTCTTACGCTGACGCCTAATTGCCAATGTATTTGGAGGTGGAGTCTTTGCGGTGGGGGGGGTGATTAGATCATAAGGGTGGGGCCCTCGTGAATAGGATCAGTGCCCTTATAAAAGAGACCCCAGAGAGCTCCCTTAACCATCTATGAACTAGGGAGCAGACCCTCACCAGATACCAAATCTACCGGTGCCTTGATCTTCAACTTGCCAGCATCCAGAACTGTGAGAAATAAATGTTGCTTAAGCCACCCAGTTTATGGTATTTTTGTTATAATTGTCTCAATGAACTAAAATTGTGATAGATGAGAAAACTGTCATCTTAAGTGATTCCTTACAATATGTGATTGTCTGTGCTAGGTGGCTGTGGAAAACTCTCGGGTGTGTAGTAATTGATTCACCTTTTACTGCAAAGTATATTTTGGGAAATAAACTGATGCAAGCTAGTCACTTCATATAAATACTCTGTATGATGTTGAACTTTCTGGGTTCTAATTCTCAGAATGAGAGCCAGACTGACAGAGATGTTTAACCTCAATGGGAAGCCTCACGCTCATCAGACATGCTCACTTATGCCCCAGACTAAGTCCCCTTAGATACAAATGGAGAAATTGTGCCCCACTAGCAAGCAGGTCATAAGATTCCTAGTCATGATTTAGGTAACGATAGAATTTGTGTGTGTGCATAGCACACGAATTCTTATTTGTCCTTGCCTTGGTGTATGAGTTAAAGTACTCCCCCGTGAAGCACCTGTCATTCTAGCTATACCTGTGTACTTTGGCGATTGACCCCTACGTCACTGCTCCGTCTCTCCTCCATGCCTTTGATCAACCCATTCCTTTTGCTTAAGATGCCTCTACAGTGGAGGTTCTCAACCTTGGCTGCACCCAAACACAGATGCCTTTGGCCCTTCCTGCCTCCCGCATCCTGATGTAATTGATTTGCTGTGTAGATTTCTTCCCCGGTTGAAAGCTGCTGCGGGAAGTGCCTGTGGACTCTGGCAGTAGACGCCCCTGGTGAATTTGTTAGAAACGCAAATTGGCTCTCAGAGCAGACCTACTGAGTCAGAACCCGCTTGTGGGTGGTGGGGGGAGGGCTAAATAAATTCAACTTCAAAGCCATCTTTTCAGGTCTGGAGCTGAACTATTAACCAGACCTTTGGACCCTAACTGCTGTGTGAAATCCTCTATGCGCATCCCCACACGGAGGAAGAATCTACTGTCCTGACGTGTGTTAAAAGGCACAGGACTGTTTGCCCAAGTGCAGCTGAAACTGCCCTCCGGGTCACAGCACAGACACCAGTGTTGGGTGGTGACAGCCCCAGGGGACAGCAGTGTCTTCCCGCTGAGACTGCTGGGCTGAAATGGTTGCAGCCTTTAGCGTGACAAAGGGATGTGTTTGGGAAACGAAGATTTCCTGCTCAAAGACAAATAGGTCTCAACAGTCACACGCTCTGATGTAGGCCTGTCTGAACAGGAAAAGGAGGACCTCTTATTTGTCAGGAGGTCTGCTTGAAAAGAAAAGGGTGGGGGGGGAGAAAAAAAGACCCACTGAAATATTGCTTACTTCCTAGAAGGAAGGACACATTCTTGGACTGAACTCAAAGGATGTCGGTCTCAACAAGGATGTCAGTTAACTCTGTCTTATTCTGGGGCCATTTGTTTGCCAAGAACCAAAAAATCACTCAAACCACTTAAATAAAAGGGGCATGGTTTTAAAGACACAGTCATCATACTTCGTTCTACATGGTCAGCGCTGTGATTTGCGAGGCGGTTGCGTTCACACATTAGGTTTGCAAAATCAGTTTTGTAGCTCTTTGAGCATAGAAGGGGGATTTTTAAACTTTTGGTATCTCCAAACTGAATGAAAACAGACTGTAAAAAAAATGGTGACTGCTTTGCCCTGACTATCAGGAAGCTTAGAAAGAAACTTAGGATTCACAACTCAGGACCCTGGGAGCTTGGTGAATTTACTTATCTAGCAATTTTCTTTTTCTTATTTCTTTTTATTTTAAAACTGTTCAGTGTTTTATGATTTAATTCTGTAAATCATCTTAAAGCCTTTTTAGATGTCGAGTTTTACTTTTTTTTGGTTGCTCCGGGTCTTAGTTGTGGCTCTCTGGCTCCTTAGTTGCGGCATGCATGTGGGATCTAGCTCCCTGACCAGGGACTGAACCCCCCCGTCCCCTGCACTGGAAGGCAGATTCTTAACCACTGCACCACCAGGGAAGTCTCTGGAGTTTTACTTTTTAAAAAACTAATAATTAAAAAACAGAACTACCATGCATAGGCGCTGGTGTCCCGGTATAAACCTACTGACCATCAGAGTGTTTCTGCTCTGCTCCTGTCCTGGATTGAGTCCCAGGGTTAGCCTAGACTCTGCTGCAGGAACTCGTTGGGATCTTAGGCTGTCATCTAAGTAAAGGCTGTGCAAATAAACCCAGTTCCTGGAGGAGTTCACACCTTGGGGCTGATGTTACATTAAATCTGCCTCCACATTTCTAGCGACTTTTTTCCTTCCTTGTTGAAAGTCAACTGGAAGGTGCCTGCATTTGTGGTTGCTGTTTTAAGCATGCCTCTGAATTTACTTTTTGAATGCTTTGTTTCCTTGTTTGCAAGGGTAGGTGCTAAAACTCATACCTGCTTGGTGAAATGAAAATCAAGGCAGCCCTTTTGGAAAGCCAATTGGCAACCTTTAAAAACAAAAGCGCCCGTCCATTTGTCTAGGACTATAACCCTTAGATACACTCCCAGGTGTACTGAAGATACATTGTAAAACGCTTTTCACTGCAGATTTTGTTTGTCATAGCAAGTGGTAGAAACAGTCTAACAGTCCATCAATAGGGGGACTAACAATGTTTTATGGTTCATTCATAAACTGGAAGGCTACGGAGCCATTAAAGAGAATGGGTGGGTCAGAGTGGTCTGAAATGGAGCATTCATTACTAAATGAAAAAGCAAACAGTAGAGGAATGTGTGTAGTATGCTTCCAGTCTGTGGAAAAAGGAAAAATATATACTTGAATGTGTATAGAAAAATTGGGGGAGGGTATACAATAAAGTGTTCAAAGATGTTGAATATTGCAGGAAAGAACTGGAGTGAAAGGAGGCTTATTTTCATTACATACACTCTTATTCTGTTTGAAATTTTCATATGGGTACATTTTTCACCAGAAAAAAAAAGAAAAGAAAAAGATGCATTGCTTTGTCTTGCACAAAAATCTCGCACATACAAAACATCTAGAGTTAGATGGATTCAAACGCCAGCTCTGTCACTTACCTGTGACCTTGAGGTGCTCCCTAATTCACTCGTAGTGACTATCTCATGGGGCTGCTGTGAGGATTAAGTTACAGAATGCATATCAAACAGTATTTTCTTAGTAAATGTAAATGTGTAATAATGACGGTGCTCGTGGACATTTATCCAATGCTTACCACGTGCAAGGCACTGTATTAAGAACTTTACATATATTAATTCATTTAATCCTTAAACCAACCCTGTGAAACAAGTACTATTTTCATCGTAATTGTACAGATGGGGAAACTGAGGCATGGAGAGGCTAAGTACCTTGCCCGAGAAGACACAGCTAGTATATGGTAGAGCAAAGGATTCAAACCCAGGCAATCTGGCTCCATAACCCAAGCTTTTCCCCACTTACCCAACGGCCCTGTCCCTGCTGGGCAGACAGGTCTACTCAGGGCAGCATGAGGCTAGTGAGAGGGTCAGTCCAGTTTCTAAGAGAAATGCTGAGAGTATCTGTAAATGTCTTATAAGCTTACGGCAATGCTTTCTGACCAACCCCATGTCAGAATGTTACAATCAAGGTGACACGTGGGTGTTTCCGCTGGAGTGTGTGGGCACTTTTCCCTCTGCCTCTGTTTTCTCCCAGCTGGATCCTCTCTGCCTGTGAATCTGGAGTCCCTGACAGGAATCCTGCTGGGAAATCTTTACGGCATGATGAAGCCAACAGGGATCCCACGGTGTAGAAGGGGTGGAGAGACCGGTCTTCTCTGTGTCTATTATCTAATGAACACATTTCAATACTAGGAGTGGTGGAGGACCCGGCCTCTTTCACGAGAATCATTCAGGTGACACAGTTCCGTCAGAATGACTGTCTCTGGGGACGGTACACCAACTTTCCCAGTGTGGTCAAGACCTTGTATTTCTGTAGGTAAGCATTACCTTAATATTTAACTCAGGTTCTCTCAGTTGAATATTTAACCTAACTGTAATGTGTTGCCTTTGCTAGAAGAACAGCTGGTCTTTGGCCTCCTCAGAATCTGTCTTTAAATGAAGTGAACTTGAGAGCAAATACATGAAGAATTCAGCCACTGACAGGTGGCTTAGGTCCCCATTAGTAGGGTGTTTTTCTTTCCTTGTGTCCAGAATTACTCAGAAGTATCTGAATAACTATTCCTCACTTCACCACTATTTCCAAAGTGCTTAACAGACATGCTCAGTCAGTTTGGAAATCCCCATTGTCCTGTGCCAGCCTCTCTCCAATGTTCCAATTTTCCAAACTACTGATCAATTTTTCACTCTCTCTGTAAGACTGCTTGCTTTCTTTATGATTTCATTTTGAACAACCTGCTAGTCAAGGGATCTTTGGGGCATCGACTCAAGATGACAACAGACACAAACTCCTTGGAAAGAATTCCCTTTCAGACATTCCAGACTCATTACCTTGCTTGACTAATGTAAGAAACAAGTCAGGAGCCCTTGAGTTGCTCTTTCAAGTTTGTCAAGTTCAACGTTGGAAGTACCAGGCTCACCCTGAGTACCAGGTCCTGCTCCTGCCAGGGGCCAGGCTGCAGAGAAGAGAACTGTCAACTCCCACCGGCAAAGGCAGTGAAGGCAGCGAGGCTCTCTTCCCTCCAAAGGACTCTAAGAGTAAATTATTTAAACTCCTTCTCACCTTTGTTTAAGATCTGCCTCTTCTCACACTTGGGAATTGCAAACAGACATTGTATTGGCTGAGGTTGCAAAGTCCATTAGGTCTTATTCTAGAAAGGAAATGAAGTGACGAAGCTGGTGTTTTAAAAAGTGTCACTTATAGAAGTAAACATTTTCTACAGCAAGAGGTTATTCCCTAAGACTAAAACCCCTCTAAAATGTCCCCCCCCCCTTTTTTTTCAGTGAATAGAATATTTTAATCTTCAGAGATGTTTCTTCCAATGTACTTTATGGGGACATCCACAGTATTATCTAACTCCCTAGATGTTTCTCTTCATTGTTTCATAATAGAAATTGCTAGTAAGCATTGGACTTGAATGTCCTAGGAAGAAGGAAGGACTCATCAACTGATCATTATGGGTGTAGCTCTCAGAAGGCTAGCTATGCAGGAATGTTTTCTGTTTGCAGAGCATTGGTCTTCAGACGTAGTGAAAGCACCAGGATTTAAGACTACAAAACCTGTAATTGTTTGTAACCTCCTCATACTAGACTCAATAGAAAGAATGCATTTTCCCTCTTTATATCACAAGAGAAAACTAAGACTCTATTTGCTTCCCCCTTCCTCCTTTCCAAAGTGAAAAAGAGAGTTTTTCTTTTCTTCCTTTGGCTGCTTTGGGTCTTCATTGCTGCAGGCAGGCTTTCTCTAGTTGCAGCGAGCGGGGGCTACTCTTTGTTGCGGTGCATGGCTTCTCATTGCCGTGGTTTCTCTTGTTGCAGAGCACGGGCTCTAGGCACGCAGGCTTCAGTAGTTGTGGCACTCAGGCTCAGTAGTTGTGGTGCACGGGCTTAGTTGCTCCGCGGCATGTGGGATCTTCCTGGACCAGGGATCGAACCTGTGTCCCCTGCATTGGCAGGTGGATTCTTAACCACTGTGCCACCAGGGAAGTCCAAGGAGAGTTCTTCTATGGAAGAATCTCTTTATTGATGTCTCTATAGAAGCTCCCTCGTGATACTGATTTACCTATCCAGTAATCTGGAAAGAGGACATTAGTATCTACTTCTCCCTGAAGGCAGACTAGAAGTGTGAAGCAGAAGAATGGCATTTTTTTCATCTGTTCTAGTGAAAACATTTGATGAACAGCAACAGTTTAATCAGCTACATGGCAGACTTTGACTTTTGGTGGGTTTTTTTTGTTTTTTGTTTTTTTTGCCGTACGCGGGCCTCTTACTGTTGTGGCCTCTCCTGTTACGGAGCACAGGCTCCGGACGCGCAGGCTCAGCGGCCATGGCTCACGGGCCCAGCCACCCCGTGGCATGTGGGATCTTCCCGGACCGGGGCACGAACCTGTGTCCCCTGCATCGTCAGGCGGACTCTCAACCACTGCGCCACCATGGAAGCCCCCCTGTGGTTTTCTGATGTTGCCTCTCTGGGCCAGCAGGAAGCCCAGACAGGGAAGAGCACACTATTTCCTCTCTCTGCTTCAGGGGAAATGAGTGACTTGCAGAGGAATTTAAGACCTATTCTGTAAACTTAGTAAATGCGTTAGAACCAGAGAGAGTTTTCAGCCTGGGCCACTAGTTTCTGTTTGCAAAAGGAGTTAATCTGATCTTAGTTTAGTAGCTGAAAGTTAAACAGCCTATTGAACAAACCCCAGGTGGATTTCGGTACCCTTTGGTAACAGTGGCATACGAGAATGAACACATTCAGACAGTAGGATTTTCCATATGTCATTTATTTAAACCAAAATCAGTTTATATTTTCAAGGGTGTGGATTTCAAAGATACAAAAAGAAATTCAAACCATTTTGTTCAATATCTATAAAAAATGAAATTACATTTTGCTGTGGGTGGGGCGGGAGTGGACCCAGTAACATGGGAAATTGCTTCTCTGAAATTCAAATTTCTGTGTGCAAAAACTAACTCATTTTGTTTTAGGATTGGCTGAAATGTTTAAGGAGCCCCGATAAAATATAAGAATTAATTTGCTAAAAGTCAAGAAGTATAATCACAGTTCACACTACGTGAACGGTCAGTGCATGAGCCAAAGTAATGAGATCTTTGCAACCTCGCCCGCGTCCGGCCACTTGATCATTGTTCTTTGGAAGCACTTTCAGAAGTACATTGTGTTATTTTGGTGACTGGCACAGGTCTTGCTTATGTATAAAAAGCGGACAAAGTGGCTTATCTGCTTAACAGTTTCCAAGTTTGTTGCATAGAGATGTATGGCTTTGCCCAAGAACTTGGTGGGAGGAAGTATTGTGGACACAGGTCTCAGGGTTGTGGCATTTTCAGATCAGTGTATGTCCACTGTATAAAGTGTTCTAATTGACTTTTGTGTTGTTTTTGGTGAGTCTGTATTTTTGTGTATAAAGTAAGGCTTACAGATATGACCTAGATGAAAACCAGGGGAAACTGACAGTGGCAATCACCAATTCTAAATGTGAGAAGAATGATAAAGACCTCACTGAAGACAAAGCTGAACGCAGGCTTGGATTTTGGACTCAAATCTGTCACTTAATAATTGTGTCATGCTGGGCGAGTGACCGAACCTCAGGGAGCAGTTTTTCAGTACTGTGGGGATGAAATGAAGACCACAATGCATTATTCTGATTTTCCCTACCCCAGAGAACTGTGTAGGAAACAAAACTGATGAAATGTTTTGAAAGAAATCCACGTGGGTAAAAATCTATACAGATTTGAACATGTTTGAGAAGCTAATAACATCTTTCATAAAACATACAGCTCCTGACCTGAAACTTTCAGATGCGTGTAATCATCACAGTAAAAGGACTTTTAGTTTTGGGTACTTAAAGCCCTTCCATAGGGTGCAAGGTCTACCCACCAGCTCACCTGGACTAGTACATGTGTTGTTACAATGAAAGTCACAATGATATGCTTCTTAACTGCTTAATTATTCACCCCCCCAAAGGCAATTACTTATATTTTAGAAGAAGTAGGACTCTGTAGTGAAAACACACAGACCTGAAAGCAGTGCATTAAGTATTTTATTAATTTCTTTATACATTATGGGAAACATTCATCTATTTACAATTTTTTTTTGTCCACACACAGTCTAGGTAGATAAGCCTATGAAATTCCAATTCATAAAGCCATAAAAATGTTCCCCACCCCTCCATCTGAAGGCTTTCAAATGAATCTTTTTTTTTTCCAAACCAAAATAATTTTTAAAAATTACATTTGGGAATTCAGATATGCTAGTGATTTACATTCCAGTTATTTAAAATATGCATCTAGACAGGTTTTAAAAAAGAAATGGTAAATTCACAAGGATAAGGCTTAAATTAAAGTGGTAATGCACAGTAAAACATTAAGGAAACATCTATAAATAACAGAAATATAGTACAAATAAATTAGTTCTATTTACCATTTCAAATATTAAAAATCTTTAATCCATTTCTTCATCTCTCTTTACAAAAAGGTTATGTGAGTTGTATGGAAACATCTGCAAAAAATATAATAAATACTTAATTTCTTTTAACGTTTTTTGATGTGGGAGACAAACTTCTTTTGTAATCCCCCCTCCCCAAGAAAATGCCCAAACACCTTTATACCAAAGTTAAACAAAATAAGTAATTTTTCAGGGTACATACATTTTCCAATATGAACTAAAAAACATTTCTACAAATTACATCAGAAGAACAATGTAACAAAGGTTATGGTCATGGATGTCAGCTTAAGGGGGCAAGTGATTAACGGGCAGCTTTATGTGGGATCACGTCTTAACATCAATAATTAGCCTTCTATAAAGTGTTTGTACAATTGGTGTTTTCAAGGAAGGCAAAGGTCATGGTGCCTGGAGGCCTTCGGCTAAAAGATTTAAAATTCTTACCAAAAATAGCTTATGAATATACAAATACCATTCACATAGACAAGATAAATAGGCCATCTCTTGTCTCTCTTTAAAATATCCTGGGCTAAACCAGTTTGCAAAGAAAATATTGTAGGATGATCTTGAATCGTATTAGAAATCTATTTCTTAATCCAAATCTTATCTCTACCTCACGGTGCAGAGCTGTGGATGGGGACATCTGGTCTTCAAATGGGTGTGGCTTCCTTCACGTTAATCTGAGTTCCGAGTCACTGTCAGGGTTGAATGAGACCATAGGCTACCCAAGGTGGCAGTTGGCCTTACTTGATGCAAACTTTGTGTGACCTTCCTTGGCTGCTACAGAGTAAAGAAAAGGTGTATTCTTTTTAAAACCAGCAATACTTGAAGCTCAAATTCTCTGTCTGCTCCAATTTTATAAAGCACTCAAAGGTGCTTTGTTCACCCTAGTTAAAAGTTGGTTGGTTGGTTTTTAAATGTTAGTAGCCCTTGTCTTGTAAACCACAGCAGTAAACATTTGTGCCCTGTTTATAAACATAGCTCAAAGCATCAATGGCTCTGAGAGGTAGCGAATTCTCTAGTGGTTTTAGAATATGTCCGTGAAAATAGTTGTTGCCAGAACCCATCACCTCTCTTAATTGCTTAAATAAAATTAAATTAGCACCTGGCTATGAGAGTGTTGTTGTTTTTTTTTTTTAAAAAAAACATCTCTGGTGCAAGAGTATTTGATGTATGTTTTTAAAAGTCTTTCATTTTTCAATGGTAATTTCTAACGCTTTAGGGAGCTGGATAAAACGCCAGTGATCATTTAAGATCACCTCATTCTAAGTGCTTAAACTGCTACGAGTAAGGGCATTTAAAGATAACTTGAGCTGGATGCAAAAGTCATACTGGCCATCCATCAGGACTAAAAACGGAAATCAACATTCTCTGCCAAAAGCCTGGGTTTCTTTCAGTGTTTAGGAATCATGACACTGTCCCCCTCCATGTGGCCTCTGAACCTCGCAGTTCAAATTTCTTCTCTCTCTACCTGGGACCTCAAGACAAGTGGCCGCTCTTTGGAACGAGGCAGCATGTCTACTGGGACAGAAAGCTTATTTTACCGGTTTGACACAGGACAAAATCCTTATTCGGGGGTGTGTTGGGACTGTGGAGCAGTGAGAAAAGACTGATGAAGACAGACGTCTGCCGTATGAACTACTGGGTTAAAAGAGACGGATGTGTAGCATTCCAAGGGGATGCTAGGAAAATCCCAACTTTTCGCAGAAAGCAGCCCGGCTGCCATGTACAGCACTCCGTAAGCAGAGATGTACTTAGCTCTGTGTAATTAGGTAGGCCCCCAGGATGGACACTAACAAATTAATAGAACCAACACTTTCCCCTAAAGACCCCACCACCACCATCACAACAATATAATATACATAGTACAAGAAAAGCTGATAAAACACTTCAGGTGTAACTTTTCTTAAGAATAGGACAAAAGAAAAAATCCCTTATGTAGTCTTTTAAACTAGCAGTGCTTCCTTTGTCTTGCCTTGCCTATCTTCATTTTATTGCCTTTCAGAATAGATGGATATCCCTGAAAGATCGGATTGACAATCTTCTGCTGATTGAGACATCTGAAGCAGTGACTGATGACACAAGAGTGAGGCAGTTTTGCAGCTGTGAGCGACGCAGGTACCCCCGGCACCCGCAGGGTTTGCTTCTCTTTCCCCCACTCCGCATCCTGGTCCCCCGCCCCCCAGCCCCTCTGCGTCCCCTCTCGGTGTGTCACTTCCCGACTCCGGTGACAGGGTGTGTGATTTCTGAGGTTGGAAATCAAGTGTTCCATCTGCTTGCCCAAATAGGAAGCGTGTCGGGGAAATCAGGGGGATCGGAGCCCTAGTTTCCTAGTTTCTTTCGGGTGGAAGTCCGCGAGGTCCCGAGGGGACCACCCCCCTGGGGACCCCCCCACCCCGGGATCCTGGATTTCTGAGATACCCTATGGTTCGATATTGCTGGAATCTAAGGACAGACAAGCTCGAGAGAACGGAGGATGGCGGGTGACCTAGAGGGGCCGCGTCTACACGGGTGGGCGGGCCAAGAAGGCGAAGGGCGGGCGCCGGGGAGGAGGCGGCCGGGGGCGCGGCGGCCGGGGGCCTCAGAGCCGGGTCTGCGCCTCGGGGATGTAGATCTCGATGCTCTCGGCGCTCTCGGTGGCCGAGTTCTGGCGGACGGACGCGGCGCGCTTGGCGGCCATCAGGCGCTTGCGGGCCTCCTGGCGCTGCGAGCTCTCCAGCGAGCGCTCCCGGATCAGCGGCGCGGGGCCCTTCGCCGGCTTCTTGGGCACTGGAGGAGGGGCCCTTCGCTCCTGATCAAAGCAGAAGGTTCAGGACATTACACAGCTTCTCAGGACAAGCTTGGGAAAAACTGGGATAGGTCAGTAGTTAGCACACTTTTTTTTTTTTTTTTTTAAGCCTAAGGGTGGTTAGGTTAGTTCTGATCTGCACACTGTATATATATATATATTTACATGTATAGATATGTATATATTTTTTCTTCATTATTCTGGCTTGCGTATTCAAAAGCTGCAGGGGGAAAAAAATACCGGTAAGTTTAAGGCCAAGGGTAAAGCTGGATGGCAGAACTAGGTCTCTCCAAGGGAAGGATGTGGGTATTTAAAATGCCCCCCCCCCCCCCCCCCCCCCGCCTGCTGAAAGGCTGCGGCTCCCAGCACGTTTACTGCGGTTTTTCTCTGGAGGCTCCAGACTGTTCTGGGTGCCAGAGATGGGAAAGGGTGGCAGCGGTCGCCTCTTAGAACTCTGCATCCCCCTAAGGAGGGAGGCGGAGGGTGCGAGCTCGGTTCAGAGTTTAAAAACATCCCCGCCCTCTCCTCGGGCCCACCCAAACCTAAACAACCAGACGAGGAAGAAGATTGTAAGCCCGCGTTCGTTTAGCTTTGCTGATGCCACAGTGAGTTACACCCGTTTGCACATCACACACAAACACACAGCAATGTACTGGGCAGGGTCACCCTGGAGGGAGGACTTGGACAGTTCCTTACCCTCCCGGGGAAGTGGAGTCAGCTCCTAAAACATCCTGCTGGACCGTCACGCCTTAGGGATCTCGGGGCGACTGTGGCGGCCCAGAGGGCAATTCCATCACAGGGACAGACACTGTGCCATGAAAACTGAACACAAGACTGAAAGAGTTCATCCCCCTAGCAGCAGCAAACTAGAAAACGGGTGGCTACGTTTAAATGCCATTGCAAAAACAAAAGCCATACATCACTTGGGCTGGAAAAAAGTACAGTGGGAAAGAAGGGAATCTAAACCACAAAGGATTTTGGGGAAAAAGACGGTGAGTTTTCAGGCTGCACAAAGGTCCACGTGAATCTGATGATTTCATTTTTCAATAAAATACCCTAATTCTCATAAAACTAAATGTGAAAAGTATCTTAAATTAGGGATTCCATGATTCTCCGAAGGGCATTCTCTGTGTTCCTCCTTACTTGCCTGGGTGAAGCCCTAGTTAACATACTGCACTGGAGTTGCCCGCCGGCTGTTTAAGGTGGCGTCTTGTGTGGATAAAAAAAGGGAGCACAGAGTGCAAACCATATTCCACCAACCCTGATTGTCTTGTTCATTGTTTCCCTTCCAGTTCATGGGGTGATGCAAAGCTCTGATGACAGACAACGTGCATGAAGGTTTAGAAATCAAGTTAACTAATGATTTACTGTGTCAATAGGTTACCTATATCAATTCTTAGCTTCACTCCTTTTGGACGTTTAAAATCTTCATTGTTGGGTAACTCAGTCGATATTTTGGAAACTTTTTAGTCATATTTTCCTTTCCTTGCACATTTTATTTTTTAACTATAATTTTTAAAAATCCATGAGTGAGAAATCAGATGGATCAGCTCTAGAAATTCAGTTACCAGTATGTGTGTACATCTGTAGTGTTTTCTTAAAGTCAGACCAATTTAAAAGCTTACGTAGCAGACAGTTTTAAACCCAGATTAAAGAAAACTAGATTGAGTGCAAATGTTTGGCTCCCCCAGTGAGAGGCCACACAGACATCCATGGTACTTTGATGCTTCGCACCAAAACCCCACAGGTGGATGGTGACAGAATTAGAGATGAGGGACAGTGATGAGAGCGGTGGCCCCTTCGATGATGCACCGGCTGGTGGCACTGGATTTCTCCCGGGAGCCCATGGACCCCAAGAACCCTGGTATTATAATGGGCAGCAGCAGAATGGATTGGACTGCGGCTTGCTCTCTGATAGGTGCAGGGATCAGAAAAGGGCATCACAAGTACAGCTGTGCCTAATATTTAGAAGTTGAATCTCTCGGGAACATCTGACCTCAGGCCATAGGAAAGCAAAGGGTTAAAAAAGTCATGCATGCCTGGCCAGCCTAGGGAGGTGGACGTTGGATACCTGGGCAAGCCTGGTGGACCCGCCGTAATCAAATGTGAAAATTGCCATTTATTAATTCAAGTAAAAGCATTTGAGTCTTTACATCTACGCTCTCGCACGAGGAACCCAGTGAGCGATATTCCCCAGGGCAAATCAACCAATAGTAAAACTCTTAAAAAATCCCAACATTTATGATTACTGTGAAACTTTACGGTGTGTATATTTTTGCACTTGAACAACAGTGGTTTCTTTATTACTATATTTATGAAATGATTATCAAAGTCGGTTAGTTTGCAGGGCTTCCTATTTTCTCGGAAGCACGTGCTAGGGGTGTAAGGACGTTGAGCTCTTGCTGTATGTAACCGTGCACTGAAGATGTCATTTATTTTAGTTTAAAAAGCAAAATGGAGGCAGTTCCTTCCAGTGACTAAAATGGTTTAACTTAAAGTTTAATTAACAAAAAAAGCCACATTCCCATTTTCCAATTCACACAGACAGGTTTTTCTTTAAAAATATGCCTGAAACATATTACAGATAATATCCCAAGTGATTACTATGTAAACATTGTCATTACAATGAAATTAATATGATATCAGCTCCATTTCACATTGTAAACAGCAAGACTGAAAGCAGAAGCCTATTTAGACTGTCCAGTGTTTGTGCAGGTTTTTAAATGAACCATACAAAATCGACATTGTTCTACCTTCTTGTCAAGAGGATCCATCTGTTTCCAATTATTGGCCTTTAACTGATGAAGTTCATCAAATTTCATACTAATATTTTCTATGGACAACTGCAGCATGTCCCAGAACCCCGCCAAATCCTGGGAGGTGGGCCTTGGATGAGCGCTGGGATTCTGTATGAGAGAAAGAAAAACATTCACGCTTTAGAGGTGATGATCTAGGACAACAAGCACAGGACCAAGGCGGCCTTTTCAAATATTTCAAATAACGCAAGGAGGATGAGTTCCTTTTGGTTTTCAGATAGGAGAGAAAAGTGAGGCTATCGATGGCCCTTTTATTTATTTCATATTTTATATATGTCTTATATACATATTCACCTTTCTTAAGGAATAATTGACCAAATTGCAAAATATTTAGAGTGTACAACGTGATGATGTGATACATACACACATTGTGAAAGGACTCCCCCGTCGAGTTAAGTAACACATCACCTCATGTATTTCTCTTTGTGTGTGTGTGAGAGCATTTATGTTCTACTCTCTTGGCGAAGCCCAGTTATACAATACACTGCTATCAACTATAGTCACCATGTTCTAATTAGATCTTCAGACCTTATTCGTTTGATAGCTGAAAATCTGTACCATGTTACCGACCTCTCCCTGTTTCCCCCACACCCAAGCCCCTGGCAACCACGTTTATACTCTCTCTGAGTTTGGTTTTTAAAAAAAGATTCCACTGCAAATGATAAGTTTATACACTCATCTTATACACATTGGAGTCAGTGATTCTCAACGTCAAAGTAAAATTCTTCTTTTGTTAATATAACATCCTTCAGTACGCTATGGCAGGGAGTCTATAAACATTTGAAAAATCCCAGAATGTATGATCTATGACAAGATGCATTTAAAGCTATATTTAAAGGAAAATACCTTCTTGCAAAAAAAAAAAAAAATACAGTGTATTGGTACTAGAGTCAGTATTCAACTCCATGCCATCCAACATACTCAGAGAACATATAAGGAATCTAAAGTAAGGTTCATTTTAACACTCATGTTGAGTGAAAATACTAGGGCAAACAATGATAAGTAATAAAAGAACTGGATTTTCAAACTACTGTGTGTTTAACAATTAAGATATCTCTAATGTAGGAAGTCATGTTATCATATAAGTACTCGGACAAAATCATTTGGAAGCGAATTAGTTTTAAATTGACCATAACGTAACATGGCAAATGTGAGAACACTTGTCTATACACACACATAGATGCCTGTAGTGACCCATTTGCTAGATAATATTAAACATTCTTTGGTTTGTGGATTGACTTTCTTTGCCCTCATTCACGTATCCCTGACAAGTACTAGAAAGTATGAACTACTCATTTATATGGTCTGAGACAGAAAAAACAACTAAAGACTGAAGGTGTTGTGTTCATCGCTGGTTACTACCTGCAACAGTAGCTAAAGGCATTCATGGGCAGATGGGTGGGACTCCCACTTGCCAAAAGTTTCTAGCAGGGGTCCGTTTTGGTTACCTCTGGGAATCTGGGCAATTGGAAAGACTGTGAAGTCTCATGCCATATAATAACTGGAGGCCAGTTTGTACTTTTAAAACCAGCCCTATGAAAATATCATCAGAATTTCAGGAAGCTCAAGGTTGGTGACCATCGAAGTTAATAAGTTGGAAAGAACGTTTTAGCCCTTTCATGGACTAGCATTATTGGTCTGGCTTCAAAATAAATACAAGTAAAGAATATATTTATAAACTTACACTTTTAAAACTACCCATAGATCATTGGAATAAGTAAGTTCTAAAATTTGTAAGTATTTGGGTCAGTGTTAAACTCTATTCTAATGACATCTGAATTAACAAGAGGGTTTCTCTGTAGTACTTTGATTTAGTAAACTAAAAAGAAAGTTTCTTAATATCTAGGTTCAGAATAGACAGATAATAGCTTTGACAAAGTACTTGTCAAATGGAGTTTTATGATCTCGCAATATATTTCCTTATCTTATTGGTAACTAAAAGCTAAATTGCTCATACTTTGAAGTTCACCGAAGTCTTTTAGGTCACAAGCTCCGTTGGTTAAACTGTTTTAGTGCATCAGTCGATGAAATGATAGAGGTCGTTTAACTCTGTAACACGGGTAATTTGTTCCTTTCCCACCAAGACTCTCTTTGCTGACACAGCCTCCAGGGGGTGGATGGGGAAGCAGAGGGAAAGAGCCTGGGTGCTCAGCCAGTCTCCGAATCAGAGGTTCCTGTGACACCCCAGCGCAGAAGGAGATGCACAACCCGCTTGAGTATGAACCAGGCCACTTGGAGGCCAGAGGTGGTAGAGGTTGAGAAGGATACGGCGGGCCAGGTCCCTGGGTTGACTTTCGTTGCAATCCATTTATTCTATGCCCGAGAGTCAAGTCGGAGACAAGGTGCAAGTGTTTTCAGGTGTCCTCCTCAGAGTAAGAACTCAAGCAAGCAGAGCTGGGCCTGGGGTGACCGATCTCAGTGCTGCTTTAATGCACCTTTGTGGACCTAAGTGGTACCATCACCAGGCCACCGTGCTTCCTGCTGCAGAGGAGATGGAGCTGAGCCAGCAGGGTGAGGAGGGGACTCAAATCCTGGGGGGCCTTTATAGGGATTGAAGTCGAACACACTGGGATCTGAACCTTGGCTCTGCCTCTTACCACGCGGCCCTGGCAAGTCACTGAGCTCTTCCAGGCCCATTTTGCTCAACGGTAGAACCGTCATAAAAATAATGTCACTATATTCTCCAGACCGTTGCTTTGAGGATCTAACCAGATCATAAACTTAAAAGCTCTGAGGACACAGTGCGCTTCTGCTCCTGCTTCTGTAATTCTTTTCAAAGGTGTGCTGTGTTTGCCCTGTAGCGTGTACTTATTGGTCTCCGCCTGTGTCTTTTGGCCAGTTTGAGAAATATGGCCTTATATGAACTTTTTTACATATGATTCTTTACAAGAGCAAAGAATCATATTAATTAAGATCTGTGGGGCTTCCCTGGTGGCGCAGTGGTTAAGAGTCCGCCTGCCGATGCAGGGGACACGGGTTCGGGCCCTGGTCCGGGAGGATCCCACGTGCCGCGGAGCGGCTGGGCCCGTGAGCCATGGCCGCTGAGCCTGCGCGTCCGGAGCCTGTGCTCTGCAACGGGAGAGGCCCGCGTACCGCGAAAAAAAAAAAAAAGATCTGTGACACATCCGCAAGTTTACAGATTAGCAGGAATTCTGTACCTGGCACGTAGTGAAGCTCAATAAGATATTGGTTGAATCACTTATCAATACATCTACTAATATATATTATCTCATAATTCAGAATAGAATTTCTGAGACGCTGAAAGAAGGGTCAGGTAATTTTTGCTGAGGGAGGAGAAAACAAACTATAGATGTCAGGGGTGGGGGTGAGGAGGAAGGAAAGGATAGCCCCAAGGGGAGGGTTCAAAAAGAAAAGCCTGGTGAAGAGAGACGGAGAGCACCAGCTTTTGCCGGGTTTATATCTGCTCTTGGTCGAGCCCTGTCTAGATAAATTCCATTCGGTCTGTATTTGTCCTTGTTAACAAGATGTGGTTAGAACTCTAGAATCATAGTCTGGATCAATCAGATTGCAAATGATTCATGTTTTTAACCTTCCAGGAGATAAACTAGTTGCTTTTCATTTTCTTTATTTAGATCCGACTTGATCATTAATTGACCAATAAAAGCTATGTTTGTGGAATGACACTTGTAGGGATGGTAGCATTTAAAAAAAATTCTGTGAGGAAGCTCTTGCCCTTGTATTTTGCTGGTAATTTTTTTAAAATGTTGTTGATGCTAGTATTAGTTTTGTCTCTTTGTCCTGGTTTATTTTGTTTCTGTATGTCCAAGAAGGATGAATGATTCATTGGTCTCAGGGAGATCAAATCTATACTTTATGACACCTTCCACTTCTGATTCTTGAATTAAAACAGAGAACTCTGATAAGAAAATAAGCCCTGATGGCTATTTCAGAAAGAAACTCATTATCGAAAATGATCTTTTTGCTGTAATATTATTTTTTACGTATCAGTCTGCTCCATAGTTTGGTAAGAATAATGAAATCAGAAGGCCAGGAAAATGGAAAGTCTTCAGTTACCGAACAAAAAAGGGGAGGGGAATGGAGTTTTAGCCTGATTGGATTCTTTCTTCAAAGATTACTTAAGTATAACATAAATATTTTTAAGTTTAAGAAAAGCAGGAAATATATGATTCATCAGAAAACTCTCTATTCCAGGTAAGAGAGTCCGATGGGCTGTGACTTGGTTCTACTTTAGTTGGACCGGTCTTGACAACAGGTTCTTCTCGTGGTACTAGCAGGGAAAATGGTAGTGATGGGTAAGGATACCTACCAGGTTTTCTTCACACAGTTCTCTGAACTGGTAGAATTTCTGGGCCATAAGAAGTTGGGCACTGCCAACTGCAGTTCGGATTTTCCCTAGAACTGAAAAAAGCAAACAGACAAGAAGTTTACACGTGATGTCTCATTGCTGAGACTTAGTCTGGTAAAGCAAAGAGGAAGTTATGCTGTAGCAATTAGGGAAAACGATATGCACACCGCACGCGCGCACACGCACACAGCCCGGTCGTGGCCGTTGCTCTGCGGTCTATGGAACAGACGCTCCTGGGTTAAAGAAGAAAACCAACTTGGAGAAAAACACATGCCCATCATGCATCTTTCTTAGGAATAACGGAGTTTTCCATCACAGCCCTGGATGTTACCAGGAAAGGAGGCAAATAGTTTTGCTTTTTTTTTTCCTTTTCCTTTTACTGCAAGGATGAATTTCAAGTGTTTGCCAGTACAGTTATGGATTTATTTGTGTCATAGTCTGCTAGCTTGTTTTTCTAATCCGAGTTCAAACACAAGAAAAGCAGCCCTAATTTGGAGCGGGGAATCTCGTGGCACTCACCATATCCCATCCATAGCCTTCATTATTTTTCCGGAGTTCAGCCACTGGTACTGTCAGGAAAGAGCCATGGCCAGTTGCAAGATTGTCTAAGGAGTGAACATTGTCAGCCCGTTGCCTAGGGGACGCCAGCACCGCCCCTGCTTTTCCACTCCACAGACCAACGTTATTGTGCATAGAGGTTTAATTCCCTGTGCACTGTGCCGAAAATCCTCCCTTTGCAAGCTACTTCTTGCCTCCGGTGCAGTCGAAGGGGAGAACCTTTCAGCGCATGGGCGAGCTGAGCAGAAAGGAGCCTCTGCCCCAGCATCCCGAGCATCCCGAGCTCCGCGTTATCCCGGAGGCGCTCCCTACGCCGGTGGGGCCCGGGCTGCTGCACGGCTGGAGCCCGGCCACCCGGCACTGGGCACCGGGCAGGAAGGAAGGGGAGACGGTGCCCACAGAGAAAGGCAGAGCGGGGGAGCCTCCGAGGGGGGCTTGCCCGCTTGGAGATCTTCACAGGGAGAGATTTTATGGGACTGAAGCAACGTTTTTGCTGCTATAGTTTTGTTCTGAATTTACCGAGCCTGAGACTCGGAGTGGAATTAGATCTCCCTTTCTTGACCTCATTCCCCACAAAGACTGAGAAGACAACGAAAAGCAACTTCATTTTGGGGTTTCTAGTCATCTGCTCCTCTGTTTAAGGCTGCCAGGCTGGATAATGATTTCGGCTGCCCACCCCCTGGGCACTACCCAAATATTTCAGCCTTCCCGCACATGTGACCAGGGCATCTCTGAACTCTAGAAGTCACCAGTCACACCAGAGCTGAAGCGCAGAGATTACCTCCCCAGGGATAGCGGAGGTCCCCCTTGAGAGCCACCAGGCAGCAAATTTTCAGGCCTAGGAGTTGACATTTTTTTCAATCTGTTTGTAAAATCTTTTGGGATGATTACCTTTTCCTCTTTAACAGATCAATCACTTGTGTGAGGTCTCCCTCCTTTTCTCAACACCCCAAAGCAGAAAGGACAGCACAGGGCACCACAGAAGTTAAGAGTACTGGCCCTGACTGGCCAAGGATCCTTGCCGGGACACTTCCTAGCCACTGCCCTGGACAAGTCACCTAATCTCTGTTTTCTTATATGTAAAATGGGGCTAAGGGTACCTACTTACTGGCAGGGTTGTTGTGAAGGTTAAAAGCGGCAATGTGGGGGCTCCCCTGGTGGCGCAGTGGTTGAGAGTCTGCCTGCCGATGCAGGGAACACGGGTTCGTGCCCCGGTCTGGGAAGATCCCACATGCCGCGGAGCGGCTGAGCCCGTGAGCCATGGCCGCTGAGCCTGTGCGTCCGGAGCCTGTGCTCCGCAACGGGAGAGGCCGCAATGGTGAGAGGCCCGCGTACCGCAAAAAAAAAAAAAAAAAAAAAAAAAAAAGCGGCAATGTGTGTGAATTGCTTAGGACTGGATCTGATTATACAGCAAGTGCTCAATAAATGTTTATTATTGAGGACCAGGACTCCACACTTCCACTGTGGGTGTGCGACTGTGGGCCCCACACTTGCTCTGCCCAGAAGAGAAAAAAAAAAATGTCTGGATTATTCATAGGCAACCAGTATCCTTGGTTGTCTGGGACAGGTATGTGCTTTGGAGGACCTGTCCCAGATCAGTCAGAGACAGATCAGAAGGGGCACTTCCTAAGTGAACACATGGCTTTAGGCAAGCTCTGAGGTTTCTGGAAACCTCTCTGAATGATCTTGCTGAAGGGCAGGACTGTGACACCAGCAAATCTCAGAATGATTCCTAAAAGCTTAGAACTAGAACCCAGGTCTCCAATCGGCTGCCTGGGATTGTACAGCTCCTGGGGACTGTGAGAGAAACTTGAGGTATCTGGATACACCTCAACAGTTTGAACTAATGGCTCTCAATGACACCCAGATACCTAAGCTCTGTAATGGACCGCATAACAAGATGAGCTGAATAAGACAGCGATTCTCAAATAAGGGGAAAGCACTGCTGCAAACAATCATTTGGGCAACACCCACCACGTAGGCAGGGGCTAACTCGGATGTCTTCTTGGAAGTTAAGCAAGGGAAATCTTCACTCAGCATGGTCTGGTGAGAGCGAAAACACCGGGAATAGAGTCGGGGCCGTTCTGTTTTTCAGGTTTTTACCATCACGTTCTTGAATGGAAATTCCCTGCTGGCTCCAGGATTACTTGCATTTCTAGTGTCCTCTCCTAGGCCCAGGGTGGGGAGATGAGGATTTGTCTCCATGAACCAGGAGGTCTGGGACAAGCAGACTATTACCCCTACTTCCTTGTCCTCCACGCTTTCTTTTCCAGAGAACTAAAAACTCACTTTGATCTTAAGAAAGCTCTAATAAAGTTTTTTTTCGTTTAGTTTTTCCATTAGACACTCACTTGGTGGGTGAAATAACTCTTTTCTTCTGAAGGTAAAATTCATATTTGTTACATAGGCTTTGAGGAGGTAAAAAAGACAAAGTAAATGGTAAACTCCAACGGAAGTAAAAAGTAGAAAAAAAAAGGCTGAAGTTTGGTAAAGAAATGAGATAAAGGGCTTCCCTGGTGGCGCAGTGGTTAAGTGCTGATTCAGGGGACACGGGTTCGAGCCCTGGTTTGGGAAGATCCCACATGTTGCAGAGCAACTAAGCCCGTGTGCCACAACTACTGAGCCTGCGCTCTAGAGCCCGCGAGCCACAGCTACTGAGCCCATGTGCTGCAACTACTGAAGCCCACATGCCTAGAGCCCATGCTCCGCAACAAGAGAAGCCACCGCAATGAGAAGCCCGCGCACCACAACGAAGAGTAGACCCCGCTTGCCTCAACTAGAGAAAAGCCCACGCGCAGCAACAAAGACCCAACTCAGCCAAAAATAAATAAATAATTAATTAATATTTGAAAAAAAAAGAAATGAGATTAAGAAGAAAGAAGAATCTGAAAGTCATTTTTTTTTTTTCTTTTTTTGTGGTAGGTGGGCCTCTCACTGTGTGGCTTCTCCCATTGCGGAGCAGAGGCTCCGGACGCGCAGGCTCAGCGGCCATGGCTCACGGGCTCAGCCGCTCCGCGGCATGTGGGATCTTCCCGGACCGGGGCACGAACCCGTGTCTCCTGCATCGGCAGGCGGACTCTCAACCACTGCGCCACCAGGGAAGCCCTGAATGTCATTTTGAAACTACTCTAAAATGTTCCATACCAGCCTTCAGCAGGGTGGAAAGAAAAGTACTTCTCTCAGGGATGCTAGGAAAAGAGGGATAAGGGAGCAAGCGTAAATGAGATATTCAGGCTGCCTCTGTGGGCCTTTCCTATGCATATAACAGCCCAACCTGGTGAAAGAAAGTTCCAGAAGAGGCCTAGGTACAGGACATGTTCCCAAGGTGTTAGCCTTGCATCTCCCTATTTTACTGTACGTGGTGGCAATTAACTTCGCAGGGGCTGGGTTGGCCCTCAAAGCCAAGGCCAAAAATGTCAAAGGAGCCTGAAAGGACTTGTGGGATCTACACAAAAGCTGGTGCAGGGACACTCCCTGTGGGTTCTGGGAATTCACTCATTTACTCAGCAAATATTGAATAAGGGCATACGATGTGCCAGGCTGTGCTGCATGGATGTGACACGGTGATGAGGACAAAATCTTGCCCTTGTAGATTCCATTCTGGTGAGGGGACGTGGGGGAGATGGACATCAGAAATACAAACATGGCTATACGTGTTTGGGATCTGCTGGATCACTTGGATTGGGATGGATGGGAAGAAGTATGATTGGGCCAAAGGAGAGTGAATTCTTTAAATGGTGATCAGAGAGCTTTCAGTTCTCTTGGTCTCTCTCCTTAAAAAAGGAAAATAAGCAAAGAACAACAACAACAAAAGTGGTTTGTGTTGGTATCCGTTGCAATATGAAACTGGCTCTGGACTAAACTGTTATAGTAATCATCATTTGAAAATGTCACTGTTTTTTATTTTGGAAAAAAGTTAAAATACATGAAAGTACAAAAAGGGCAAGAGAGCAAACATCTATGCATGTGCTCTCCCTCAAAGGATCAAATGTTAATTTTTTTCAAATTTGCTTCTGAACTTCTATTTCTTTCTTCTTTTCCCGTCTCTCCCTCTCCAGTGAAGGGAAGCCCTACGGACAAAGTATTCTCTACTTCTGTTCCCTTTGCCTCCCTCCCTAAAGGAAACCACTAGACCAGACAACCAACATCCCAGTCCCACCCCTGAGTTTATGAAGGTGTCTCCTTTGGTCCTAGAAAGGCGACAGCTAAGGGCCTTCTTGAGAGCAAAGGAGAGCGTTAGATTGGGGTAACCCCTCTAGCACAGCTGAGACCCCACGGCCTAGAATGGGCGGTTGAAGGCTCTGTCCATCCAGGAGGAAGATGTGCCCCTGGGGTTTCCTTTAGTTGGTTTTTTTCTCACACTCTGGTCCACACAGTCTTTCCAGATTGTTCCATCCAAATGTAGTTAATAGTTTTTACCATCCATTTCCCTTAGGGCCCATTCTCTGCCTCTTCCAGAATAATAATCTCTGCTGTGTCACCCCAGGCATGCCATTTAACCATGATTTATTCCATCTATTTGTATCACATGTAATCACAGATTAGGCCTTGTCTTGCTTTGCCACTCTTTGCATGTAGAGAACCCTGGTTTCCCTGCATGCCTATAAGAACCCTGATGGTGAATTTTTTCAGGTTCCTTTCTCCCTTTCCTTTCCTCCCAGCTCCTGTGTTAGTCTATCCCTCAGTGGGACTGCAGAACAACAACCCAAAACGCTGTTGAACTGAATTCCTTCTGTGTAAGAAGTGGGCATCTCTTTATTAACTCCCCCACTTATAAGCTTAGAGACCTCTCATCCCACGATGAATGGGTGGCTCTGGGGGATCATAGCAGAGAGGACAGGCCTGGATTAGCTCACCACACAAAGCCAGGAAGATCAGAAAGGCCATCACTGTTTGGTTTTTGCAAAAACCTGCCTATTTATATTACTATTACCTTGTATTTCAAAGCACTTTCACGCGCACATCTAATGTGATCCTCACAGGACCCCGTGGGGCAGGGCCAATGTCATCATTTTAGCTGAGAAAAGCTGGGCTCAAAGTATGAAGTGTTTTCCCTGGGGCCCTGGTCCAGCTGTGCCCTTTTCCCTCAACACTTACTGAGAATTGGTTCTGAATCTACTCAACTGAAGGCCTCTGAGCATGATTTCTTTCCTTTATCCACACTTTCTAGCCACGGCCAGTGGAGAGAAGGGGGGCAGCTGTAACCAGTCAGTGGGGGAATTTGCAGAAGTTCGGCAAGTCTGATCCCTGTCCTACGTCAGGGCAGGAGGGCAAAGCACGTCTACCGAAAATGACTGTCGCACAAAGAAATCTCAGTCACGAAAAGAATGCAGGAACCAGGGGTCACTTGAAAGAGATGGCGGGTGTAAGGTTCAAGTTTTGTTTTTTCTTTGAAAGACTATGCATCATAATGAGAAGCAGAGAAAGACAAAATAGTCTTTTATGAAAACCACGATTTAAAATTTCCTCGCTACGTTCAATCAGAAACCCAGACATCTAGAAAAGAGCACACCTCCTCCTTCCCACTGACCCCCACATGGTACCATTTTTATTTTGGGAACAAGGAGGTGGTATAAAAGGCACAGGAGTGAAGGGAATGAACAGTTTCTCTCAAGTGTTCAGTGGTAGCCGAGTAAAACAAAGGCCGTCTCCGCCGGGGACGTGTCTGACTTTTTGCTGAGTCAAAACCCTTATTTTATATCCATAGGCCTAGCTCCCTCTCTCTGCCATCACGATCTGTGTGGTTGAATCTGTTTGTCACAAGACTTTCAGGATCAAGGGATTCCTGGCCATGAAACGAAAGCAGAATCATCCCCTTCCCCAGTGGATTTGGATAAAAACTGGGAATAAAATCTGGTCCGGCTCCAATCGGAGACACTGGATGAGACTGAGCTGGGTCTATAAGGAACCGCGTGGGAGATATTTATACTGTATATATATTTATACTGTGTTACACATATTTATACTGTATCAGAGTCGCCAGCATCTTACCATGTCAAGCTGAAAACATCCCGACTATCTAGACCGTTGGATGTGTTTTATTGGGAAAATGATTTTTTTCTTTGTTTCTACATTTCTGCATGAGTAGCTTGGTTCAGGAATAAATATGTGTGACCCTTTGTTTGAAAAAAATATCCTTATGCATAACCAACATACGCATTTAATATTCAAGAAGGGTTAGGCCTCTAGAGCTGACAGGCCAGAAGCACTGGTTGCTTTGACTGCTTCCAGTTCTTACGGACTATGCCGGCTCCACCATCAGCATTTATATCTTCAACCTGGACACTACCTATCAATACAGAGGAGTCCGTCTGGCTGTCCCACCAGTGGTGAAGCTTCTGCAGTGGACAGGCTGGTGGGACACGTCCCAGGCCCTGCCGCCTACACCTAATTCCCCTGGTCTGCTTCCTTTCCTAACTTCCTCTCTGTGTGACATCCCAGAAAGAGAAGAGGCACTGGAGTCAGAAATACCACTTATCTAAAAAAAAAAAAAAAAAAGAAAAAAAAAAAAAAAGAAATACCACTTATCAGCTGCGGAGCTTGGGAGAATGTATTGTACTCTCAGACTCTGTTTTCTTTGTCTGTCAAGCGATCATAATGCTATCTTCATAGGATTGCTGATTATTTAATGAAATCATATATGGAAATTGTTAGGATGTAGCAGGAATTATAACTCCTATATCCTATCGACATTCTTTAGCTCTTGGTCATTCACCTGGGAAACTAAAAGGTGACATGATCCCAAACAGGGAATTATTTATCCTGCTAATCTTCACGCTCCATCGTCTCTCCCCAACAGTGTGAGCTGACTGAACGTCCTCTTTTTTTGGTGGCTTTCATGCAGGCAGGCTTAGACAAGTGTCAGTGTGTGGGGGAATCACGCCTTTGGTCTGTGTGCATAAGGAATCCACAACAATTCTTCAGGGCCCCAGATTTTCGTGCCTATCTGGGCACAGCTCCCCACCTAACAGAGCTAGAACAGTGGCCAACTGGCTGCTGGATGACAGAGACACACGGAGAAGACAGGACCTTAACCAAGGCTGGACGCCTACACCATCCTGCCGGAGCCTGTGCAGAAAACAGACTCGCTGCAAAATCAAGGGTCAGACCCTCCCCGGGAGCCACAGATGCTCCAGCAAAACAAGGTCCATCTTCAGGTGCAGAGTAGGCCAGACACATCTGGCCTGCAGGGTGCTGGGCCCACCCGATGCTCTGTGAGCTGTGTTTTGCCGTGTGGTTTAGAGCCATTCAGACCCATGGGTTCCAGACTCAGCCCATCTCTTGCAGCTGTTTATTAGTCCTTCAAGATGCTCTTGGTCACCTCCCTCCCTGACCCTCCTTTTCTGACTCTTATTCACTCACAACTAGACCCCTGCTACCTCATCTTCAACCATAACTTTGCCTCCTATGAGATGAAGTAAACAGGGGGATCAGGCATGAACACTCTCAGTGTTCTGCCCTCTCCTGACATTTGCCCCCCACGCAGTTCCCCTAAAGCTCTAATGAGTGATGGGCGAGCAGTGATGTGGCCGGCATCAGAGACGTCAGGTGCCTGGAGTTACTGCCATTGCTTCTTAATGGAGTCAGCCGGCCACCGATAACTGCCCCCGTCCTAAAGAGCTCTCTACGCCCACCCTTCCCGTCTATCTGTGTCCTTGGCCCACTCCCTCCTGGCTGCTCGGAGAACCTACTCCCTCTCTGCCACCTCTGCCCTTCTCTGCAGCCCTACGTGAGAGGGCTGCCAGCATTCTCAAGTCGCTCCCATTCTAAGGGGAAAATCCTCCCCCATCTCGTGATCCCCTCTAGCTAAAATAAAATTCCTCTTCTCCCCTGTTATAGGCTGAATTGTGTCCTCCCAGATTCATCTGTTGAAGTCCTAACATCCAAGTCCTCCAACCGTGACTGTATGTGGACCAGGGCCTTTACATCGGTAATTAAGTTAAAGCGCGGTCATTAGGGTGAGTCCTCACCCAACATAACTGGTGTTCTTCTAAGACGATGGGATCAGGACGTAGATACACACAGAGGGAAGACCAGGCCAAGGGGAGAGGCCTAGGGACAAACGGGCACCTTGAGCTCAACCTTCTAGCCCACAAAGCTGTGAGAAAAGAGATTTCTGTTGCTGAGGCCACGGGTGGTACTTTGTTATGGCAGCCGGAGCATACCAATACATTCCCTTAAGCTGGATTCTCCAAAGGGCAGACTCCTTTGCTCTCTCTACATCCTCAGCTCCCAGGGTCCCCCCTCCCTGTGGTCTGGCTCTCCCCTCCCCTCCCCCCTCCTGGACCTCTGCGTTTGGCACAAAGGAATCTCAGCCCCCTGGGCACCCACAGTGCTCTCTGGCCCTGACCTCTGCTTCCCTCCACCTCGAGAATGTTGAACACAAAACTTGGTCCTGAGCCCCCTTCCCTTAGTCCCCTCGAGTGATCCCATCCATGCTCCTGGGTTCAGCTATTCTGTACAATAGGTTTATTTTGCTCAAATCTGTAACTCTGGTGTATACCAACCCTTCGTGCAGCACGTCTGAGCAACCCCTCGACACCTCTTGTCTCCCCACATCCACATTCCTCTCAGGAGTCCCTGGTTGCTCATGATTAGGGCTACAAGGCTCCATCAACCCCTCCACAGCATGAATATTCTCCCTCCATTGCCAGTTTGGAGGTTTGGTCCTATCAACTGGAGGGTCTTCTTATCGCATATAATTCTCACGCTTAAAACTTTTCCATGCTCCCCTGTCATCCCTGGGATAAGCGGGAAACTCCCTTCAATGGCCCACCTGTCCAGCCTCACCTCTGCCCACTCCCTCAGTGCCTTGGGCCCCCAGTTTCCCGAATCCAAAACCTGGTCTCTCCGCAGTGCCTTTGCTCAGGCTAAACGCTGAGCTGGGGTGCCTCCTGCCTTGGCTCCCACACTGGCCCCGCCCCACACTGGCCCCACCCCCTGTGCACAGGTGTGCATCCTCCAGAAAGACCTATCCCCTTTCACCTCTCCCTCGCTTTGCTCCTCAAATTTCCATGCACAGCTCTGTCTCTGCCCTCTCCGCATTCTTTCCAGCACCATCTATTTATATGTCTGACTTTACCAGCAGGCGTGGCATAGACTGTGCCGATGTAACTCCCAATGATCCTGTTGGAAGAGGTTTTGAAGTGAACTGACTCATCAATAAACTCTATGTTAACCAGAAAAGTTAATTAACGGCAAGATTCCAGGCCTAAGATTCTGCTTCTTTAAGGTTTTACTGTGCCTAGCACCCCTTTTTCCTTACAGTCTTGACTGATTAATTGGCTAAGATAGTCTTGGTGGGGCTATTCTTCCTCTTGGTTTTCTATTTATAATACTAGCTGTGCTGACTCAGGCTGGAAGAACCAAGCCATTTGGGAAAAGTTGAACGAGGTTGTGGGTGAATTAAACCTCCCTGTCCTCAACTTTTGACTTTTTGCTCACCTGGCCTCCCCGCCCCCCGGGGGAATGTTGTAGACTTTAGGAGTGAGGAGGAAAAAGGAATTTTAAAAAAGTGGATCCACCCACTTACTCCAAAGTCATGTGGATTTGTCAGACCGAATCTGTGCGATTTCAAGTCGGGATTATCCAAGTGGAGACATTTTAATTCACGAGTTTGTCCTCGTGGAAAAGAATGTCTCCAACCAACTGCCCAGCTGCTTCTCAAACACATTTGTGATCCAGAGCTGTTGTCAATAAAAAGGTCTCCACAGAAAACATGGATCTGTTTCACTCCTGGCTGACAAGGGCTGCTCTGAATGTAACAAGAGCACTTTTTTTTTCCCTTAAAGGAGCCGAAACTTAAATGAACAAAGAATGACGAATTTATGAATTTATTAAAAGCGAATGAATAAAGAATAGAATTCTCAAGTAGAAATTATCCCATGGACTAAAACCAGAGCTTCCACGGGGCTAAACCATGGGGGAAATATTATTTTGTTTGTAAAGAGCAAGTTTGCAAAAATTCAGCTCATGTTTTTTCCCCAGTCCACACTCCAGGGGTCTCACTCATAAAAGATGGTTACGCTTCAAGCCATATCTCCATTTACATCAGCCGTGAAATAGTAACAGCATCTACGTCACATAGATAAATACAGTTTCTGTGCCTTTGAAAGCTGAATGAGATGAAATGAGTTAACGTTTCCTTTGGGAATATGGAAGGATTAAATACTGCATTTGAAGGCCATTGCAATGATCTTTCACAGAAATTGGTTATTGTTAGAGAAAGTGATCGGGGACCGTGCTCCACGAGTCAGGCCCTCTCTCTGCAATCTCTGCCTCTCTACAATGTACAAGTGTCTGGAATAAAGGGAACAGCAGTGGCCCAGGGACCTGGAGAGCTGCTTCCAGGCACCCTGTCTTCCCTCTGCCCATCGTCACCTCTCCTCGCCTCCGTGCCCCTCAGCCTCAGACCACTCCCAGTGAAACACACCCACAGAAGGGATGCTCGGAGATGACCTTCCAGCACCAACACCTTTCTCCTTGTGCTCAGTGCTGTGCAAAGCAAAATGCAGCCAGCGTTCTAGAAGGTTAAACAGAAGGCACATTGCACACAGTTTTCTTTTCGTTCCTGTCGCTTCCTGGTCACTAATTTCAGGTTGGCCAGACCTTAAAAAAAGAGAGTATGCAGTGTGTGTGCGTATGTGTGTGTGTGCGTGTGTGCGTGTGTGTCTTGGGGCATGGGGGTGGGGAGGGACCTTTTGCAGGTCATTGCAAAAGAAAGATGAGAATAAAACAGGAAGGAGCTAGGATGCACCCACCTTGCCCCGCTTAGGAGCACACAAGGCTTGAGGCAACTGAGCTGAGGAAATCACAGAGCGTTCCTCTGCCTGCCACCCACCCACCAGGCCTCAGGCTGCAGAGACCCTGGGCATAGCACCCATCAACGGTCGCAGCGCTGACGGTGCACAGCTTCCCATAACTCAACCTGAAACCGGGCAAACCCCATTTCGGGTTTCGTTACCAGCCCCACGTTCGCTGCCAAGGCTCCCAGGCCTTCTGGGGGACTCAAGGCCAAGTTTCACTAACGGGGATGCTATTACAGGGCAAAATTAAAGTGGAATTAATCTGCCTCCATCCCGCACACGCTTTGGGTTTATCAGTTCGTTTCAGATAAAGCCTGAAAATTCCACATATAAGTTGCCCACAATTCAGGAGGCACTGCTAGATTTCCAAGCACAATCAACCAGTATTTCATCCTGGGGCCACTGAAACCCGAGCCCGTGTTTCGAGCCATCGGTGCTGGACCGCATTCCTGGTGGGAGCCCTGCGCTCCATCTGGGCGTTTCGTCCCAGTCAGATAATACCAGACGGATCTCTGTAACAGGCAGGCCCCGGCCAACAGCACCGAGCCATCTCCCCGAGACAGCTGTTTCACACAAGGCCCCATTGTCTGAGACAGGCTCGGATCGGTTTACTTCGAGAGCTGCGGGAACGTTCTGTCAGTTGCCCCGGCCGCGAGGAAACCTCGCTCACTGCAGATTTCCCTTCTTCTGTTATGGAGCCAAAAACCTACCATCGACTGTTAGGGAGGAAGGTTTCACCCAAGAACTAAAGTCCTCGCGATGCTTTTATTTTCGCAGGGAAAACAATAGACCCACACACCCAAAGAATTTATAGATGGACTTTTGGAAAGCTGGCTGGAGGTGACCGCGAGTGCTGGTTTTCTCTCTGCGCTTCCTTGAGCCCTTTGTCCAGTTCTGGGGAAAGCAGTGTTTTCCAGTCCTGGAAGGCCACAGACAAGATCCCTAGGAAGCAGCGGTCAGAATCAGGATGATCGCAGCATAAAATAAGTGATCACTGAATAATTCCTGAAGACTGGATGGCTTTTTTTTTTTTTCTTCAACTCTGTGATAGAGAAAGGTGATGGCAACCACCACATGCCGCAGATCTGCACCTCAGGCTCCCATTGAGCAGATGAGCTCTCTTCCTAACTTCTCCCCCCACCCCTGCCAGTGGACATGTTGTATTTTGAATTCAGGAAGGTACTTAACAAAATACCTTACATTCTTATAAGCGTGATGAATAACTCTGGACGTGAAGACGGCAAGCCTGACCCATCTACCTTCAGCTGCTGCAGACTTTTTTTGGGGGGCAGTGGGGTGGATGTTTCTGTGTGTGTGGTAAAATGTACGTGAGATCTACCATTTTAACAGTTTTTAAGTGTTTTAAGTTTTTAAGTTCAGAGGCATTAAGCAGTCACCCAAACGTTTAAAAATATTGAAAATTTGGAATAATTCTGGGGCCCCACGAAATAAATTAAGCAGGTGTGGTTAGACTTATTCCTTTCTTCCACCCTATCCTTATCTTTCCCTACCGAGGACGAAGACCAGCTCTCCCGGGAGGGATCTGTCACGGAGCCAACCGTCGTCACGTACCCTGAAGAGAGACCTTCCTATCTAGGACCCAAAGGACACATAAGGTGGCCTGGCCAAGAGACAGATCTGCGTTTGACCCATTTATCAAACGTATTTTTCTGAGTTACACAGACTTTTTTTTTTTTAAGCTGGTTACTCAGACATTGGCTATGCCTGCCAAACGGGATTGGCCCCTCTTCCTTACCACTCGCCCCGCCTTATAAAAAAAGCAAAGGTTAAATGAGAGAATTAGTAAAAACAAAGGCCCTCTGCAGCTCCAGGCCCACTTATCGGAACAGGACTGTGGTTGCCAAGGAAGCAGGGACAGATATGTACGCAGAGCTTTACAGCAGCCAAGCACACACAAAGTATCATTATCTTGTCAAATGTTATTCGTGTTGTATCTGTTCCATCGGGCGCTTCTGTGTTGTGTGACCTTGGAGGGGGGACTGCCAGAGAGCTGTTGTGAGGGCAAATAAAACAACACCTGTCAAAGCCTGTAGCCCACGGCCCAGGGGACTGTAAGGACAAGATAGATGCTCTTTCGCGGGGTTGATATTCTCCCTTCCTCCCAGCTTTCTGGTCAGATGCTCACTGATTTCCATTCGCCTCATTTGAAATTGGCGACTCTTTGACCGGGCATGTGTGTGTACCTCTGCGCTGTTTAGAATTCTGGAATGCTAGTGGGTGGAAGCTTCTGTTTTGTACCATCCAGGGCATGAAAGATAGAGAAAGCTTTCAAGTGCTTATGGGATGGAATCGCGTCCCAAGAGCTGGAAGGGACACGCGGGTTCATCTAGCTCACGCAGCTGACCGACACACAAGTCCTTTCTAGCCTCTCTGTGGCAGGTGCTCGTGTCTCTGCCAAATCTCTGTTCTGATCAAGCAGCGCTCCCTACCTCGCAAGGGACCTCCCCTTCTAGCTTTTGGCAACAAGAGCTGCGAACTACCTGTTGAATATTTTGTAACTACTTAGGAAGAAAGAGTTTGCTAAGGAAAATACTTTTGTAAAACAGCATTTCCAAAATAGTCCCAGGACTCAAATACATATTCACTGATCCCCTACTCTGTGCCAAGAACCGTCAGAGGGGCAGCGGATATGAAGATGAAAGAGACGAGAGTAATTTCGGTCCTCAGACCTCACTTTTCAGTGGAGGAGAGAGATACATAGATTATCATCAAATAAAGTTGGAAATACCTGATAGACAAATGTGCAGGCTATTACAGAAGCACCAGGGAGGCACACCCAACTCAGCCTGAAGGGATGCATTCTGCAAAGACTTCTAGAAGGTGAGGCCCAAGCTGAGATTTGAAGGAAGAGCCACTTTTGTAGGTTAGATAGGCTTACACAAATAGATGTTTCTAATCTGAATCAGTTTTGTACATTTAAAAAAACATGTAGGCAAGGCATCTACCTCTGATCTTTGTGTTAGCTGTTTGATCTAAAGTTATAAAATTGTATTTAAAAAAATTAGTAAGTTGGACTTTTCACTATAGACCATTGGCTTTCAAACTATTCTAGGAATCCTGGGATTTTTTTGGTGACAGGGAGGGTTTCTAGGGACCTCTGTCCAGAGAGTGGTCGAGGCTGAGCAGATAGGACTCCAGGCCCTCACCAAAGAGCTTCACCGTTTTTCCTATTATATTTATTGGTGTTGTGTGTAATTTTTTTTTTTAACTTAGAAAAAGGGGGCTCTGATACCGAAATATGTTTCAAACTACACAGGGAGACTCACTCCCCAGTGCAGCGGGTCTCATTGCATACTTGTCATCTAAGATTAATTTACTCAGTTGAATACTTTAAGCAAAGCACCAGAAATACTCCCACCCTAAGTTATCTTTGTCTGTTCTGCAGCCATGACCTTCACACCCCACCACCGCCCTCAGGCAGCGACCTCGTAAAACAGAGGCAGATTTGAGAAAATTTATCACTAAAGACAGCGTCCTTAAGAAGACGGCTTATTCACGGTGGGACAGCGGCACCTTCGTGTACAAAGACAGCAAATTATTATTAGAACAAATGTTGTTATAACAAAATACCTTCATATGGAATAGGTTTATAAGTCCTATTTATAAATCAATATTGCAAATAACATCTGCAGTAAAATTCTGGAACAGTGAATGAATGAGCAGTTCCTTCATGTTCAAGCTACAAATATGCTTCTCTTTCATCTCAAACACAGGATGAGAACCTGATTTTCTAACAAGGTTCTCACCTTCCAAATATATGTGCTGGTATCAAAATACATTGACTTGTTTTCATAGCTCCTTAAGTGTTAAGGAAGACTTTTCTAAATATGTATACAATGACTATCCCCATGCATCATTATAAAGCTGGGTTGAGAGAAGTAGATCTAGTCTCAGATGGGAAGAAAACATCAGATTAAAAGAAAACACCAGATGAGCAGCTTCCCCAGGTCTTCTTGGAAGCCAAGCAGCGAAGCTAGAACAAGTTCGAATCCATGCATTGCATGAACTGAAATCTGCAAGACAGCTTGCCCTGTTGAGCTGTGCACCCGAGGCCACTGCTCCTTAGACATGGGCACTTTTCCCAGGAAAAGCGACTAGGCTTCGGGTATACCCACGGGGAAAGGAGAATAAGAAGATGCAACTGCTAAGAATCTCTTACCGAAAACCTCCCCCGCCCACTGCTGCCGGGCTGTGCTTCGCACCCCTGTCACTTAGGCACAGAGCATATTCTCCCTGTGGACCCACACCTGGGCGAGCCTGCAGTGGCACCAACGGTGGGGTCAAGTGTCAAGGGGGTTTACGTTTCCACTGCTAAGTTGTTTGCACTCATAACGTGCAAGAACAAAAGGAACGTTACAGAAACCCATTGATGGATTTTCTAACCTGCTCAGAAAGGCAACAAATAAGTTAGTCAGCGGGTGGATAGGGGTCAGAAGCAAGAAAAAGCAGAGAAGAGCTGTGAGCAAGACACAGAGCGGAAATCCCACAACCTGCAAACTGTCATTTTCCAGTCTCCATTCTCACAAAAGTACTTCCTTTACGGAAAACTCACTGCTCCCAGACACAATTCGTTTGGTTCACTTAGTAAGTCAACTGAACATGATTTACGGAAAGCTCTCGATCTAATTATTAAGAAATTATTATTGTTTTTCTTAGGGATGACAATGCACGATGGTTCTATACGTATACATGAAGTCCTTATCAGCGATACGTAGTGAAGTGACGGGATGCGTTGGATTTTCTTTAAGATCCTCTGGCGAAAATGATGACAAGTGGGGGAAGATGAGACCAGCCAGTAGTTGAGCTGGGTGATGGGAATATGGGGGTTCACTACAGTAAACTCTCTACTTTTGCAAGTGTTTTTAAATGTTCACAATAAAAAGTTAAATGATTTTAAAAATAGGTCTAGGGCTTCCCTGGTGGCGCAGTGGTTGAGAGTCCGCCTGCCGATGCAGGGGACACGGGTTCATGCCCCGGTCCGGGAAGATCCCACATGCCGCGGAGCGGCTGGGCCCGTGAGCCATGGCCGCTGAGCCTGCGCGTCCGGAGCCTGTGTACTGCAACGGGAGACGCCACAACAGTGAGAGGCCCGCATACCGCAAAAAAAAAAAAAAAAGGTCTAAAACCACATCACGCTAATACTCTTCCAGGTGGTTCCCACACAAAAATGAAGGCAGGCTTTGATGCCTACCACTGAATTTCTCTGATTCAAAAATATCATCAGTTGGAAGATCCACCATTCATTTAATAATCGTTTTTCGGAGGGAAATAAACACGCAACAATGAAATACACACTGATTATAAATGCTATTCCAATTTCAAAATTGTTATTAATGTGCAACCGGACTGCAGTAATCTGGCAACTTCTTTGTCAACTGTTAATAGGAATCGTTGTTGTTAAAAGTCCAAGTCTGAAAAGAACGGTGTGCGGAGTCTCCGTTATTTATTTAACTTAACCATCCTTTATTTGATCATTTACTTTAACCCATTAAATTGGGTTAATTGCTTTAGCGGCTGAAGGTTTGCCTTCCTAAAACCTAAGGGGGAAAGTGCGGGCTAACCAGGTCCAAGGATGTCAATAAGCTTGGCGTCTACAGGCCTAGACACGACAGGCCTTGTTTTAATCCTGTATATTAATGAAAGTAATACACCTGTAAGATTATAAATGCCCAAGGCACGCGTATCTGGGGATCTTAAAACTATTTAGAATTTCTGTTCATTCCCTGCGGGAGCATCTTGGGGAAAAGAAACCGAGTCAGAAGCATGAGTCCACCCCACGTTGGTCCAGAGGTGGAGGTCGCGGAGGCAGAGGTAGAGAAGGTGTTACAGCTGCCTGACGTGTGTGTGTGGGGGGGGGGGGGCGGGGGGGGCTTGTCTTTATTGGGCACCAGGGGTGTGTGGACTCGGCCCGAACCGCCCAGCTCTTCCACACGTTCCCGTTTGGGGTGGGGACCTGCACGGCTTGCCCAGCGCTATGAAAGCATCCCCTCCCCGGCCCCGGGGACCCGGCCCCGGGGGCGCGTGCGCAGGCGCTGCGCCGCACTTACTGTCCTCGGGCAGGCTGTTCTCGCGCTCTTCTCTCTCCATCTGCTGACACCACCCTTCCATGCGGTCCCGCTCCGCCTGGAGAAGCTTCAGAAACCAGTGGCCGTCCCGGTGGCACACTGACCTCTGCACGGCCTCCAGGGGGTCTTCGGTGATTGAGTCAATCCAGGGGTCTGGGGGCGGCAGAATGGAAGGGTCGAAATCCGCATCGAAGTCCTCGTCGGCCGCGCAGGCGTGGTAGTGGTTTCCTGAGCCCTGGATGCTGACCGTGGAGGTGCTGGCGTCCCGGGAGAACTGTCTGGCCACCGGGCCGGGGCATGAATTGTCCTCTATAGACTCCAGAGAGTTCTCCAGGTTATCGTGGAAGTCCAGGTCGGCCTGCACGGCCGTCGTCACACTGTTGGATCGAGTGAACCTGCGGAAGCTTGGAGGGATAGAGAGAGACGAGTTAGTTCAAGGATGTTTCTCAAAGCAGAACTACATTCTGCGTCTCTTCGTGGGTGTGCAAGAGGGGGTCTCATCTTCTCAGTCTGCAGAGGTAGCCCTTGACGCCGGCGCATCGATTGCCCTGGCTCTAGTGTAAGGAGCACAGAGCCCTCATCTCTGTTCAATATGGAATGTGAAAACGTATCTAGAGAAGGTTTAGAAGTGGACCGCAAGCACCGCTCTCAAAGCCAGAATGATGTCCGGGGTTCAACTTCCTCCCCAAATCGGCAGTGGCTTGAATCCTGACATTCAGTGAAGGGTAAATTTGGTGAGGGGTAAGGAAACAATTCAGTTATCTCTTAGTCTGCGTAATTTCCTTTGAAACAAGAGGAGAAAAAACAACAACAACAACACCCCACCTGGGCCAAAACTATCTTGAATCCCACATAACCACATTTCCCAGGGACAGCTCTTACCTGAAAGCAAACTAAACTGTCATTAAGCTCCCCTTAACGTTAAAGCTCCTTCCCCTGGGAAGTCTTCACCTGTCTCTTGATCACAGGGTCATCGTGATAATTTGATACAAAGCCTTTGGGGCAAAATCAGCTCGAGGTTCTAGAGTTTTCCGATACCATCCTTCCCTGCGCCTTTAATTTCCCTCTCCATAGTTCTTCTACCGAGATGATAAAAGACAACTTGTTAACACCATTTTATATGGACATACAACCAAATGGTTCTAGATTTCTCTTGTTGACCCCTACCGCAAAGGTGAGGATGTATGGAAGGAGGGAGGGGTGGGGAAGGACAGGGGAGCAGTGAATTCTTTCTCAGACAAGGGGCAAGGGAAAGTGTGGGCCTGAACTAATTTAAAACACACCCCCAGAAAGCTTCCTTGGCTCCTGGAGCAGACAGGAAATGATGATTTAACAGGATATAAGAGGCTATGTCTACTGAAGGCAGCATCAGGTATCTGTTACCCCCACTTTATACTTCTTTTTTTTTTAAGGTAACTTCCTGATCTAATATTTTATTTATTTTTTATTCTGAAGAAATATATGTAACATAAAATTTACACATTTAACCATTTTTAAGTGTATGGTTCAGTGGCATTAAATACATTCACACTGTTGTACAACCATCTCCAGAACCTTTTCATCTTCCCCAGTTGAAACTCTGTACCGTTAAACACCTCCCCATTCCCCCTTCCTTCCAGCCTCTGGCAACCACAATTCCACTTTCTGTCTCTCTGAATTTGACTACTCTAGGTCCCTCATGTAAGCTGAGTCATACAGTATGTGTCTTTCTGTCGCTGGCTTAATTCACTTAGCATGATGTCTTCAAGGTTCGTCCATATTGTAGCATATGTCGGAATTTCCTTCCTATTTAAGGCTGAATAATATCCCATTATATGTATATAACACATTGTGTTTATTTTTTCATTCATCAGTAGACATTTGGGTTGGTTCCACCTTTTGGCTATTGTGAATAATTCTGCTATGAACATGGGTGTACAAATAACTCTTTGAGACTCTGCTGTCAATTCTTCTGGGTATATATGCAGAAGTAGAATTGTTGAATTATGTGCTAATTCTGTTCTTAATATTTTGAGGAGCTGTTTTCCCTAGCAGCTGTACCATTTTATATTCCCACCAAAAATGCATGTTTTCCAGTTTCTCCACATCCTTGCCAACAGTGATTTTCTGACTTTTTCTTTTTTTTTTAAATTTTTATTGGCGTATAGTTGCTTTACAATATTGTGTTAGTTTCTGCTGTACAGCACAGTGAATCAGCTATACATATACGTATATCCCCTCTTTTTTGGATTTCTTTCCCATTTAGGTCACCACAGAGCACCGAGTAGTTTCCTGTGCTATACAGTAGGTTCTCATTAGTTATCTTTTTTATACATAGTATCAATAGTGTATGTATGTCAATCCCAATCTCCCAGTTCATCACCCCCCACTTCCCCCTTGGTATCTGTACGTTTGTTCTCTACGTCTGTGACTTTTTTGATAGTAGCCCTGCTTCCCCCTTGGTATCCGTACGTTTGTTCTCTACGTCTGTGACTTTTTCGATAGTAGCCCCCGCTTCCCCCTTGGTATCCGTACGTTTGTTCTCTACGTCTGTGACTTTTTCGATAGTAGCCCCCGCTTCCCCCTTGGTATCCGTACGTTTGTTCTCTACATCTGTGACTTTTTTGATAGTAGCCCCCGCTTCCCCCTTGGTATCCGTACGTTTGTTCTCTACGTCTGTGACTTTTTCAATAGTAGCTCCGCTTCCCCCTTGGTATCCGTACGTTTGTTCTCTACGTCTGTGACTTTTTCGATAGTAGCCCCGCTTCCCCCTTGGTATCCGTACGTTTGTTCTCTACGTCTGTGACTTTTTCGATAGTAGCCATCCTAATGGGTGTGAGGTGATATATTTTCTTGACTGGCTCATGATTACGCCATGTTAAGACGGTTTATTTGCTAGTTGATTTTCAGTTAATATTCAATAGTGCCAGCCTTAAAGGAGAGTGCACTAAATAATGTCCATACAACATTTAATAAACCAGATTATACGCTTTTTTCTTAACTCTTGTGGAACACTCTATCAGAGCCAATTAATACTAATATTCTGGTCCCTCAAAAATAAATAATGAACAGACTGGAAGTCACAAAAAGGAGAGGGTACAATCATCTTAATCAGTCCATGTTTTCCCCCTAGAGAATAAATACCAAGAAAGTAAATGACTGTACAATTGGTCTGTGTTCGTTATTAGGATGATCACAATAATAAATGTTGTGATTCTCACCATTCATTTTATGAAGATAGGCCTGCCAATAAAGGCCAGCCCATCTCACTGTTTGCTGTTTGCAAGAAGTTACTTCTGTGGAAGGTATCAGGCGTGGCCATTTTATAAGTCCTTTAACTCTGAAATGGGTCATAGGAAAAATCGCTCAGTGTGAAAGTCTGAAAGAATGTCCTTCCTTGTCCTAGCAGTGAAAACAAGAAGAATTGTGCTACCGCGATTTTTCCAATAACCACCGGCTTCTTGGCTGCGAGAGGCCATTTCTGCCGCCTTCTTGTTCATCCACCAACACGTTAAATGACATCTGAAGCTGAGCTTTCTCTCCAGCTGCATGTGTGCGAACTGGTTGACTTTCCTCACAACAGTTGACATTCTACCTGTTCCACTAACACAAAATCCCAGCTATGAAAACACTCAGCTCCCCTCTCCAAGATCATGGGCTGCCAGAGGCATTCCATTTCCAAACTTAAGGAAGCCCCAGCGCCTTATTGCTTCCAGTCGGAGCAAACTTGCCGGAGACTGAGTCTGTTCCACACGCAAATCACAATGACCCGGTTTCCTTGTGCCTCTGTTTTTATCGACACAAAACCGTACCACCAGCATTCCTGACAGAGGGCTCCTGGCTATGACTCTTGTAAAGTATCCACCTTCTTCAGAAAAATTACTTGGCAGGAGATGAGTAGAAGTTTCCAGGTTAGTCACCCAGAAAGAAAGAAAAGTTAAGTAAAATTAAAGTGGTTTGGGATTAAAAGCGGTGCCTTTGAACTCAGGCACCCCTGTCCAGGCTACACTGTTTCTCTAAATTAAGTTCCTTAAGCAAGTGCTTTCTTCTACCCTGAGTTTTCAAAGAATGTTCTGCTCTGTGAAACGCTTTATGTCTTTCATGTGCAGAGTTCCTTCTGGGAGAAGGGTGCGATCAAGTTGTCGTTGTTTAAAAGTTTTGATAGGAACACAGAGGGAGTCATTGGGTTCACTTCCGTGTTTCTGAAGAGAATAGATCAGTTGCTGGTGGATGGTATAAACCTGAAAGCTGAACCCCGTGGCCTGCTGTTTGCAAACCCACAATTTCCAGTCTTGAAGCTTCTTTGGCCCTTCATGCCCTAAAGGCAAAATGTGTGATAATTACAACTTCTGAAAAGGACCGGCCAGTGTTCTGGCCAAAGGAGCAGAAAACCATGAAACCAAAGACTGGACCAACCACTATGGGGTACAATACCTTGTCTGTTCTGAAGGCAAGAGCAAGGGCACCTGTGGGCATTCACCGCTGCTGTTGCTTTGTGCTCTTTCTATGAAACAAGTTTATATTTCTTTTTTTTAAATTAATTAATTAATTAATTAATTTTTGGCTGCATTGGTTGCTGTGTGCAGGCTTTCTCTAGTTGTGGCGAGTCGGGGCCACTCTTTGTTACGGTGCACAGGCTGCTTATTGCGGTGGCTTCTCTTGTTGCAGGGTACAGGCTCTAGGCATGCGGGCTTCGGTAGTTGTGGCACGTGGGCTCAGTAGTTGTGGCTCGCCGGCTCTAGAGCGCAGGCTCAGTAGTTGTTGCGCACGGGCTTAGTTGCTCCGCGGCATGTGGGATCTTCCCAGGCCAGGGCTCGAACCCGTATCCCCTGCATCGGCAGGCAGATTCTTAACCACTGCGCCCCCAGGGAAGCCCGAGTTTATATTTCTGATGAGAGGATTTTGTGCCCCGCTCCCACCACTTTTCTGTCCAGCAGATTCCAAATCAGTGAACAGATGGTAAATCTCAGAGGCCCATTCTCATCCCCCCGTCTGATGGGGCTGTATTTAAACAAAATAAGTCATGAATGAAAACTAAGCACAGTCTATATCTTTAGACCGCACATGCTTTGTTCCTGCAAGTTCAACTATCTGAGACTCAAGCCATAAACTTATCTTAGGGAGACTCCCTCAGTCACACCCGTTACAGAATCCTCTGGTTCCTGGTTCTCTTTTCCATCCCTCTCATCCACATAATGGTTGCTTTTCAGGGCTAAATCTAGTTTCAAAGAAAAAAACGCTAGTCCTACGCTGTTCTCTCTTCTTTAGACACTTTTCCCGTGCCTGCTGTCAAGGCTGAATATATGTGGAATTCGAAAATGCTTTTCTTCAACAGTGTGCCGTCTTTGTCTCTTGGGAAATGGCCCTTAACCGATGTAAAAATCCAGGACGTCTCATTACATAAAATGAAAGATAGATCAAAAGGTAGGCAAGGGGGGTGAGGAGATTGATATCAAGAATTAAGACTTTTTCTAACAAAGACGTTCACTCTTTCTGTCAGACGAGCTTCCCAGTTAGAACAGAGCACAGAGGAACCTACATGTCATGCAACCCTGCTCACAAGTTCAGTGGGAAAAAACCGTCCTGCTGCTTATTTGTATGTGGTTAGCACTGTCCTATGGACAGATTGTAAAACTACCTCAACACAAGCATCTATTGGTGATTTAAAACCCTCCACGTTCATCATACGTTTGCCTGAAGCTCTCTTTAAGCAAAGAAAATTAGAATAGGTTTTCTACATGAAGACTCTCTCTAGGCCAAATAATTGTAATGCATTTGTCAAATAAAAGAAAGGGAGGGAATGGAAAGTGATGAGAGCGGGCTTGGTATCACCTGACGGTGTCTGCGAGGGCCCAGCATTCGGCCGTTCTCGTCTTAGTACCAGCCGGGCAGGTGCTGTATCCTTGATGGGTGTCACTATGGGAACCTTGGTTGGGAGCCTCAACAAAACATCCTTGAGCTGACTGTGCCCCAGAAGGAATGGCTTTCCCTCAGCAACCAGAACATTGGGTCATTCGATGGCTCCTGACCCCAGGTAACGAACAAAAGCCCGAGAAGTCTCACTCACAATTCTCTTTCATTGAGTCTTGTTTTGGGGTCAAATGGGGACCATAAGCTTGTGAGTAAGATGGTTATTTTTCTTCTTGCCAACTAAATTATCTTGAAAAGCACGTAAAAAGAAAGAAAGAAAGAGGGAGAGAGGAGGAAGAGAAAGGAAGGGAGGGAGAGAGTGAAGAGGGAAGGAAGGAAAGAAGGACAGAAAGAAGGAGAGAGGGAAGGAACGAAGGAGAGAGAGAGAAGGAAAGAAAGAAAGAAAGAAAGGGAAAGAAAGAAAAAGATGTATGAGGCATATCAGGAATTGCCAAGTTTCAGGCTTTTGAAATTTAAATTGCATGAATGCGACACCTTTAAAAGTCAGGTGTACGGGAAGAACTCTTGGGCTAGGTTATGATATTGTTAACTTGGCAAAGGAAAGAGATTGTTTGTCAAGTATAATATGGAGGGTGAGTGCTAGGCTTTGTCATACTACAAGGAAGCTGTGCGGCGTGGGATTGATCCAAAGCTTCTGGGTTGGCAAAGGCTGGATGTTTTTGACTGCCGAAGTTCTTGCCAAGTCTGTGGTCCCTGAACTGGCTGTCAGAAGATGCTGCCTCCACGTTGGCTTTTTGTTTTTAGCATTCTGCTTAGTTGAAAAGGCACAAATCACTACAAGCCCAAATGTTTACATATTTAAGTCACTTACAATCAAAAGAGATCTTTTGTAGCAGTTGACGTGGTGTTAAAAGAGAAAACAATGCTCCCTTTCCACATGCTTGTTCCACCCAGTTTTGAGGCCACAAGCTTTAAGGGTGAAGCAAGGGAGATGTTAAAAACTCAGAATTGTATGGAAATAGAGGTAATTTTGGTGAGAAAACAAAAGTAGGCTTTTGTTTCTAGAAATGGGGAGCAGCTCTCATAATAGATGCTAGTGTGCTTTCCTTCCACACCTGTGACTCAATCTGTGCATTCACAAACCTGCTGACATGGCGAGTGTCATTCACAAGCACATTTTTTTCTTTTTGCCACACGGTACGACTTGCGGGATCTTAGTTCCCCACGAGGGATTGAACCCAGGGCGCCGGCAGTGAGAGCACTGAGTCCTAACCCCTGGACTGCCAGGGAATTCCTCACAAGCACATTTTGATGCCAGCATTTATCCCCCTAACCATTAAGTGTGTCCTCGAGGTCTGTGTATTATTTTGTAACATAGGAGAGAAGGAGATGGTTCCACCAATTGGGGATAAGAAAGACCAGAAGCTATTATGCAAATAACCAAAATACCCATCTGCTCTCATCCCCATCCCATAAATGAACATAGATGCATGTTCCCTTTGCATGTCCACACCTCCAGACGCGCACATCCTGCTGTAGACATTCACTGTTTTCCAACTTCATCTATTTAACAAAGGAATGGCGCGTGAGGGAGTTGAAGAGGGAGGACAAGGCCACAAAGTGACTTACTAACCATTTATTCCGGGATGAGTTTTCTCTAATTCCCTGGTTGCTGTAGGTAAATAGTCCTTGCAGTAACAATGACTCTCACTTGGATGAGCTCCAGATAAATAGGCCAGACAGTTAAGAAGTAGTTTACGAAGACATAAATGGAAATATTAAATACCCATACACTAGGAAAATAACATTCTGGAGTTTTCTTGCCAAAAAATTGCTGTGAGACCAGTAGCTTCTCTCTGTACAACCACTAAAGCCATATCGATTTGTCAACTTGACAATGTTAACAAATAACGCAAAAGTACACCATTGCAAAACTTCTAGCTCCCCTTAACCCTTTCAATTGTGAGGACCAAAAATTATTGCTTGATAAATTGTTCCAAAACACATATAAATATCTAAGCTTATAAAAGATATTTGAGTGGGGATGGGGGCAGGAAGCCAGAACACATACCACGCACTTACCCACGTTTATCACTTGTTTCTGAACTAGAGATTATGAGAGCAATATAGCAACCTGGGAAATAGGGTAACAAGCAGAAAGGCAAGACCCAGGAGACTGGGCCTAGACCTTCAACTAAAAGTCTCCATCTGCGTGTAATGCTACTTTAAAATTGAGGGAACATTGCTGGAATGTTGAATCAGAGAACATAGCCTAAAAGAGGCCACTGGTGTTCATTGTACCCAACTTGTAAACTTTAGATATGGAAAGGTAAAGTTACTTTTAATTTGGATCTCTTTGATTGGAATGCTCTTTCTTTCCCCGTGATTTCCATACCTTCCAGTACATTCCATGACCTTCCAACCAGGGAATAGTGCTAAATGACAGGGCTTACCCTACCTACAAGCCAAATAAAACCTACATTGATGAGTTCTGCTTCTGGCCAAGATGGAGTAAGAATGATTGAATTTATTTACACTTCTATCTGAAACAACTGTAAAAGAAGAGTTACATACCAAAAAACTGGTATTTATATGATCTATCAGTGGATAATTGGAAGCTGAAATTAAAATAATACCATTTACAACAGCAAGAAAAATATGAAATATCAGTGAGCAAAGCTGACAGAATATGTGCAGGACCTAAAATAGCTGTACAAAAAGAGCTTTAAAAAGAAGGAAGTTGGTGGTCTTACACTACCTGATTTCAAGACTTATTATAAAGCTACAATAGTCAAGACAGTGTGGCACTGGCATAAAGATGGACACTTAGATCAATGGAACAACACAGAGAATGCAAAAATATATCCATTTTTATATATCAATAAATGAGAAAAGGTACAAAGGATATTCATATGCAAAAAATTTGACCCATACCTTGCACCATATATAAAAATTAACTCAAATATAGGTCATAGGCCGTAACATCGAAAACTATAAACATTCTGGAAGGAAACATAGAAAAACTTTGTCGCCTTGAATTAGCCAAAGACTTCTTAGGTATGACACTGAAAGCACAATCCACAAAAGAAAAACAGGACTTTGTTAAAATTATGAATTACTGCTTTTCAACTCTGAGAGAATGAAAAGACAAGCCACAGACAAGGAGAAAATATTTGCAAATCTCCCGTCTGATAAAGAACGTGTGTCCAGAAGGTAAAGTACTCACACAACTCAATAATAATATAGATAAAACTAGTTCTGTTTTTAAAGATTTGAATAGACATTTCACTAAAGAAGATATATGGATAGAAAATAAGTTCATGAAAAGATGTTCAACATCATCATGCATTAGGGAAATGCAAATTAAAACCACAATGAGAGAATACCACGTATCTATTAACATTCCTAAAATTAAAAAGACCAACCATACCTAATATTGACAATAATATGGAGCAACTGGAACTCTTACACAGTAGGGATAACATGAAACAAAGGAACTTGCACACAGTAGGAATGTAAAATGTATACCACTTTGGAAAACTCTTTGGCTGTTTTTTAAAACATTAAATATTCACATCCCATTAGACCCAACCCACTCCTAGGTTTTTACCTAAGAGAAATGAAAGCGTATGTTAGATTAGTACACAATGTTCATAGCAGCTTTACTTTAATTACTCGAAACTGGAGATGACCTAAGTGTTCATCGACAGGTCACTGAATAAACAAATTTGGTATATCCATACATTGAAATCCTAATGTGCAGTAAAAGGTTCAGACTATTCATACGCGCAAAACGTGGACGAACCTCAAAGTCCTTATGCCAACTGAGAGGAACCAGGCCAAAAAGGATTACGTACTGCAAGATTTTATTTCAATAAAATTCTGGAAAATGCAAACAAGGGACAGCAAGTGGGGAAACTGGTAGGGGAGGAGGAGTGGGTGGGAAGGAGGGGAGTGACTATATAGGAGGAGACTTTGGGGAGTGATGGATGTGTTCTCTATTTTGGTGGTGGTGATAGTTTCATTTCACATATATATATAGATTTGACAAATATATGTCAAAATTTATCAAAGGATACACTTTACTTATGTATAGTTTACTGTATGTTCATTAACTTCAATAAAGCTGTTAAGGGCTTCCCTGGTGGTGCAGTGGTTGAGAGTCCGCCTGCCGATGCAGGGGACATGGGTTCGTGCCCTGGTCCGGGAGGATCCCACATGCCGCGGAGCGGCTGGGCCCGTGAGCCATGGCCGCTGAGCCTGCGCGTCCGGAGCCTGTGCTCCGCAGCGGGAGAGGCCACAGCAGTGAGAGGCCCGCGTACCGCAAATAAATAAATAAAATAAAGCTGTTAAAACAAAGTACATGATGGGATTTGGGGAGGTGTCTGTGCTCTCAAGTGCCTCGCTCTCAGTGTAAAGTGGTACAGATTTTTTTTCAGGAGCTATTTAAAAATGGATATCAAGAACATTAAAAAATGTTATAATTCTTAGACCCAGGAATTCCATTTCAGGAAATGGGATCATCTGAAATTGTGAAAATACATACTGTACAAAGGTATTTATCACAATATTATATATTATTATTTTGATCAGTCCACTTTTTATGTTTATACATGCACAGTTTTTGTTTTTTTTTTGTTTTTTTGCGGTACACGGGCCTCTCACTGCTGTGGCCTCTCCTGTTGCATAGCACAGGCTCCGGACGCGCAGGCTCAGCGGCCATGGCTCACGGGCACAGCAGCTCCACGGCATGTGGGATCTTCCCGGACCGGCGCACAAACCCGTGTCCCCTGTATTGGCAGGCGGACTCTCAACCACTGCGCCACCAGGGAAGCCCCATGCGCAGTTTTAAAATATCAAATGGTTCCACAAGGCTGACTATGAAAAATAGAAATTCCTGGCCCACTTACGTAACAATTTACTGCTCCAGAGGCAGCCACTTATAAACACTATTTCTAAATAACAAAAATTGCTATTCTTTTTTTATATTCAGCATTTGTCCATAGGAAAGATGAAGATTTAGATTTCTCTCACCTCATCATCATTCTTCCTTCCTCTCTCAGTGTCTCTGTCTCTGTCTCTGTCTCTGTCTCTGTCTCTCTCTCTCACACACACACACACACACACACACACACACACACACACACACACACAAATGCATTTCTGGTCTGTTCCTGTATTTTTCCATTCTCCTAATATACTTGCATTGTAAATTTGGACCAATATTCAGACCTTGCCTTTTATGGCCACATTATTATGAGCAGAAAATACTATTCACAGCTGACCATGTGTAATGGGCTGACTTGTGTGCTCCTCCCACAAATTCCTGTTGAAGTTCTAATTCCCTTTACCTCAGAATGTGACTGTATTTGGAGATAGGGCCTTTAAAGAGGTAATCAAAGTAAAGGAAGTCATGTGGTTGGGCCCTAATTCAGTGTAACTGATATCCTCATAGAAGAGGAAATTTTGACACAGACAGACACAGAGGGAAGAACATCTGAAGACAGGAAGGAGATGGCCATCTACAAACCAAAGGCTGCAGAAGAAATCAACATTCCCGACACCTTGATCTTGGACTTCTAGCCTCCAGAACTGTGAGGAAATAAATTTCTGTTGTTTTAGCCACCCAGTCTGCGATACTTTGTTATGGCAGCCCTAGCAAACAAATATGCCATATTAAATTCTATTTCCTGCACATTTTTTTCCTTTTAAAAATTTGCTTAATTTTTATGTACTTAGCACTTAATCCTCAAAATTCCTCCAGGTATGTAAATGTCCTCTCCATGCATTGAAACAGATTAGGAATCCTACCAGTCTTCCTGAACAAATCTTTCACAGCTTCTGACCTGCTCCCTCTCACCTGGTCGCTCCCCAGACCTGCTGCACCACCATTGTCTGGGGATCCCTTTTCTCCATCAACCTTTCCTTTCCCCCTTTCTTGTGCTGGATCACGTGTTTCCTGAATTCTATATTTACTTCTTTCTTTGCTTTTCTCCTTTTTGTATGTTTTTCTAGAAATGTCCTCACGTGTACCTTCCAACTCTTCTGTTGGGTTTTCCAGTTCTCTGTTAAGTTTTTAATTTCTTTTTTTAAAATATAAGTTTATTTATTTATTTATTTTTGGCTGCGTTGGGTCTTCATTGTTGTGCACGGGCTTTCTCTGGTTGCGGCGAGTGGGGGCTACTCTTCAGTTGTGGAGCACGGGCTCTAGGCGCATGGGCTTCAGTAGTTGTGGCACACGGGCTCAGTAGTTGTGGCACACTGGGCTTAGTTGCTCTGCGGCATGTGGGATCTCACGGGACCAGGGCTCAAACCCGTGTGCCCTACATTGGCAGGCGGATTCTTAACCACTGCACCACCAGAGAAGTCCCAGATAGGAGACTTTTCAGCCAACTTTGAGCTGGGATAGCGTATCACCAGGACCCAAAGAAGGAGAAAAAATCAGTTTATCTGAAATGAACAAATAAACCTATGTGACAAAGGAAAGCAGTAATAACGATTAAATCAACAACATCATTTCTTTTTCAAGTTCCACTTGAGTAAAAGGAGCAATTGCATTTTTTAATCAGTCTTTTCGAAAATGTTCCTCTTAAACAAATGAAGTGTTTCCCTTACTGTAAGCCCCTCATTTTTTGTTTCTGTCTTGACTAGACAAGATTTATTAAGTTGTGTTTCACCGTCCTTGGGGCCCACTCTACCACATGCCTCCTTGAAAGGCATAGTAAAAGCCTCCGGAGAAGTCTGTGCCTTGGTGAGGGGCTCATCCACTGCGATCCTCAGCGTCAGGTGATCTGACTGGGCTTTCACCTGCAAAATCCCTGATGGTGGTTTCTTTGGGTCTTTGGGCTCAGACTGGTCCACTCTCCCACCATAGACTGTTCCATATGCCCGTGTAGAGGGAACGTGGCTGCCGGGATTCTGGGAGCTGAGTGAACATAGAACGCTTGGGGCAAGTGCCTCAACAATATGTTTGTGAATTTTCATTTATCCTCCTATTTTCATTACAGCAAACTGCCCTCAACTGTCCTCCAGACCCAGGACCCTTTGTTTTAGCCCCTGAAGGGAAGCCTCCTGTCTCCTGCCAGAGCCTCCTGTCTCCTGCCAGTCTGTCACCTGACTGTAGATTCAGACAGCTTTTAGCTCCACCTTCACCCCTACATCCAGTGCTGTCAATGCCCGTGCCTTTTGTGGGTTCTGAAACTTAAATTGAATTACATCTTAGATTTCTGCATCACTGGCTTTAGATTCAGCTTTTTCTGGTCGCCTAAGTCAGGTATCACTTGTCTATCTGCCTTCCAGCTTTCACAATTTTGCTGTTGTATTTTTTCCTCTTTTGTTCTCTTCATCCTTGACAGTTTGTGCCAAAACAAACACAAAATCCTTTTACTGCCATTTAGTTTCAGAAGGTCTCAAAGATTGACGTGTATATTTTTTTCGCCACCTTTAATCAAAAGTCAATCTAGAAATAATGTAGATATTCAACAGGGAGAGAAAGGGGAAGCAAATTATGGTCCACCCATATACTTGAATATTGTGTAACCATTAAAAGAAGTATTTGTCATGAATTTTTAATAATGATAAAGCCCTTGTTGTAATAGTTGATTTTTAAAACATTACTGAATTTTATACATAGGATGATTTCAACAACTTGCAAAATGTTCATGGAAAAAGCATGGGTAAAATTATACCCCTTTATTAGTTCATGGTTAATGGACGGGATTATGGGAAATTTTTATTTTATTTCTGTAATTTATAAATTTTCATAATGTATAAATACTATCTTACTTTTCTTATCATTAAGTATATTAATAACACACAATTGTTATAGAAAAGATAGATAAACTTAAAAAGATATCTATCTCTCCATCCACACGTATAATCACAGTTTTTTCAATTGCTCCAAAGTACATCAGAGAGTTAAACTGTTAACACACTGCTGTATGTTTTCCTGCAAGTAAATCTGCATGCTATTTTTATAATGAAAATGATAATATTCTTCCTCTTTGTGTCCACTGTTAAGAGTCTTGGAGTCACTAGTGGGCTAATGTAAGAAAGTCTAGTTTGAACCACTGTTGAAATACAATTGTTACTTGGAAGGAAAGAGGAGATCCCTGGGAGTCTTTTAGCTTTTTCACCTAAGTCAATAGAAAGGGTTGGTTTACTAGATTTGCTAATTATCAGCTTGAAAGGCAAGAAGACCTCATGCAAACTCCTGGCGAGCAGTCCAAAGGATGAGAGAGAATGGGGGTGGGATGCTTGCAGGCCTTGCAATAGAGCAGCAGCTGAGGGGAGTGTCCCTGGGAGAGGGGTTGGCAAGATACGCCTGCTTTGCTTAGGATCAGTCCTGCAGAGCAGCAAAAATATGCCATGTGGATCCTACCGAATAATCCTACTAGCTGACCCGTGAAACAGGAATTGGGGACAGATAGCTAATGTTGGATGGAGAGGAGGCATTTCTTTATTGGCTTAAGAAAGCAGTCTTGCTTCAAAACCACATGCATTCATTGACTCTGGCTTGGAGCTGCCATGGCATTTAAACTAGTGATCTTTAGGCAGCCTTCCTTTGTGCCCAGTCCCCACAGTGAGGCAGCTCTGGAGAATGGATGTGGCGCTTCTGCTACCAGTGGCATTTTCAGGATGGGATGGCTGCCTGAAAGTATAACAGGAAGATTTGTGATACTCCATTTCGATTCTTTTTCTTGAAGTAGGTTGGTTACCCAGGGCATTTTGTGTTTTTACTAATGAGTTATTAATTTTCCTTTTGTTTGGATAGGGAACACTGAAGAGCACCCTGAATTTACAAGTCTGCCAGGCAGATGGACTTTGTTATGTTGGATTTGGTTCTTAAATTGTGATGGTTTCAAAAGGTGGTGAGGAGTCTCTGGGTCTCTTCCGAAGTCTTTTAATCTTCCTCTCTTTGCACTATCTCTTTCTTTCTCTGGCTCTATTTTCTTTCTGTTTTCCCTTTTTGTTAGGTTAGTGTTGTTTATCAGTCTGTTTATTTGGGGAAGGAAAAGATGGATTGTAATGGCCATTCAATGCGAAAATAAGAGTCTCATCTTTATCACTGGATAATTTTTTTTAAAAAAATCCCACTGCTGTCTTTAAGAAATCTCATCTGCCCAATTTTATGTTTTAAGATCCTATCTAAATGAATGAATACCAGCAAAATTATAAAAAGAATTATAATTAGAAACAGAAGAAACAAGTAATCCCTGCTTGTTTGACAGTGGGTTTCTTTTGGAAAGGCTCAAAACAATCATTAACATCCATTTTTTAATGCTTATTTACTTCATAGCGGTTAACTGCAAAGTGACCTTTGAGGACGGGTATATTTTGGAAGGTTAAGCAGCAAAATTGGGGCTGCTAGCCCTTTTGGGGGATGAATTTAAAAGAAATCACTCAGTTTACGGAGGAACTGAGCATCCTACAGACTTCAATAATTTATTAATTATTCAACTTTTTAATAACGTGATGAAAGTAGCTCATTTGATGTTTGGGGGTTGCTATTAGGCACGTCCAAATAATGTAATGTTAAACACTCCTGTAGATAGACAAGTGTCAGGGCATGAATTTGGTGATATAGAATTGTTGACTGCAGGGGAAATGTTTGAAGTACGTTTAAAAAATTAAGATGATTTTCTCTTATTTTCATTTTACATTTTATTTTATTTTTTATTTTTACTTTTGGCCTTGACCAGGGATCAGGGGCCAACCCGTACCCCCTGCATTGGGAGCACAGAGTGTTAACCACTGGGCCTCCAGGGAAGTCTCAATTTTCTCTTTTTTTTTTGCGGTACGCGGGCCTCTCACTGCTGTGGCCTCTCCCGTTGCGGAGCACAGGCTCCGGACGCGCAGGCTCAGCGACCATGGCTCACAGGCCCAGCCGCTCCGCGGCATGTGGGATCCTTCCAGACTGGAGCACGAACCCGCGTCCCCTGCATCGGCAGGCGGACTCTCAACCACTGCGCCACCAGGGAAGCCCTCTCTTATTTTTAAAGAAAAGATGGTATAATTGCTTTCTTGAGATGTCAATCTTTAGAGAGATTCTATTTAGGTACCTAATAGAATAGGAAACACTTATATAGTGCTTCCTGTGTGTCAAGTATTTTTCTAAATGTTTTACATATGTTAAACAAAACAGGACAACACTGATGTTTACCCTATTGTGTATCCTTCTCTCTTTTTTTTAAAATTAATAAATTTTAGAGAAGTTTTAGGTTCACAGCAAAACTGAGCAGAAAGTACAGCGATTTCCCATATACCTCCTACGCCTTGACATATACAGCTTCCCCACCATCACCATCTCCCACTGGAGTGATGCATTTGTTACTAGTGATGAGCCTACACTGACGTATCATTACCATCCAAAGTTCACAGTTCACATGAAAATTCACTCTTGGTGTGGTATATTGTATGGGTTTGCACAGATGTAAAATGACACCACTGTAGTATCATACAGAATAGTCCCAATGCCCTAAAAATCATCTGTGCTCTGCCTATATACACTTCCCTTCCCCCAAACACTGTTTTTCTACTGTCTCTATAGTCTTGCCTTTTCCAGAGTGTTGTATAGTTGGAATCATCCAGTATGTAGCTTTTCAGATTGGCTTCTTTTACTTAATAACCTGCATTTAAGTTTCCTCCTTGGCTTTTTGTGGCTTGATAGCTTATTTCTTTTTCTTATTTCATTGCTGGTATACAGGATAGTGATTAACTTTTGTATATTCACCTTGTATCCTGCAAACTTGGTATAATTATTTGTTAGTTCCAGGAGTTTTTTTTGTCAATTCATTCAGATTTTCTACGTAGACAATCGTGTTATCTGTGAACACAGTTTTGTTTCTTCCTTTCTAACCTGTATACCTATTATTTCCTTTTCTTGCCTTATTGCACTAACCAAGACGTCCAGTATGATACTGAAAAGCAGTGGTAAGAGGGAACATTCTTGCCTCGTTCCTCATCTTCGCACAAAAGCTTCAAGGTTCTCACCATTAACTAATATGTTGGCTGTAGGTTTTTCATAGATATTCCTTATCAAGTTGAGAAAGTTCCCCTCTACTCCTAGTTTGCTGAAAATTTTTGATCGGGAGTTAGTATTGGATTTTGTCAAATGCTTTTTCTGCATTTATTGATGTGTTCATGCGGTTTTTCTTCTTAGCCAGTTGATGTGATGGATCACATTAATTGATTTTCAAATGTTGAACCAGCCTTGCATATCTGAGATAAAACCTACTTGGTCATGGTGTACAATTTGTTTTATATATTGTTGAATTTGACTTGTTAATACTTGAGAATTTTTGCATCTATGTGCATGAGAGATATTGGAATGCAGTTTTCTTTTCTCATCATGTCTTTTTCTGGTTTTGGTATTAGTGTAATGCTGGCCTCATAGGATGATTTAGGAAGTATTCCATCTGCTTCTATCTTTGGAAGAGATTATAGAAGATTGATATAAGTCATTCCTTAAATATTTTGTAGAATTCACCAGTGAGCCCATCTGGGCCTGGTGATTTATCTTTTGGATGATTATTATTTATTGATTCAATTTCTTTAATAGATATATGCCTATTCAGATTGTCTATTTCTTCTTGTGCGAGTTCTGGCAGATTTTATATTTTAAGGAATTGGTGCATTTTATCTAGGTTATTATTTGTGGGCATAGAGTTGTTCATAATATTCCTTTATTATCCTTTTTTTTTTTTTTTTGCGGTACGCAGACCCCTCACTGTTGTGGCCTCTCCCGCTGCGGAGCACAGGCTCCGGACGCGCAGGCCCAGAGGCCATGGCTCATGGGCCCAGCTGCCCCGCGGCAGCGGGATCCCCGCCCCCGGACTGGGGCACGAACCCGTGTCCCCTGCATTGGCAGGCGGACCCTCAACCACTGTGCCACCAGGGAAGCGCCCTTTATTATCCTTTTAATTTCCATGGGATTTGTGTGATGTCCCCCTCTAATTTCTTTTTTTTTTTTTTTAATTTCTTTTATTTATTTATTTTTGGCTGTGTTGGGTCTTTGCTGCTACGCACAGGCTTTCTCTAGTGGGCTACTCTTTCGCTGAGGTGCGCAGGCATCTCATTGCAGTGGCTTCTCTTGTTGCAGGGCACAGGCTCTAGGCATGTGGGCTTCAGTAGTTGTGGCACGCAGGCTTAGGAGTTGTGGCTTGTGGGCTCTAGAGCGCAGACTCAGTAGTTGTGGCGCACAGGCATAGTTGCTCTGCGGCATGTGGGATCCTCCTGGACCAGGGATCAAACCCATGTCCCCTGCATTGGCAGGCGGATTCTTAACCACTGTACCACCAGGGAAGTCCCTTAATTTCTGATATTAGTAATTTGTGTCTTCTTTCTTTTTTTCCTTAGCTAGCCTGACTAGAGGCTTATCAATTTTATTGGTCTTTTCAAAGAATAAGCTTTTGGTTTTGTGGATATTCTATATTGATTTGTTATTTTCAATTTCATTAATTTCTGCTCTAGTTTTTATTGTTTCTTTTCTTCTGCTTACTTTGGATTTAATTGCTCTTCTTCTTCTGGTCTGGTAAGGTGGAAGCATAGGCAATTGACTTTAGATCTTTCTTCCTTTCTAACATATGCATTCAATGCTATAAATTTTGCTCTAAGTGCTATTTTTTCTGCATCACACAAGTTTTGATAAGTTGTGTTTTTATTTTCATTCAGTTCAAAATATTAAAAAATTTCTATTGAGAGTTCTTCTTTGACTCGTGTGTCATTTGGAAATGTATTGTTTAATCTCTAAATATTTTGGAAATTTCCAGCCATCTTTCTGTTATTGATTTCTAGTTTAATTCCACTGTGGTCTGAGAGCAGACATTGTGTAACTTTTACTCTTTAAAATGTATCAAGATATGTTTTGTTGCCCAGAATGTGGTCTATCTTGGTGAATGTTCCATGTGAATTTGAGAAGAATGTGTAATCTGCTGCTGTTAGATGAAGTAGTCTACGGATGTCAATTATATTCAGATGACTGATGGTGCTGTTGAGGTCATTTATGTCTTTTCTGATATTTGGCTTTCTGGATCTGTCCATTTTTGATAGAGGGGGTTGAAGTTTTCAAATATAAGAGTGGATTCATCTGTTTTTCCTTGCAATACTATCAGTTTTTGCCTCATGTATTTTGATGCTCTTATTAGGTATATAAACATTAAAGATTGCTATGTCTTTTTGGAGAACTGAACCCTTTATCATTATGTAATATCCCTCCTTATCTCTGATAATTTCCCTTACTCCAGAGTCTGCTGTCTGAAATTAATATAGCCACTCCTGCTTTCTTTTGACTAGTGTTAATATGGTATATCTTTCTCCATTCCCTTACTTTAAAAAAACAATTTTTTAACATCTTTATTGGAGTATAATTGCTTTACAATGTTGTGTTAGTTTCTGCTGTATAACAAAGTGAATCAGCTATATGTATACGTATATCCCCATATCCCCTCCTTCTTGCATCTCCCTGCCACCCTCCCTATCCCACCCTTCTAGGTGGTCACAAAGCAGCAAGCTGATCTCCTTGTGCTATGCAGCTGCTTCCCACTAGCTATCTATTTTACATATGGTAGTGTATATATGTCAATGTTACTCTCTCACTTCGTGCCAGCTTACCCTTCCCCCTCCCTGTATCTTCAAGTCCATTCTCTACGTCTGCATCTTTATTCCTGTGCTGCCCCTAGGTTCATCAGAACCTTTTTTTTTTTTTAGATTCTATATATGTGTGTTAGCATACGGTATTTGTTTTTCTCTTTCTGACTTACTTCACTCTGATCCCCTTAATTTTATTCTTATTTTTTTAAATAAATTTATTTATTTTTGGCTGCGTTGGGTCTTCGTTGCTCCACATGGGCTTTCTCTAGTTGCGGCAAGTGGGGGGGCTACTCTTTGTTGTGGTGCACGGGCTTCTCATTGCAGTGGCTTCTCTTTGTTGTGGAGCTCAGCCTCTAGGCGCACGGGCTTCAGTAGTTGTGACACGTGGGCTCAGTAGTTGTGGCTCACAGGCTCTAGAGCTCAGGCTCAGTAGTTGTGGCACACGGGCTTAGCTGCTCTGCAGCATGTGGGATCTTCCCAGACCAGGGCTTGAACCCGTGTCCCCTGCACTGGCAGGTGGATTCTTAACCACTGCACCACCAGGGAAGTCCGATCCCCTTACTTTTAATCTGTATGTGTCTTTATATTTAACGTGGGTTCCTTGTAGAAAACATAAAATTGGGTATTGTTTTTAATCCAGTCTGACAACGTCTGTCTTCTAATTGGTATATTTAGACAATTGACGTTTAAAGTGATTATTGATATCGTTGGATTAATGTCTACCATATTTGTTAACTGTTTTCTACTTGTTGTCCTAGTTTTGTCTTCCACACATTTCCCTCTTTTCTTAGCATGTAAGTTATACTTCTTTTTCACTCTTTTTAGTGGTTGCCCTAGAGTTTTCACTGTACATTTTACAACTAATCCAAGTTCATTTTCAAATAACACTATATCACTTCAAGAGTAGTGCAAGTACCTTATAATAATTAAGTAGCCCTAATTCTTACCTTTCATCCTTTGTATGATTGCTGTTATTCAATTCATTTATACTCAAGAGTATAATATATTCATATATATTGTTCCTATTATTATTTTGAACAAACTGTTATCTGTTAGATCCATTAAGAATAAGATAAATGAAAGTTTTTCTTTTACCTTCACTTTTTCCTTCTCTGATGCTCTTCCTTTCTTCATGTAGATCTGAGTTCCTGGCCTATATCATTTCCCTTCTCTCTGAAGAACTTCTTTTAACATTTCCGTAAGTTGGATCTACTGGCTACAAAGTCCCTCAATTTTTGTTTGTCTGAGAAAGTCTTTATCTTTCCTTCCTTTTTAAAGGATAATTTCACAGAGTATAGAATTCTAGGCTGGTGTTTTTTTCTCTCAAATATTAAATATTTCACTCTATTCTCTTCTTATTTGCATGGTTTCTGAGGAAAAGTCACATATAATCCTTATTTTTACCCCTCAATAGGAAAGGTGTCTTTTTCTTCTGGCTTGTTTCAGGAATTTTTCCTTGGTTTTCTTTGAATATGACATGTCTAGGTGTATTGTATTGGGCATTTATCCTGCTTGGCCTTCTATGAGCTTCCTAAATCTATAGTTTGGTGTCTGACACTAATTTGGGGCAATTTTCAGTCACTATTGCTTCAAATGTTGCTTCTGTCCCTTTCTGTCTTTTCCTTCTGGTATTCTCATTATGCATATGTTCACCTTCTGTAATTGTCCCAGAGTTTTTGGATATTCTGTTCTGAGTTTTTTCAGGTTTTGTTTCCTCTTTGCTTCCAGTTTTAGAGGTTTCTACTGTTGTATCCACAATCTCAGAGATTCTTTCCTCAGCCATGACTCGTCTACTAATGAGTCCATCAAAAGCATTCTTCATTTCTGGTACAGTGTTTCCAATCTCTAGCATTTTTTTTTTTTTCTTAGAATTTTTATTTTTCTGCTTACATTATTCATCTGTTCTCGTATGCTGTCTGCTGTTTCTATTAAAGTCTTTAGCATTTTAATCATACTGTAAAAAAATTCCTGATCTGTTACTTCCAACATTCTTTTTTGTTTAATTGCTATCAAACTGTGTAACCCAGACCTTTATTTTAATGTACAAAACCTTTATTTACTTGCCACTTCTCTAAACTGTCATTTAACCTAAAAGCTGCATGTCTCCATACCCTCTAAAGAAATATTTGATTTAGATTCAATTGATTCAACCTACCAAATTTCACCAGTGAACTTATGAATACTTCCTATTATCTCTCCATCTACCCAGCCATCCATCCAACCTTATTTTTTTCCTGCTTTCAGTATTTTTTTAACTTTTTAAATCTTTTATTTATTTTTTTCACACACACACTGTATTTTATTTTTACAAGAGGTAAATAAACTGACCCCAAGCATTGTAAATGGATGACCACAACAAAAGCAACAATGATTGCAATTACCAAACACGAAACACACTCATACTATGTCATACTATTGACATTCAGTCCAGTAATCCTCCACTGTAACAGCTCCTTTACTTTGCAGTGAAAATTGATTTGTATATTTTTTGCCTCTGAGTCCTTGTGGGATTTTTTTTTTTTATTCAAACAGAAAGTCAAAAATTATAATCATTCTCATCAGTTCACTCAGTCCCATGTAATTAATTTTTTTTATCTTGATCTTTTGTTAGCACTTTTATGAATTCATCAGTTTTCCCTTAGAGTTCTGACAATGCTTATTCATTCAGTTCAGCAGTATAGTCAGTTACCAGAAACCTGTACTTGTCAGAGTCTTTTCCATGAATTCCTTGAAGATGAAACCCTTTTATAGGAACATTTTTGCAAAAGCATCAGAGTACACCCAGACTTCCAACATTCTTGTCATAGATGACTCTGAGTCTAGTGCTTGTTCAGTCTCTGCAAGCTGTTTTTTTTACCTTTTAGTATGCCTTGTAAGTCATTGTTGAAAGATGGACATGATGTACTAGGTAAAACAACCGTGGTGAATAATGGGTTTTTAATAAACGTGGTGGTGAGGTGGTGGGGAGGGGAAGCATTCTCTAGTCCTACGATTAGGTCTTAGTCTTTCAATAAGCCTGTGCCCTTGGACTGTGAACTTCAACAGTGTTTCTCAATCTCTCCCCACCTGCCCCCCACTGCAGGACAGGATGGCAAGACGGGGCTGGCTGGGGTTAGGTATTTCCCTTCTCCCAGATAGATTTAGGCTCTGATTAGAAACCCAGCAGATAAGGCTCTGGTAAATTAGTTTCTCCTGCAGGCAGATCTTGTTAAGAACAGAATGCTCTGGCATATTTCAGAATGGTTCCTTTCCCCTCTCTCCATCAGAAGCGTGAGAGGATTCTTCTCTGATTTCCACTGTGAGGACCTGGTAGATCTTCTGCAGTTAAGAATCATGAAAGTAAGGAGGCCCCCCTATGACTGGGTCCCTGTAAAAATTTCAACTCTCAGACTTGTCCTCCCTGAGCTGCCAGCAATTCATCAATCACAGTTCATGTTTTCCTACCCTGGTACTGGTTCGCATGGGGCTTTTCTTGTGGGTTTCTGCTCCAGCAAGTTGTGATTCTCTGTGTCTGTGAGTCTCTGCAGTACCTAGAGCACTGATTTTTCTTGTGGCCTCACTTCTCTGACTGGTTTAAGAAGAGTTGTTGATTTTTCAGTTTGAACAGCTTTTTTATTTGTTGTTAAAACAGAGTCGTGACTCCTAAGCTCTTCTCTACCTGCTGGACCAGAAACTGCCTGTTATCTTCTTTTTACATATAAGGAAACCAAGGCAAAAAGATATTTAGCAATTTGATCAAGGCCTCCCAGCTAGTAGGTGGAAGAGTCAGAATTTGAATCTTGGTTCAGGAGCCTGTGTTCTTAACCGCTACATCCTTGAGGAAAACAAGCAAGTTGGGCTTGTAGGGGAAGGAGGAATATGTTTTCTTGCCATGAGATCTTTCATATCTACTAAGTTTACATTTTCAAAACATTTTCTAAAACAATGAAAGGAACATGTGCCAGAAGGGTTGGCTTGAAAATAATGATTACTAAAACTTGAAGTAGATACAATAAGTAAACATTTTAGAGTAAAAGAAAACAAAAATCACTCCTAAACCTACCATTTTTACAGATTACATTTCAGTCCTTGTTCTTCTTTGTGAATATTATATGTGGGTATTATGTCCTCTTTTTCATTTAACATCGTATCATGGGAATTTCTCCCATGTTTCCACATCTTCTTTATAATCACATTTAATAGCTGTATAATAGTCTATCCTGGTGACATGCTATAACTTACAAAAGTATTCTCTTATTTGACATTTGATGATTGACATTTTTCTTTTACAATGATAGGTAATGTTCCACAATTTTTTCCCTTTCACTGAGTGATTTCATTCAGGATAGCCCCATGAATGGAATTCCTGGGTCAATAGATTTGGATAGTTGTATAATTATTGCTAATTTTTGTCATATTAGTTTCCACATTAGGGTTGTACCAATTTTCTGGGCTTCCAGCATTGTGTAATTATATCAGATATAGTAGCATCAAAATGTTATATATATGTATATTGAAAACCTTTTAGATACAAAGGCAGTGTCAATAACAGGAGGCTATAAAATAGGACCCGTTCCGTGAACTGATGCATGACTTCTTCTCAGATTTTAAGTTTATGTTACATGGGGCCTTGTATATAGGAGACATTCCATAGATATTTATTGAATGGATGGGTGATGAACGGTTGGATGGATGACATCCAACTGATTTCTCCTTACTAACACATAAAAAGTTAGTGGCAAAGTTGAACTGATATCCTGATTTAGAATATAGAGTTCTTCCTCCCACTATAACTGCAGTTTTACTTCATTCAGCCAACATTCACTACATACTTAGTATATGAAAAGCACAGTCTGGAAGCTGGGGGTATTACTCTCAATAAAACATAGTTCCATCCATCATGGTCCTCACAGTTTGACTGGGAAACTCACAAACCTCTCCAGATCAAATTCTCATTTATAAAATGAATGGACTGACCTCAGAAGTCCTTTCCAGCTTCCGGATTCTGTGATCTTCTCAAACTCTAAATTTCCTACTTCTAGATACTAAGTCTAAAGTAAGCTTATCTTAAAGAACATTCTAAAGAAACTGGTGATCCTGGATAGTGACAGGGAGTCTTCTCCCCTTCCTATTCCTCATTTGTTCGTTCATTCATTCATCATTCATTGAGCACATACTAAACATGAGACTCTATTAAGCTCTAGAAATAAAAATACCAATAAGTCCTCTTCTCTTAAAAAGTCTATAGTCAAAAGTGCGACGGTTTTTTGAAGAGGGATAGTTTGGCAACACAACAGTACTCCACACAGTGTTTATGTGTGTGTGAGTGGGATCCACTTATTCTACTGTCAGGGAGGGGAAATTTCCCCTTTTCTCCTCTTGAGTTCCTGTGGCTGGACCAATCATAAAACTGACACAAGACAGATTGTGTCCTGTGGACTGGAGAAAAAGAAACCCATTTAATTTGTGTGCACATAGAGGTCGCATAGAAATGGGACCTAAGAAGTGGCCAAAGCAGATAGCTTTTATATTTTTTAGACAAAGAAGCAATAAATATGAGAGGGATTGACAGGACAAAGAAACTTAGCTTTGGGTGTTTAATTGGTAAGGAATTTAAGCAAAGTTTGCGCTTAGGTAGTAAATTAGTAAAGAAGTAACAAGTACCGTATGCTAACACATATATATGGAATTTAAGAAAAAAAAAATGTCATGAAGAACCTAGGGGTAAGACAGGAATAAAGACACAGACCTACTAGAGAACGGACTTGAGGATATGGGGAGGGGGAAGGGTGAGCTGTGACAAAGCGAGAGAGAGGCATGGACATATATACACTACCAAATGTTAGGTAGATAGCTAGCGGGAAGCAGCCGCACAGCACAGGGAGATCAGCTCGGTGCTTTGTGACCGCCTGGAGGGGTGGGATAGGGAGGGTGGGAGGGAGGGAGACGCAAGAGAGAAGAGATATGGGAACATATGTATATGTATAACTGATTCACTTTGTTTTAAAACAGAAACTAACACACCATTGTAAAGCAATTATACTCCAATAAAGAGGTTAAAAAAATAAATTAAAAAAAAAAAAGGAAGAAGTAACAAGTATGCAGGTTTCTCAGCCCTGAGTCCCCTATCTCTGGTGATAGTGGTGTCTTTCTACCTCCCAGTACAAGGAGAGCACCTTTCACATGGGACATTTATTTCCTGCTTTCAGGGAGACAGAGAGGAGGGTAAAAGTATCCCTCTTGCGTTGACTGTTTCTTAAGTAGTTTAAATTCAAAATAATCAACGTGCCATTGAGGCATATTTTGGGCCCCAGCACTACTATTCTAGCTAACATTTAAATGCAGTGGTCTCCAGTATTAAAGTAGAGGAAGGAATAAGCTAATATTGACTCAGGCTCCCCCTCTGAATGCTCCCAGAAGTTAATGGAAAATAACACTGAATCTTCAAGGTTTTTCATAGGGAAAAAATACTTGTACCATACTTGCCAACATCAAGACGAAAGGGGACAAATGCATGTGGACTCACCATTTCTCTTCTTCTACTTGCACTCCTATGGACTGGAACTTACTGGGTGCTTTATTTTCCCCTGTTTTGTTAGGTTCCTCAGCATCATCCACCTGAAGAAATAACCAAAAGTAGAGGTGCTCTATTTTAGTCATCTTGCTTGAAAAACAAAGTCCCATTGCATTAGAAACCTCTATAATATTATTGGAATGTTTTGTGATTTATAACCTTTTTGTTCAATGTTTACGTGTTTGATGAGCAACTTCATTATAATGCACTTGGACTCTGCTGATCTTAGTAAAATGCAGTTTTGTTCATTTCCAAAGTGCCTAATAAACGTCTGTGATTCCTGCATGGACTTGTGAAGATATACTTCCTGTGAGCTCTGTATTAGAAGGGAGCACCTCATGGGATGGTGTTGTTGAAAGTTTTGAATCTGCAAATACCAAAATGCAAAACAAGGCAGAAATTTCACTTATTGTAGTTAGAATTGTTGACATTAGGAGATTTAGGTATTAACCTTATTAATATAACTATAGAGCATCTTCATTTTTTTTTCCCCCTTAAATTAAGGAATTGGCTTTGGATATCACTCCACAGTTTCTAAATAGCTAGGCATATATTATAGTTCATATAGAAAATGTATCTGTGTATAACTGATAGCTTATGTGACAGATGAGACCCAACCCAAATTTGAAATAAATTTTATGACTCTTCAAAGCAGTTAGATTTATTCCTCTTTTTTCTCTATGTTTTTAATAGATTAGTTTTTTCTAAATAGAAAGCCATTTAACATAAGTTGTATAAAACTAAAACACAGAAGTGTATAATGTAGAAAGCAGAAGTTCCCCACGAAGCACGGTCAATCCTTTGATGCATATTTGACCATCTTTTAACGTATGTAGAATATATTATATATAAAAGTGATTATTAATACTAAATTTACACAGATGAGATTATACTATATATTTTTTGTGTGCAATCTGCTTTATTCATTAACACTGCTATCTTTTGGACATTTTATCATGTTAGTAAATATAGCTCTAACTCAATCCTTTTGTTGGCTACATAAATACTCCTTTTAATGGTTATGTAAGCAACGTGGGCATCAGGGTAATTTTCTCTCTGCTGTTATTACATTTAGTATTATAATTAATATTTCATATGTATATTTAGAACAATTCTGCAAATACTGTATGAGAAAAATTCTTAGGAGTAGAAATGTTAGATGGAAGTACTGAGCATATTCAACTGTAAGGGATATTGACAAACTGCTCTTCAAAGCATTTATCAGTGTATGGGAATATCCATTTTCCAAATGTTCACCAATATTAAATATTGGCAAACTTTAAAATTTTTGCTAATATCACAGGTGAAAAATATCTATTAGCCTCTTGTATTTTTATCTGTAAACTGCCTATTTATATCCTTTGCTAGTTATTGTGGGGGTTTTTTTCTTATTGAGTTGTCTATTTTCTTCTTTATAGGATCTCTTTACATCTTATGACCCTTAATCCCTTTCTTGGCTATATATACTGTAAATACTTTTTCCCAGTTTATCGTTTGTCTTTTAAATTTTGTCCTTCATTGTAGAGAATCTTAAATTACTATGTAGTCAATCTAGCTTTTATGGTTGGGAAAGACCAAAAGTTCTCTTATATTTGTTTTTATGCTTTCATTTTTTTTCATAGTTCTTAAATCCACTATCCTGAAATGTTTGTGTAGAAGATACAGAAATTTAATATTTTTTCTGCACATGAATCATCAATTGACCTGGCTCTTTTTATTAACTAATTCATCTCTTCGGTTTGAGATGCCAACTTTATCTTATACCAAATGTTACCCATATATATTTACCCAAACATTCTCATATATAAAAATGTGTTCTGGGGCTTCCCTGATGGCGCAGTGGTTGAGAGTCCGCCTGCCGATGCAGGGGACACGGGTTCGTGCCCCGGTCTGGGAGGATCCCGCATGCCGTGGAGTGGCTGGGCCCGTGAGCCATGGCTGCTGAGCCTGCGCGTCCGGAGCCTGTGCTCCGCAGCAGGAGAGGCCACAACAGTGAGAGGCCTGCGTACTGCAAAAAAAAAAAAAAAAAAACACAAACAAACAAAAAAATGTGTTCTGGGTCTATTGATCTATTGGTCTTATTGCTCCTCCCTCTCTTTTTTTCCTGATATAACTTTGTAATAAATCTTGATATTTTCTGTGACAAGTCTCCTCTTGTAATTCTTTTTTTTTTTTTTAATAAATTTATTTATTTATTTTTGGCTGCGTTGGGTCTTTGTTGTGGCACGCGGGCTTTTCGTTGTGGTGGCTTCTCTTGTTGCGGAGCATGGGCTCTAGATGTGTGGGCTTCAGTAGTTGTGGCTCGCGGGCTCAGTAGTTGTGGCTCGCGGGCTCTAGAGCGCAGGTTCAGTAGTTGTGGCGCACGGGCTTAGTTGCTCCGCGGCATGTGGGATTTTCCTGGACCAGGGCTCGAACCTGTGTCCCCTGCATTGGCAGGTGGGTTCTTAACCACTGCTCCATCAGGGAAGTCCCTGTAATTCGTTTTTTTAAATGTAATTTTAAAACTCCAGCAACCTAAGTGTCCATCAACAGATGAGTGGATAAAGAAGATGTGGTACATATATACAATGGAATATTACTCAGCCATTAAAAAGAATGAAAATTTGCCATTTGGAGCAACATGGATGGACTTGGAGGGCAGTAAGCTAAGTGACATAAGTCAGACAGAGAAAGACAAATACTGTATGATACCACTTATATGTGGAATCTAAAAGATACAACAAAGTAGTGAGTAGAACAAAAAAGAAACAGTCTCACAGATATAGAGAACCAGCTAGTGGTTACCAGTGGTGAGGGACGGAGGGGCAATATAGGGGTGGGGGAGGAGGAGGCCCAGGCTCTTGGGTGTAAGATGGGCTCAAGGATGTATTGTACAATGTGGGGGAATACAGTCAATATCTTGTGATAACTATAAATGGAAAGTAACATTTAAAATTTGTATAAAAAAGTTAAAAATTTTTTAAAATAAAAAATAAATTTTACTCATTAAAAACCCCAAAACCTCTAGGGTATTTTGGGTATTAACTTCTTCTAAATAAACTAACATCACATTGTCAAAACCCTCCCCCCAGTCTCGACTAAGTGATAAAAATCACATAGGAATTTTCATTGAAATTTCTTTAAATATTTGTATGAATTTGGAGAGAATTGCCATCTTTACACTATGGAGTATTCCCATATAGAAATATTAATAGCTTTCCATTTATTCATTTATCCATATCCTTCCCCCACCCACCCAGGACTAGAATACCAGAAAAACACCAGAAAAAGTAGTTGATGTGAGTTTTGGTGACATATTATATAAAAATGCATATTTTTAAATATTCTAGAATCATATTAGTGCTGTGAGTTGCTCCCACTAGAAGAACACGTGAACCAAGATCATATGTTCACCACATCCGTCACGGGCTTTTGAATGCATGTGCTCATTGAGGGAAATAGCACATTTATTTATTAATCGGACAAAGTGCCTCATTCTGGTGACTTAGTTACTGTCTGGAAGCCCCAAGCCCACCTTCTCTACCCAGCTGCTCTGTGGCACAGGGGCCAGGACTCTGAAGACTACATTTCCCAGGCTTCCTTGCTCGCTGGCCTCCAATTAGGTTCTAACCAAGGAAGGTCGGAGGAGGGAAGGGGGCTTCCATCCTGTTTCCACCTTCTGCTGGCAGTTGTGGCTCCAACCCCAGCCCTTTCGAAGCCCAACAGCACGTGCGCCAGCCCTTGCAAGTCCTGGCACCAGACGGCCGTGCTCGCCTCAGTGGTCTGGGATGGGCTATATGGGCCTCTCCTCTGAGTGTCTGAATTTTGGTAACCCCGTCTTTCCCCTTCTGCTCCCCTAGTCCAAGGGTGACCTCTTACTGCATCCCTTTCTGCTCTCTCAACCATCCCATTACTGTAGAACCAATTTGGTGTATGAAACTGCCTCTGTGTGAGAAACGAGCACGGCTACCTTTTTCCTGAATGGGATTCTAACCGGTTCCGTATGGCTACACTCATGGAAATTAAAAATGCTCAGGATGTCAGACAAAGTACGATGCTGCAGCGTTACACTTTGGGGTAGTTTCAAAATTACCCAATGAAATTTTTTCGAAAGATGCACGATAGATATTCCCCTTAAGAACCGTGATGCTCAATGCACCGGGAAAGGGAGAAAGAAAGGAAGCAGGGGTCCGAGGATGAAGGACGTTGTACTCTGTTCCAGCCTCGCCCCACCTGTCCAAACTCAGCTTATTTGCATCAAAGCGTTGTCATCTGCTTAAGCTTTAGTCATTGCAGATAAATTTACCTCTCTGACTTTAATCCCCTTAGTTAGATCCAAGTATTGACAAATGTCACCTCTCTTATATAGTATGTAGGGTAATCTACTTAAATTTATGAAGAGGCATTCAAAAATTTTAAATACGTTGCAGGGTTAATTAAATCTCTGTCCTGAAAAAAATTGAGAAAGCCCACGGCCAATGATACAATTTTAGTGTTTTTGGCTAATCAAAATTTTAAAGGAGGATAATACTAATAATAACAATCAAACCTAATATTTATTGAGCCCTTAATATGCCAGGCACTATGCTTTGAACTTTACATATATTGTATCCATCAGTTTTTTGTTTTTAATTTTATTTATTTATTTTTTGGCTGCGTTGGGTCTTCATTGCTGCACACGGGCTTTCTCTAGTTGCGGCGAGCAGGGGCTTCTCTTCGTTGTGGTGCACAGGCTTCTCATCGTGGTGGCTTTTCTTGTTGCAGAGCACGGGCTCTAGGTGCACAGGCTTCAGTAGTTGTGGCACACGGGCTCAGTAGTTGTAGCTTGTGGACTCAGTAGTTGTGGCACATGGGCTTAGTTGCTCCGCGGCTTGTGGGACCTTCCCGGACCAGGGATTGAACCCGTGTCCCCTGCATTGGCAGGCAGATTCTTACCGCTGCGCCACCAGGGAAGTCCCTATCCATCAGTTTTTATTACAACATATAAAGTACCGATGCAATAGCAACTATTATTATTCTCATTTTCCAGATGAGGAAACCATTAAGTAATTGGCCTAAGTTCACACAGGCTGTAAAGTAAATAATTATAATATTAACTATTAGATATAGATTAAATTTAAAATGTTGGGAAAGGCTTGAAAACTCTGACCCTAAAAAGGTAAACTGTGAGAAAGAGCCCAAGGTCCTAGTAGCACATATTTGGGGGATTAGGATTTAAATTAGATTACAGTGTAATGAAATTTGATGACTATTTTGTATCCTAAATTTAAATTTACTTATTATTCTCCATCAAAGAAGCAGCATAATGTGGTCACATTAGATGCCAAGGTACAATCTAGGCTCTGTCAACATAAGATGTGTGACCTTGGGTTCTCACTTCTGTGGGAGAGACAATAACCCACCTATGCCATAGGGCTGCTGTAGAGGCAGAATGAGACAACCATATAAAGCACGCCGTGCTCTCATATAATTTCTATAACTGTGAACAATGATTGGAGGAAGAGTAAGAACAATTCTTTAGCTCACTAAAATATCCAGATATTCAAGAAGCAGGGTGGTCTCTGAAACAAAGACTTTCTCCCCAGCATTATTCGTGAATTTCAGAGTAGTTCCGTCTAACTGGGTAAAAAAAATAATAATATAAGTTGGATATCATATAGTATATGAATGCTTTATTCTAAGAATTATTTAGAGAGTAACCTAACCAACCAGCAGAACTGGGAGGTGATTAAGATAGAAGCTTTTAAATAAAATGAACAGTAAGACAGATAATTACCTTTAAAATACATTGTTAAGTGAAAAAAGGCAAGATATAGACTAGTGTGAGGTATATGCTGCTACTATCTGGGTAAAAAGGGGAATGAATATATATTTGCTTGAATATGTGCAAAATACCCCTGCAGGGAGATGCAAATATTGGTTCTATTGATTTTCTCCGGAAAGGAGAACTGACTGGCTATTTTTTTTTATTTCATTTATTTATTTATTTATTTATTTATTTATGGCTGCTGGGTCTTCTTTTCTGTGCGTGGGCTTTCTCTAGTTGCGGCGAGCGGGGGCTACTCTTCATCGCGGTGCGCGGGCCTCTCACTGTCGCGGCCTCTCTTGTTGCGAAGCACAAGCTCCAGACGCGCAGGCTCCGTAGTTGTGGCTCACGGGCCTAGTTGCTCCGCGGCACGTGGGATCTTCCCGGACCGGGGCACGAACCCGTGTCCCCTGCATTGGCAGGCGGATTCTCAACCACTGCGCCACCAGGGAAGCCCCTGACTGGCTATTGAATAGCAAGGGGAGAGAGGCTGGTCACTGTATGTCTTTTTATAACTTTTGAATTTTGAGCCATAGGAATATATTATCTATTGAAAAACTAATGTAAAATAAAGAAAAAAAATTTAAACATTAAGGAAGTAGAAGAAAACTAACATTACTGGGTGCCAATTATGTGCCAGATAAGAAAGGTGGAATTTTTAAAAAATTACGGTAAAACAGACATAAAATTCTCCATTTAACCCTTTTTTTTTTTTTTTTTTTTTTTTTGCGGTACGCGGGCCTCTCGCTGCTGTGGCCTCTCCCGTTGCCGAGCACAGGCTCCGCACGCGCAGGCTCAGCGGCCATGGCTCACGGGCCCAGCCGCTCCGCGGCATGTGGGATCTTCCCGGACCGGGGCACGAACCCGCGTCCCGTGCATCAGCAGGCGGACTCTGAACCACTGCGCCACCAGGGAAGCCCCCATTCAACCCTTTTTAAGTGTACAGTTCCTGTGGCATTAAGTACGTTCCCATTACTGTGCTACCATCAACACTCACAGCCCCAGAATTATTTCATCCTCCCAAACTGAAAGCCTTACAGGAAGCTGGATTTTGTAAACTCCCTCCTTCAAATAATCCTACGTGGGCTCGATGAGAAGACAGTCTCAGGAAGATGAAATAATTTGCCTGGGACGACACAGAAGACCGGCCTCTGCTCTTCCCTACCCCTTGAAATCCTCTGGGCGGTGGGAGGGAATGAACTCCTGGGATTGGGGTTGGGGTGAGGGTGGGTGGAGGCTGACTTCAGGCCCGGGGCCTCCTGCTGGGTCATCTGGTCCCAAGCACCCGTGCTACAAGTTCTTTTAGGAAACTTGACAAGTCGTGCCATGGTAACCCGTTGGTTATAAAAAAGCATTTGACTCATTGCTACCAGAGAAAGTTGAATTGTCCTTTCAAAGTGGACTCTGCAGAATGGATGGTGAACATCCATCATCGTTGTGAAAACGTCCCCCACGCCCGGTGCCTAGACGTGCCTTAGAGTTGGTTCAGTGTGGATAGATTTATGGACCACCACGTCAGGAAGTTATTATTCAAAGGGCACCTGCAGAACGGTACAGCACAACAAAAATGGGGGGAAAGAATGACTCTTCTCCACGGATGGGAGGAAATTTCTAGCAGGGTAAGCCAAGCTGAACCCATCTAACAACCAAGAATCAGTTTGATCTTATCGTTGGGCAATAGAAAACAGAGAACTGAGCTGAGAAGCCTGCCGAAGGATCTACCTTTTTAATGAAATGCATGATTAAATAGCCCACAGTTACGCTGACCCTGGTGCACATTCTTTCCTCATGATGCTGTGATGGGAGTTTTTGCTTTCCACACTCTCCTCCCCTTTGGTCTCACTGGCCATCACTCCCATGTCTGTGAGAAGTGGTTCACATTTTTGTTCTCGTGTGGTTACTCAATAGCGTTGAACACACTGTAACACCATCCCGTCATCCACGTTGTTCTTGGGTGCCCACTCCTTTTTTGAGAATCAAAATGTGCATTAGGAATTGAGGACACTATGTTTGATTGTGTTCATGTTTGTTTAATTATCCTCCCCTTTTCTCACCACATTCAATTTCGAGAACAAAAATAAAAGCTGCTCATCAACTATACTTCAATTTTAAAAGATTGGAATTTTGGGGGGAAAAAAAGATGCTGATAATGTCTATAGACAAAACACCTTCGTAATTTTTTAAAATCACATTTCACAACGTATAGGAGTCCAGAGCCAGTAATTTGAAAGTCTGGTCCTACATCATCCAAAATGGCAAGATAGTGAATCTTCTGGAAAAAAAAAAAAGGGGGGGGTACATTTCTTCATTTGGGGTTCCTATTTCTTTTTTTTTTTTTTAACAAATTTATTTATTTTTTTGGCTGAGGCACTCAGCTTGTGGGACCTCAGTTCCCCAAACAGGGATTGAACCCAGGCCGTGACAGTGAAAGCGCAGAGTTCTAACCCCTAGACCACCAGGGAACTCCCTGGGCTTCTATTTCGGAGGACAGAAAGGGAGGCTGTTACCTGTATCCCAATGGACAGGCATCGATTCTTCTTGAAGTGGTCCTTCTTCCTGTCCTCTGCAGTGATGGTGGCCATGGCGGTGGTGGTGGTGGTGATGGTGGCAGCATTGTTGCCCATGTGTTGACTTGCTGGGCCGTGGATCTGGGCATTGGCGGCTTCTATGGCGGCTGTCAGAGCCTTCATACTGTCCAGGCTCTCCGTGGAGTTGCTCAGTCCAGACTGGCTGATAATATCCCCTCGCTGGCCCTGTCCATCCATGTAGGCGTCCTGGGCCGACTCTGTGCTACTCTGGGCTGTGATAGAAATGAAAGGTTTCGTGGTAGTTCTGGGTGGGACTGGAGGTGGTGTCTTCTTATATGTTGTAATGCAAGATGACACTGGAAGACAGCGAAAACAAAGACACTGATTTCTGCATGGGTTTTAATTGTCAATATTGTAACTGACATCCATTGGAAATTAGGGCCCACGAAACACACCAAGACATTGAACGTGAAGACAGGTCTGTTGATAGACTAAGTGAGATCCCTGCTTAGGGGGCATATTTGGGCCTCCTCTAAGGCGACACCTCCATACGACTGAGGGGGAAAGAGACTGAAAAACACTGATCTCTGAGATGGAAGTTTCTAAAATGGAGATTAATATGAACTGACATAAAACAGACAGGACTAGCCATCTGTAGAAATCTTCCTGGGCAACAGGGCACCCTGAGAGATAACGTATAACACGGAAAAGACCTGGGAAATCTTTGCCTTCTCAGGGAAATATTAACCACAGCTAATGCTGAACAAAGTAACTCATTGGAGAAGATTCTGGGGGTCAATAAAGAACATTGAAAAAAAGAAGAAAGCAAAGAGGTTGTGAGCCTGTGTGTTCTAATCCTAAGAACAGGGCAAAGTGCCTGTGGGGGAGGGGGAGGGGAGGGGGAGGGGAGGGGGAGGGGGAGGGGAGGGGGAGGGGAGGGGGAGGGAGCAGGGCGCCGGTGGGGGGGCTGAGCTCAACCCACTGTCTTAACTTCTTACACCTTGCTTTTATCTTCATTCCGTTTCTCCTCCTTCCTTTTCTTTTTCTTTCTTTCTCTTCCTTCCTTCCTCCCTCCCTCCCTCTTTCCTTCCTTCCTTCCTTTTTCTGGGTATGTGCTCACTCTATAAACTTTAGTTCTGAATCGTGTTGCTGTTTCCGAGCAGATCCGTCCTCTGAGAGGGAGGAAACCACACACACGTCTCCTACTGTAAAATAAATGTACCCGCTAGTTGGGAGATCAGCCTGCGTGTGGCCTGTAGGAACCCACTCCCCAAAGTGCTGTCCTTCAGGGCGACGTGATCAGCCCAAGGTTCTGCACAGTGAGGCGCCCCTTTTGGAGGTTCCCACTGGAGCAGCCTGCAGCCCCTGTCTGCAAACATCTGAGGGTAAACCCAGGGTCTTGAAGAAGCTGTACACACTGCTTCTCAGCATTCCATATTTGTGGAGCACGATGCAGTAAAACACAGATTGAAGAGAATGAAATTTCCACGTGGGAACCGCCCCCTGGTAAAGAATGATTCCTTAACCAGCTTTCTAAAGACTTTTGTTGAGTCCCCTTAAAAAATGGTTCAAACTATTGTGTTTCCATCACTTTCTCCCCCACCTCATTCCCAGCCCCAGCCTCAGCCTTTCCTTTTGGGACTGTTGTTAACACCAGATCGAATAGTCCTGACCACACAATGCTAGCTAGTTACCCATGGTTCTAGTTGTCACTCAGGCCATCTCGCTGAATGAAATACTCACTTCGATATTCAGGGTGTTTCCTGAGGTCACTCACAAAAATCATCCTATAATGAACAATGAACAGAAGGATCGCATTTCTCTGCCCTGCTGTTCCACTGCCCTGTGATTTGGTGTAATTTCCTTAACCATAAAAGATGGGGACAGAAATGTTTGGCTACTTCCCAGGGCTTGCCCAAGAGTTGAAGGAAAAGAAACGCACAGATGTCACATTACAGTATCACATGTGCTCTGGAGGTGAGGGTAACCTGAATAATAGAAATGTAGCCTCCTCTCGGTTACCTGGGACTGGCAGAGTCTCCCCCAGGAAAACCTTCCATCTCAGCTGTGCGTGAATCACACATCTTTAAACAGGAACAGAGCTCAGCGGTACGCACTCCAAACTCCGCAGCTTTTAGCTAACGAGCCTGGGACCAGCAGAGGGAAGCTCACAGCGCTGGCGGAGGCGGAGCTGGAGCAGGACCAGCCCGGGCTCAGGTTATCCCACCAGCCACAGGGAAGCCAAGGGATGCGGACACGTGCACCGTTGATGTTTCCCCTCACTTGATTGAGTTGCATGCACTGTAACCACTGAGGAGCTACTTTCTGCTTCCCAGGAAATTTGAAGGGGGTAATGCTCAGTGTCAGTTACTCAGCTGCACACCCGAGTGGGTGGGCCGGGGAGGGACCATCATTAGGATAGAATCAATCTATCTATTCGAATCTAAGAAACTAGATCGTTTTATGACTTCTCCTACAATGTGAACTCATTACAGTAAGTCCCCTACGTTGCGAACTTTCAAAGATGTGACCGTGCAGCTGTTGTGCTGTACTACTGTACTTTTCAAGGTACTGTACTGTAAGAATAAAAATGTTTTCTTTATTTTTTGTGCTTGTTTTTTTTAGTGTATTATTTGTGTGAAAAGTATTATAACCCTATTACAGTACAGTACTACATAGCCGATTGTGTTAGTTGGGTACCTGGGCTAACTTTGTTGGACTTATGAACAACTGGACTTATGAATGCACTCTCGGAACAGAACTCGTTCCTGTGTAGGGGACTTACTGTATTTTGTCCAAAATGGGTTCTCAGGACATTCAGCCCACCTATATTCCAAAGAAATTAAGTGCCACTTTCCAACATCAAATGTCTGATTCTTTGGATTGTTCACTGCTCCTTGTGAGCTATCCCCAGTTTCCTTCTTGGGTGTGGATAATCAAAACCGGACAACGCGGCCAAATACAGTATCGTATCATTTGCTGTGATTTACAGCACGATGTGGTACCTATGACTGGGGGGTGGGGGTGTCACATTATTTCCAGTGTGATGTCAGGGTTGGCTACGCACCCCCTGGGGCCAAATGCAATTTGGTGCCATCTGGTGGCTGTTATCATTTCCTCTTCGATATCAATAGGGATAATTCTGGGGACTTGGATCGCCGGGGACTTTCAGGACAGCAGCAGCAATGCTAGGCATCCACTAGGGTTAGACTGGACAGGGAGGACCCTGGGGACATGGCTTCCTCAACAGGCTGGCCCAGCCCCAATGCCCAAAGGAGGTAAGAATTTGAGATTGGCTCACTCTGAATTAGGGGACCATCCGCCATGGGGTTACATCCCAGGGGCTTTACTATGAGATTTTACTGGTGTTTAGAGCTTGGCACAATTCTGCCAGGGCCATCGGAGTCAAAGAAGCACCACCTGTCAGTCATCAAATAGGAATTTTAAAGGAACTCAAATCTTTAAGATTACACTTTGAGGGCGAAGAAAGGAGACCCAACACACAACTCACACTTCTCGCAATTCCCTTCCCCCTCATGCCCCAGTTCGTGTGCATTTGAGGCTGCTCCAAACACTCAGACAACTAAATCCCCCAACTTTTCCCAGCATCACGCTTTCTTAGTTCTGCAGGCTAAGCCCTAAACACTTCTCTTCTCTCTTTGTTGTTGTTTTGTTTTTAAAATTCTATTCTCGTGATTCAGCACCACGAATGATTTAGAATGCACTGAGGTCTGGGCTTCCCTGGTGGCGCAGTGGTTGAGAGTCCGCCTGCCGATGCAGGGGACAGGGGTTCGTGCCCCGGTCTGGGAAGATCCCGCATGCCGCTGAGCGGCTGGGCCCGTGAGCCATGGCCGCTGAGCCTGCGCGTCCGGAGCCTGTGCTCCGCAACGGGAGAGGCCACAACGGTGAGTGGCACGCGTACCGCAAAAGAAAAAAAAACAGAATGCACTGAGGTCTGAGCACCAGGAAGCATGTGGTAGAGTGGGGCCCAAGGACGGTGAAACACAAGTTAATAAATCTTGTCTGGTCAAGACAGAAACAAAAATGAGGGGCTTACATGCAGTAAGGGAAACACTTCGCTTGTTTAAGAGGAACATTCTCAAAAACGTTGATTAAAAACGCAAGTGCTCCTTTTACTCAAGTGGAACTTGAAAAAGAAATGATGCTGTTGGTTTAATCATTATTACCGCTTTCCTTTGTCGGATAGGTTTATTGGTTCATATCAGATACATTGAGTTTTTCCTCCTTTGGGTTCTGGTGATGTGCTATCCCAGCGCGAAGTTGGCTGAAAAGTCTCCTATCCATTTACGAGAAGAGTCAGCAGGAGCAGGTTTCCAGATCTCACTGTCATTACTTTCATTCACATAATAGTGTAAAGCAGCAAGAGACCAGAGATCGGTTTTTACATTTGAATTAAGAAAAAAAATTTTTTTAAAGAAGAACTTATGAAGAAAAACAAATGAGAACAAATCCCTACCCTATTTCAGTTTGTAGCTGATTGTTCAATATTTTCTCCATTTGCATAGAAAGATAATGCTGTTGTAAGTCTCAGAAAGACCAGAGCCAGGGATTATTTTTGTCTGGAGTGGTGAAGGATTTCTGGAAAACTACCTGGACTCTCCTTTCATTCCGGTTATCCTATGTATGTCAGCTGGACACAAAACAGATGTAGGAGCAAACCTACTTTTTATTTCTTCTTATTAATATGGACTTACTGGTTGAGCGAATGGGTCACACACTCTAAAGCTATGTTGAGGAATTATTTAGCAGTTCCTGGTTGCCGAATGTTAGAAACACTTTCAGATACAGAACAAGCCCATAAGGAACTACAAATAAAAACACAAAAGATCAACAGAAGAATTCCAAAATGTACAAGTACAGGGCTGACTTTGTAGGTGTAAACAAGCTGTCCTACGTTGTTCTTAACCACAAAGCAGGCTGTGACTTGATCTGCTTTTACTAGTAAGAGCAACTTTGCATTTGCAGTGAGTCGTATCAGATGGTCTGCTCTTGCTGAGTCCAGACCACCAGAGAGAGAAGGGCTGCCTGGAACGGTCTAGTTTCGGTCTAGTTTCTATCGAGGACAAAGGTCTCCCGATTTGAGTGATTTGGTCCAGCTGAACAGGAGGTTAACAAGCCCTCAAAAGGAAGTGCTTTATTGGAAAAGAGATTTAAAAAGTGGAATGGGGCTAACAGTGGGGTGCTGGAACTGGCTCTTGTCAGCTGGCTAGATTCAACTGTGCAAATCCCTCCCCAAGTCTGTGTTCAGTGACATTTCCTTGCTAGCTTGAAACTGACCTTGGTTTGAGTGTTTACACCACAGGAATTGGCAGGTGCTGTGACTCAGTAGGTATGCCCCCCAGAGAGCTGGTTGTTAAGCATTTCCAGCACACCTACCACACAGACCCGGTGCTATACAAAGTGTAACCCACAGACAGGTTTGCATTCACGTATCTGATGAGTGCACCGTGAGATAGGTCATGAAAACACCCAGAGGGAGCGATAGCGTTTAGAAACTTTATAGCAATTCTACAGAGATTCTGTCGTTGAATCCATTAGAAAGATGATGGCTTGTCTTTTGCATGTTTTTGTTTTTTTAATTTCTTTCTTCTAGTAATTCATTTTTATGGCATTTTACCAAAATGTTGACCTGCAACAGATTTGACATCCAATAAGAAAACAAACTGTCCATCACCAGAGATAGTTTGAGAAGCACTGATTTTGGAACGTTCGCAAATCCAGGGGACAGGGCAGTGGTATCGCACGTGAGATTGAGAGACTAGAGAGGTAACTTGAAACTACAGCCTACTTTAGAAAGCAAAACGATATGGAGAGGCCAAAGGAAAGAAATGTGGGAGGACCTAAACTTGGGACATAAAGGGAGGACTGCACAAATACAGGACGGGAAGAGTAGACTTGTGGTTTTAACGTCAGGTAAGTTGTCTATTTCTATGAAGGTGTGTCTGCATAGATGTGTGATATCTAGAATGAGGGAAGGATTGCCTTGCCGCCTTCCTGCCCTCCCTTTATGGGGAAATCACAGGGTTCTCTGAGGACCATGTCTTATAAGGAATGGTTTAAGAAGAGAGGGTGTTTCGTTTGCAAGAGAAGGTAGTCGGAGGGGTTTCCCATTATTTCGAAGGCTATTGTGTAAAGGATGGCATGGACTCAGGCCGTATGAGGCCCGCAGGGAAACCACAAAAGGAAAAGCTCAGAGAGGCATAAAGAATACTTTTCTAGGAGTCGGTCGTCCAAGGATGGAATATGGGGCCCTCGCTGGGGAGTGAGCTCTCTGTCTGAGAAGTAGGGACCCACTGACAAGGATGCTAATAGAGGAGGCCAGGGAGAGTTACCAGCAGGCTGTTGGTAGCAGTGAGGGATGTTCTGGCATCCTGGGAGCACATATTGGCACCGAAGAAGACAAAACTCTTAATCGAGAAGTTTGCTGCTGCCACTTCCAGGCAAGCAGGCCCAGAAGTGCTGAATTTACAATGAACGGTGGAGATCATCGTCCCCGGGGTGACATGCTCCCCAGTCTGGACTGCCCCGTCAAACGCCAGACAGATCTGTGATCTAGCTGGAGTCCTTCACATGATAAAAGCACAAACCCAGGTGAAAACAAAGTTGATGAGATGGAGAATGAGTCCAGACGCTTCACCTGCCCTTAGATCAACTCAATCACCGGAGAGTCCATCTTTCCTCCGTAACACATGCTGTGCTAAGAATTTAATAGACAGGACTTCCCTGGTGCCCCAGTGGTTAAGAATCCGCCTGCAAAATCAGGGGACACGGGTTCGATCCCTGGTCCGGGAAGACCCCACATGCCACGGAGCAACTAAGCCTGTGTGCCACAACTACTGAGCCTGTGCTCTAGAGCCCGTGAGCCACAACTACTAAGCCCGCTGCGACAACTACTGAAGCCCTCGCACCTACAGCCCATGCTCCGCAACAAGAGAAGCCACGGCAATGAGAAGCCCATGCACCGCAACGAAGAGTGGCCCCTGCTGGCCGCAACTAGAGAAAGCCCGAGAGCAGCAGAGACGACCCAACGCTGCCAAAAATAAATTAATTAATTTAAAAAATAATTTAATAGACATGCTCTCACGACCCAGATAGATCTCACTAAACCCATTTGTTTGATGGTAAGACTGAGGCTCAGGGTAGGTAACTGACTTCTCTAAGTCACGCTGCTCCTAGATGTTCACACGGCTTCCAATCCCACCTCTTCTGTTCATCCAAATCGCCTGTATTCATCCGCATAGTAAGCCTTCCCTGAAACACCGCGTCCAGTAGAAGATAATGCTCTCCACGAGGAATTCCAGGAAACTGCTCCTAGCTCAGTCCTCTGGGAGTCCTTTGACCCAGAGGACTGAGCTAGGAGCGCAAAGGTCTGGAGGATGAATGCATTTGGAGTGGTCAGCAAGGGGTGCCCAGCTGCAACTTGAAAAATGTTGCAAAAGGAGAGAAACTCCACGAAACAAAATACACATGGAAAAATCGCTCCCTTTTTTCAAAATGTTTACAGCTTAACATTTACAGGCCACCCAAAGTGTGGTGGTCAGCGGTCCGCAGCCTGCCGGCCCCATGGTGAGGCGTCGGTGATCAGAGGGCTGCGGGGACTGGGCGCAGGGCTCCTGGGGAGGGGGGGGCAGGGCTTCTGCTGGCCTCTGTCCTGGTTAGTTTTGGCTCCAGGTACGTGGCTATGGGACTGATTACCACCAGAGCCATCCGCCACGGAAACCACAGAAACGAGCTAACCTTTCCTCCCTCGAAGTAGAGAAAAGCAGGCTTGTGTACGGGTGGAGGGGGGCGGAGAGGGATGTGGACAGAGAGGGAGGGGTGGTGTAAGAACTCTTGTAGTCATAAGGCTCGCCAGTTGGTAGTTACTAGTATTCCAGACGCTTCCTAATGCCAGACAAATGCCCGGAGCCCAGGCTTGTCTGGCTCAGAGATCTATTCAGCCGATAGCAGCCCGGCCCTGGTGGGGAGAGCAGATCTTTCAGGGAGCAGCCTCCATGGCTAATCAAACACAACATTGTTCTCAGAAGGAAGAATGGAAAGGTTTGTTTCAGGAGCATAGCTTTTTTTTTTTTTTTCCTTTTGAGGCACCCGAGTTATTTTAACAAGTTGCTACAAAACTTGGGCTTCCTGAGGCGAGGCTGTCCTGCACAGTGCATGTTCTGTCCCAAACTCCAGGGAGGGAGGGACCCGAAAATTAGTCATTAAAAAAAAAAAAAGCCCCAGGCACTTCATGCCTGGAAATGATGTAAGACGCAGCCACTCCTCTGTTAGAACTACAACCAAACAATGCTCGGCGATCGCGGCAGCTGCTCTCCAAATGTCAGCGCCAAGCCCGGCCAAAGGGCTGGAAGGCCACCGAGCCCAGGACTTTGTGCGCTACCTTTGTCGCCCACATTTTCCCCAAGCACTCTCAGGACCCTGGCAACAGGTAACGTGGCAACCTTTGCCTTCTAAAACGGCAAGCGGCAGGATTTCAGAGAACAAAAGGATTTTTTGAAAGCCAGCTGCATCTCCCTCGCCACCCCCTCCCCCGCCCTCTCCCCCCGCCCTCCCCCTTCGCCACTCCAAGTCTGAGAAAACAAAGTATTGCTGCGGCAGCCCGGCTCTCGAGCGCCCCCTGGTGACCAAGCTCGGAACATCACCGATGTACCTTTCAAGGTACAACTTCAGTCCGAGGCTCCCAGGTAAGTCACGCTGGGACGCGGGACGTCTGGGCTGCGTTTGCCCAAAAAACGCAGAGTGGAAGTCAACAGTCAGAAGTCTTGCTTTTTAATTTATCACCTCAACAAAAATTTTACCCGTGCTGCAGGGTAAGATCTCTGGGTTGAGGTTGCTGACCTTTTTTTTTTTCCAAAGCATCCGCTAGGGCAACAGTTTTTGTTTCCTTGGCAAGCTGAAAAGCAAAAACTGCTGTGGCCATTTGGTTAGGTGGATGGCAGTGAGGATGAATAGGCAGGAAACTGAGGATTCCTGGTGGGTGGGACTTGCATTTTCCGTTTTTATCTGAATTTGTCGGTTGTTTGCAGGAAGCTTGCAGGTAGAAGCATTTCTAATTCCCATCGCTTGTTTCCAGTTAGTTGATTTTCAAGGATGACTGAGGATTTCCACACTGCAGGCCCAGCTTCCCAGAGAGCGTGCTTTGCAGCCCCACCCTAGCTCTTTTATCTCTGTCTGGGGCAAACACCCACGAAAATGCCAAGGGCAGTAGTTTTAACCAGTCTTCTTCCTCTCAGGGCTTCTCCCGCCCTCCCGTGGTCTCTGATTTGGAGGAAGGACTGCAGTTGTGAGCTGCTGGTAGCTTCTGCCAGGCGTGAGGGCATCCCTCTTTGTTCCTCTCTGGAAACGTTAACCAGAAACTAAGAAAAGGGTTTAGATCAAAGTAACCGTTCTCTTCAAAAAGTTCCATTAATTAACTAAATTAAAGGAAGTTAAGTGCTGTTTGGAGGAAAGTCATTTTAGAAGGCCCAGGTCCAGGGACGGAGGTCTAAAGCCTCTATGAGACCCTTTAATGAAGCTTGGCAACCAGTTAATGTGAGAATTTGAGGGTTACCCTGTGTAAAACCAGTTGTTGCCTAAAATCAGTCATTTTAAAGGAACATCTTGAAAGTAGACAGACATGCGGCTGGTTGTTGCCTTGATCATTTCATAGTAAAGATTAAAAACTGAGGACTCTGAGTAAGAATCATTTGACCGGTAGCTCAGGTGAGTCATAACCTTCATAGAACTAGGCACAAAGGTTCACAGCAGGATGTTGAGAACGCCTGGCTTACTAATTTGCGAGGCGGGGCCGTTGCTTCCAGCAGGGAATGCCTTCATGATTTCATGGCTCATTTTCCCAGCCTCTCCAACAGATGCTACTGAGTCATCCAAGCACACAAGTGACTGCCCTGGCAGTGTCATCTGTTAGGATTAAATTTCCATTTGTTCCATGACTTTATGAAGCAATTTCTAACGATTGAATCAGATATACCACTTCCTCTAGGATCCAGGGATTTTTTTTTTTCTTTTTTAATGTTTGTAACATTATGTGAATTTTTCAGAATTTGTCCCAGCCAAGTCAGCAGGTCTTCCTGGGTTGAATGGACTGTTTACAGGAGGGGAAGATTCAGGACCCAAGGTCAGGGTTACAGAATGAAATAAGGTTTCCTGTTTGGGCAGCTGGTCCCACCTCCTCAGGTTCGGGCAGACTGGGTCTTGTTGGAAGATACCAGGCCTGGGATACCTGGGGGAGGGATGGTGCCAGGAGTGGGGAAGGACATTTTGCTTTTAAGCTTCTCATCAGCTAGCTTTCATTTCTTGTTAGATGTCATTTCTTAGCAATACTTGCCTCTATTCCCTGTTAGGTGAAATTTTTTATTTTTTCCAGACCAAACTGAGAGAAAGGAATTAGTTAAGGATGTAAGAATCACAAGGTCAGGCATTGTTGTCCGTTGTATTCATGACAACCACAGTACTTAGACCGTGCGTGGCACGTAGTCGTATGGTGGTAAATGCTTGTTACGTGAAGGAAGGAACAGGGACGAGAAGGGATTTCCTGGAGAAGCAGAAAAAGGGACTAATAATTAGGAAAGCAAAGTCACCAGGGTAGAAAGAAAATGAATACTCAGCAAAGCCGGTCTCTGTGACCTTGGATGTTGCAACATAATCTCCCATCACTGATGCCCACCTCTGTTTGGCCTTGGTCAATTGCTGGCCGAATGCAGCAGTGATTGGCCAGCTTCTGACGTGGAGCTAGAATGTGAAAGGCCCACCTCGTATCAGCTGGAAGCAGTTAGTCCTTTGGATTATCCACCTAACTTCCTCCACCCTCTCTGCTGGGCTTTATCCATGTGGGGCTGTGATGCTCACTGCCCTTTCCCCAGAGCAGCTGCCTTTCCTCCTCCGTTCCTTCCGCTCCTTATTATTCTTTGACTTCTTATTCCTGGTCTCATTTCATGACACCTGTACCATGGACCTGGAAAGCAAGGGAAACCTGGAATGCAATCACACAGCCCAGCAGGACTCTCTGCCGTGGGGCCGTGTCTGGGACACACAGCGGACCTCAGGGGGTACGGAGCTCTGAGGCCAGGTGGAGTGGCTGACTGGCTCCAGGTGGGAGCAGGGTCTCGGGCACACACTGCCCACTGGTCTCCCTTGAAACGGTGAGCTGGCCATGCAGAGCGAGGGTGCTGTGTCCAAACCCAGTGAGGTCATGTCTCATGGTGGTCCGTCGGGCTGAGTCCTCACTGAAACCTCTGGCTGGATCGATCAGGAGCCTCTGCTCTCTGGCCAACGCCCTGGGCTTCGGAGAGGAGGCAGGCCTTGTGTCAGAGCAGCTGACGCTGCTGCCCTGTGGACAGAGGGCTCGGTGGGCTGGCTCCATCTGGAGCAGAAGATTTTGCATCAGACAAACTGGGGGAAACAGGATATATGAGGAAGCAAAGAAGAAAGAAAATGTATCCAGCATGTCTTGCTGTCAGTTGGAGGGCGATGAGAAATAATTACCTGTATCTGGAGAGCAAGGCATGTAGGGGGGCCTGATCTGTGCAGTGAGACAGTTAATTATTCGTCCGACTCCTTTCCGCTTTCCTCCCTGAAACCCCCCTCCTCAAAGGAAAAACAGGACAGACTTTTTGAGTTAAGCTGTGGAATACCGTCTACCAGCCCGCTGGGCCCAGAAAGGACACCAGCCCCTTACTGACTCTCAGATGACAGGATCAGTGCTTCACAACGACACCTCATTATCCAACTGTGTCACTGACAGATGAGGACACAGGTCCAGAGAAGAACTTGGCCGGGGCCCCCCAGTCTTCTTCACTCTGCACCACACAGCAAACACCATCAGCCTTTACAGTGGGTTCGTAAAGGCCACTTCAGACTGCATTCACAATTCCACTGTACAGTTGGGTTTTGGTTATTTGCCAGGATTAACTAAAAATATCAAGGAACCCTCCTACGCTGTCGGTGGGAATGTAAATTAGTACAACCGCTATGGAGAACAGTATGGAGTTCCCTGAAGAAACTAAAAATAGAACTACCGTATCACCCAGCAATCCCACTCCTGGGCATATATCCAGAGAAAACCATAAAAAAATCAAAGACACATGCACCCCAATGTTCATTGCAACACTATTTACAATAGCCAAGATATGAGGCAACCTAAATGTCCATCAACAGAGGAATGGATAAAGAAGATGTGGTATGTATATGCTATGGAATACTACTCAGCCGTTAAAAAGAACGAAATAATGCCATTTGCAGCAACATGGATGGACCTAGAGATTGTCATACTGAGTGAAGTAAGCCAGAGAAAGACAAATGCCATGTGATATCACTTATATGTGGAATCTTTTTTTTTTTTTTTGGCCATGCCACATGGCTGGTGAGATCTTAGTTCCCTGACCAGGGATTGAACCCGGGCCCACAGCAGTGAAAGCACGGAGTCTTAACCTCTGGACCACCAGGGAATTCCCTGTGGAATCTAATTTTTCAAAAGTGACACAAATGAACTTATTTACAAAACAGAAACAGACTTATGGTTATCGAAAACAAACTTAAGGTTACCGAAGAGGAAACGTGGTGGGGAGGGATGAATCAGGAGTTTGAGATGAACGTACCCACGCTACTATATATATAAGATAGATAACCAACAAGGGCCTACTGTATAGCACAGGGAACTCTACTCAATATTCTGTGATAACCTATAGGGAAAAGAATCTGAAAAGAATGAATATATGTATATGTATAACTAAGTCACTTTGCCGTGCACCTGAAACTAACACAACGTTGTAAATCAACTCTACTCCAATAAAATGTTTTTAAAAATCCCAGCAAACTGGTGAGGCCAGCACTAAAATCTACCAGTTTACTCTAGCTACTGCCCACGGCATCCTCATTCACTGTGTTTCCTGGAGCCAGGTGCCTGGACCTATTATCCCAGCTCCACAAGTGACTGGAGGCAAGAGAGTTTGGGTTGCCCACCTTCTGCAGAGTGGGGTCCGATTGGAACCTGGGTTCTTCTCATCTAAGCCTCCGTTCTCTTCTTTTAAAGAGCTGCCTTATATTTTCTGTCGTTAAGGTTCTCCTTTGAACCCTCATGAGAGCAATGTCCAGAAGCCTTTTTCTGAATCTCTTGGTCAAACGTGCTTGGAATTCAGAACTTTTTGGATTGTAGAAAGCTGATTTGCATGACACACCCTGGGGGGCCTGGGTACTCTAACCTGTCTGTCTGCAAGAAAAGGTGAAACAGTCACACTGCAAGTAGTTGCAAGGTCCGGTTTAGGCCTATGGCTTTCAGAGCGCTGAAGGATGGTGGCCACCCACTCCTTCAGGTGCCTGGGTGCATCGGAGCCCCCCCCCCCCCGCCAGGGACCTCCTCCTCCAGGGCATCTCTGGTCCTGGACGGAGCTCTGGCCCAGCCTGGCCCAGGAGGAGAATGGGGGATGGGTAGTGACTGGGTGGTAGTGGGCTTGGCCTGGTGGGTGGGCAAGGTTTCTACATCTTTAAGGAAAAGAGGAATCCGATTTCAAATTTGATAATACTTCTGACATTGTCTCTCTTTCCTCGACCGTGTGAGTTCTGGGTGTTCATTGGTTTGTCACTGTGTTTCACACACCATTGGCAGAAACACCTTTGTTGGTTTTTGTTATAATGGTAACAGGGGTACTTGTAGGGGCTTTTAACTGGCCTCTTCCCACAGTGTGGAATGCTGTCTATAAAAATTACAGAATTAGTAGTCTGAAGACAAACGCTTGGAGGTAAACACTTCGTATCTGCCAGGTTGTGTGCTTGTGTGTGTGTGTGTGTGTGTGTGTGTGTTTTGAGCCATCCCTTCTGTCATTCTCTCCCCCATTCTCATCCTGTACCCTAAAGCTATGATCTGACTTCACAGCCAAAGAGATAAAAGTAACATTCTTCTCCTTGGCCCACCATACTTTGTACTGACAGGAGGGTGATTCCACGCTAGGTCCGGGCTGGCTGCAGCCCAGGACACGCACCTAAAAGTTGATCCCTAAGGGCATTCCTCATTCATTAAAGCTCTACCCAGGACACAGCTGGAAAATCATTTTCAGATAACAAGTTTTTATCCCACATTTCCAATCCAAGAGAGAACAGACAGACTCCATGTAAAATAGCCTGAATTAAAGAATAATTGTGTGGCTGGACATGTCCATGAACTGCAGGCAGAAATAGATCAAGCACTAGAAATTTTTTTTTTCTTTTAATCTAGAACAAGCCCCGCACTGCCTCCTGGTGTGGATTACATTTTGCTTTTCGAAAGGAACCATGGATAGTAAAGCGAAATCATTTTGATTCTTTTGGATTTCTACTGTCGTAGGTGAAAGGTTTTATTAATCAGTTCTTTGAAAAACCAGCTATACCCACTGCAAACCTACCAAATGAGAGGATGTTAAGCTGTTCAGTGGGTTGTACGTTTGGGGCCTTGTTTGGAATTTCAAGCTCATGTTATGGGACTGGCCCGTGGTTGCAATTTACACCGTTTATCAGTAGGATTGCTGAAGTGCTGAGGTGCCGGAATGCGGAAACACTGGAGGACACCAGGGCTGGTCTTCGGATCAACATTAATTACCAATAAAGAGTTAGGAAATTGATCACAGGGAAGGGAAGCATGTTAATGGCCACCGCTCAAAGGTTCAGCCCCGTTCAGTTACTGATAACCTTGCGACGTCTCCAGATAAAAGCCAGCCTTGTCACCCCCAGGCACCTGGCTGAGAGGTAATAAAATTGTTGCCTTATCTTCTAAGAGTGGAGTTGGTCCAACCTCAGTCCGAGGTAATTACAGTAAACTGAAATTGCCTGTCATTTACAAAAAAGGGAAGGCGTAAGGCGGGAGATGGTGTTTGTCTCTCTCCTTGGATTTTAAAAAGAAAGCAAGCAAAACAGCCAGAAGTTTTCCAGGGAGTGAGAAAAACAGCCCGGCTTGGCCACCCTCTCCTGGGGGTAACGGATTGCAGGCGGCTCAGGTCCCCGTGACGATCTGAAAGAGAGGCTCACGCTGATGAAAATCCAAGCAATCCTCTTCGTCTGTCCTTTCTAAATGTAAATGACAGAGTCGGAGCCCTGCTAGGGAGGGCAGGGAGTCTCAGTCTTACCCAGTGACTCATTCAGTGCTGTTAGCTCCAAAAGCTGGATAAAAAGTTTTAGCAAAAGCAGCAACAAATCTACTTTAAATACTAGCACAGTAAGGAAATTCCTCTCTTTCAGGCCGAATGCCATCCACACAATAGAGCTCCTGTCGACATCTCATTTACAATCTACCCCCAGGACACAGACAGGACCATTTCCATAAACCCGGCTCAGAAACACCTATTGTTCAAAATCTTCAACTAGCCACAGGCTACCACCACTCCCTATTGTTTTGTAAAATAAAAGATTTAGAAGGAGCCAGATTGGGACCTGGAAGCTCTGAAAAGAGGAAGGAAAAAAGTCCCTTTGACCCAATGCTGTTGGAGAACGTGCGTGAAGAATAAAGTTAATGGATTTTCATTTTTACAAGAAGTGCATAAGCAACGCCCGCTCCCTTCCTGAACTCGTGATCGGGGATTCTGAAAGCAGTGCCAACGGGTTTGGTACCTGAAAAGTCAAAGGCTCTACTTACCCTATTCTCTGTCTTACAAAAGCCCTGATGGCAGCCACAGCAAAGCACCAGGTGAGTATTCGATCTGGGTTGTTTCCTTGGGATTTATAGCTTGACTCTCCTTTCTAAGTAGGATTTTGAGGCTCGCTGCAGAACCTACCCCCTGCCCGAGGACGAATGGTTTCCTCCTTTTCAACACCACCATTTTGCTCCCTCTTTTAGTAAAACCTGACCACTTTCTGGAATTACATAATGTAGCCTTTAGACGATTTTGGTTCAGATAATCCTCAAATGAAGAGGTACATTTGTGTTGACCAAACAAAATGGGCATTTCTCAAAGACTCAGTGTCTACCCTCCGAGTAGATCTTCAAGTTCACTTTCCCTATCTTAGCAAGTAACTCCTTTTTCTACCCAGAGTTCAAGCCACAGCTCTGGGCATCACCTCTAATTCCTTTGGGTCCTTCCCTCCTATCTCTTAAATCCTTCTGGAATCCTTCCACATCCTACAATCCACCTTTCTGCTTCCCTAGATCCTATTATTTCCTCTCTGGAAGATGACAGCAACTTCCTACCTCAGCGTTCCTCAAGCTACCTGTTGTGACTTCTTAACGGGTCATGAAATCAGTTGAGGTGGGTCATACAGTTTCACCATTAAAAAAAAAACAACGAAATAGATTAGAAAACGTCAGAGTGCATCAAACAAAGGAAGAGTAAATTTGTTTTCCCGACGCTTGTGTCAGTGTGTGTCCCGAGATCTGTGTACATTCTGGGTTAACAGGTAGAATGTATCTTGTCTGTCAGGAGTTTGAGAAATACTTTTCTAATTGGTCTCACGGGCTCTGTCTTGTCCCTGGCTCCAAACTGTTATACACGCTCAGAGCAGGAGGGGGAGATTATGAACGGAACCGGCTGACAGCTCTGCCCTCGGGATAAAGACGTGGGTCTGGGGCTTTGGAGATTCTAATTACTTAGTTCCTCCTCATCCTTTCAGGTTTCAGAACTCTACGTCCTCCCGACCACTTTTCCTTTTAGCTGTTCAAGCCACCAAGTTCCCTGGCCTTTGCAGAGGGAATTTCCCTATAGGAACGTTCTGTCCTCTTTCTCCTTCAGGTATCAGCTGAGGTGTCGCCTTTTCCAGGAAGGCTTCCGGAAGTCCCTCTAAATGCCTCCTCTTAGTTCTCATGAAAACCCCTGACTTTTTTTTTTTTTTTTTTGCGGTACGCGGGCCTCTCACTGTTGTGGCCTCTCCCGTTGCGGAGCACAGGCTCCGGACGCGCAGGCTCAGCAGCCATGGCTCACGGGCCCAGACGCTCGCTCCGCAGCACGTGGGATCTTCCCGGACCGGGGCACGAACCCGTGTCCCCTGCATCGGCAGGCGGATTCTTAACCACTGCGCCACCAGGGAAGTCCACTCTAATTTTATTTTTAAAAATTTTACTTATTGATTTGCTTATTGATCTGTTTGGCCTGGCACTTATGCAATGACTTTACAGATGCTAAGCGTCCTTCCTGGCTTGGAAAACTCCTGTTCATGCTTCAAGATTCACTTCATCTGTGTTCTGTGAGCCCCTCCTACATATGTTTCCTATAGAATTCGTCACACTTTGCTCGTTCCTGTTACACTGATGCTCTGGTATGAAAGCACAGGGAAATTAGTGATCAGGTAGATCTTTGTTTCCTGTCATACTTATTTGTTGGATTAAATGACTCTGTATGGCAAATGTATCATACAAGGTCTCACCAAACCAGACTGCCTGTATTTCAAAGAGGTGCTCAGCCGTGGTGGCCCGGTGGTGTCTGGAAAAGGCAGTGCCTTGAAGGCAACCAGACCTGATCAGATCCTGACCTGCCACTTACTGGCTGCAGGACCTCAGATGACTCAGCTCTCATCCCTTTTCCTCATCTGTTGAGTTTGGGTAACAGCCTCGGTGACCTCACAGTGTCATGAGACGGATGATGTAGTTAATATGATGTAAGGGGACGTGGTGTGGCACTTAATATCTCAAACACAGGAAGGAGGCTCTCTTCCTCCCTTCCTGCATTATTTGTTACAACAAAATTCCAATAATACAAAAACCATCTTGAAAACTCCCGAGGAGATTTCACTGGAGGTGGGGAGACCCTATCCTTTCCACATGTTGGGGTTCCTACAGCACGAAGAGCCCTACGCAGAAGTTCCGTGTTGAGAGCACATTTTAAGATGCCTGTCCCTAGTGCTGAATGTTAAAATTTCATCTCGTCTCTCTGGCCTCAGCTCATAAATCCTCTCCTTAGAGAGGCCTTCCTTCACCACCCAGCTTCGAGCAGCCCCACATTCTGCCCTCCCAGCCGTGGAGCCACCTACTGAGAGGAGGAGATGCGGGGAGAAAAGAAAATCGCCTATGAAGGTGTTGCATCTTTCCTAAGTGCAAGCCCTCCCCTCGGGTTGGGAGTTGTGGCTTGCTTGGTCCGTCTTTATCAGCTTTGTGCCATTGTACCCCATCCCACCCTCTGCAGCCCCCATCTCCTTAAATCACACAGATGACTGGCCCCAGCCTCTGCTGTCTTGTATCTTGGAAAATGCAGAAATGGCCATGAACTTCTGCGGTCTTGGGGGATGGTTCCCCGTCAGTGGTTTAAAACTGTCTTCCTGCTTTCTATGTTACCACTCAGTTCAGAAGAGACAAAAACAAACCCAAAACATTTTCAAGTATGTTCTGCTTTGCCCTCATGGTCAACACTAATAACTTCCAGCTAGAGGGGGCTGGAGGGCAGGATGTGAATGGGACCAGCTCACTCTGTTTCAGTTCAAGTACTTGAGAATTTAAAAGCACAGACCCTCTCCAAGCACTGCTTAAGGCCTGTCAACTAAATCTCCCTAGTTTGCCAAAGTGACTAGGTAGGATACTAGCCCTAAAATGATGCACTTAAATTACTAAAAACCTATTAAGCAAACAGCAATAAGTTTGCTTTCCATGCCTGAGAGGCGGTAATGCATGATGTTTCAGAATATACGTTTTAGAGGCAGTCCTAGGGAGGTCTGTTTAATCTGTTTAAACATCAGTTTTTTACTATGTGAAATGGGAATAGTAACCCTTGCAGGGTTGGTGGGAGGATGAAACGAAGTAATATCTGAGAAATGCTCAGACTATTACCTGACACATAGTAAGTGCTCAATAAATAGTACATGGTAACAACATCAACCATTTCATAAGGGGAATCCCTTTGTTTTGTCTTAGCAGCCAGTAAGCCGGGTGTACCCCTGCTCCTGTGCAAAAGGCCTGTGAAACTCTGAAGCTATACTTGTACACAGATGTGATCCGATGATGCCATCTCATCTCCATGGCAACCAGGTGTCTCAGTTATCTAGTCTGGTGCCAGGTAAGCGGTAGGTGATGAAACAAACTGAATCTCAGGCTAAAACTCTATTGTTCAGTACATCCACCAGCAGTGCTCCTGTTACAGACACACTCAAAATTCTGATTTCACGTGACCTTTACATTCACGATTTTAGTCATAAAAGTACTTCAGAAACATTGACCATCTCAGACCATACTTTTATTTTTAGTTACTTCCCAGATGTTTACCTGAGATAAAAATAAGCAAAACAACCAAAGCTTTTCTACTAAACATATCTCAATGTCTGTCATTTTAGTCCATTTTTCTATCACTAACCTAAGGATAGATTAGAAAGTATGTTGTCAAAAAAACTTTTTTGAGCTTAAGAGAATGGTTGGCAGCACGTTATTTTATAAGTGATATTGGATATAAAATAAACAAAAGCACTCTGGAGAACGGAGTAAAGGAAGCAATATTGGTTGAAAGGGCCCAGTGCCTGGTACCCTGAGGGAGTATGAATTTATGAATGAACGGAACACTTGGAAGAGCCAAAAGTCTTTGGAATTCCAGGTCCATAAATGAGTAGGTCTGTGACCTAGGGCAATGCGCTTAACTACTTTCTGTTCATTTTACAGCAATCTGTAGGATCGGCATCAGCTGTAGTAGTAACAATTTTTACTTTTTTTGCAGCCAGCTGAGTGATTTTTCCAAACCACAATGCTTCCTGGAGCAACGTAAATTGAGCTGGCCTTTGGCCGAGCTGGGGCTCTGGGGATACCACAAAATGTTTCATAAAATTTGCATAAAGTTGCAAATTTAAGCAAAATAGGAGGGGAAAATGCTGTAAAAATTAATAGGGCCAGAGGGAGTGTTCTCTAATCATCTAGTTATACACTTCCCCTCCCAGCTGCCCCCCCAAACACTCATAATATTTGATATAAAACTAACATGGCGACATATAGCTGCAATAAAAAGGAACTATTCTTCCAACACAGCTCAGGGTGAAGCTAGGTAGATTTTAAAAGGGATTGGAGGGGCTTCCCTGGTGGCGCAGTGGTTGGGAGTCCGCCTGCCGATGCAGGGGACACGGGTTCGTGCCCCGGTCCGGGAAGATCCCACATGCCGCGGAGCAGCTGGGCCCGTGAGCCATGGCCGCTGAGCCTGCGCGTCCGGAGCTTGTGCTCCGCAACGGGAGAGGCCACAGCAGTGAGAGGCCCGCGTACCGCAAAAAAAAAAAAAAAAAAAAAAAAAAGTGATTGGAGTCAAACGTAATTTGGAGAGGAGACAGAATATAGTTTGTTTGAATGACGCACAAATCAACAGTTGTTAATTTTGGTGGTTTTTGAGTAAATGAGTAGGAGAATTGGGACTGGCAGGTCTAATGTTACCCCAGTGCCTGTTAGGGGTCTCTGTTTTCTTGGATAGAAGCTTTCTTCTAGAGGGAACGAGTTCAGAAGCACTGAATAACTAGGCTTCAGAAGGACCCTGCTTGAATTTGGAGCAGGGAGGACAGCAGGTCACAAGCAGATAATCTCCAAGAGCTGCTGGAGGATTGGCCTTGGAAACATCCAGGGTAGGAGAGGAAAAAATCCAAGGGCAGTCTTGGCGGGTGGAGGAGGTCGGGGCGGAGATAACAAGTCTGGGCAATAGGAGAGGGAGGCGATGGGTAAGGGGAGGCCAAGAAAACATTTTTCATTGCTTTGTCTGAGGCTGAGGCAGCCCTGAGCAAAACTGTGAAGTAGGTCAAATTTCTTGTGTCTTTCTCTCCCTAGGGCATCGGAGACCTGCCACCACCATGCTGTTCCCCGTCACTCAGTTCCAAATTTATGAGATTGCCTCAGTCCCTTAGGTATTTGTTCTCTGAAAGGTAAAAATGTAGCTAGTCTGATAAAATAATGCATTGGAGGATGGCTGGGGGACGGGGGATTGCATTTTTAAAAGAATTCTTGCAAACATTTCCTTCGTCCAGAGTAATAAATACGTGTTTAAAAAGAGGGTCTCTGACGAACTTATGGTTACCAGGGGGGGAAGGGTTGGGGGAAGGGATAGTTAGGGAGTTTGGGATTGACATGTACACGCAGCTGGATTTAAAATGGATAACCAACAAGGACCTACTGTATAGCACAGGGAACCCTGCTCAATATTATGTAACAATCTAGATGGGAAAAGAATTTGAAAAAAGAAGAGATACATGTAATATATGTATAACTGAATCACTTTGCTGTACACCCGAAACTATCACAACATTGTTAATCAACTATACTCCAATATAAAATAAACAGTTTCTTAAAAAAAGAAAAAAGAGGGTCTCTGTAAAGTCTGCCTTAATTCCAAGGAGGGTCTAAAATTGGGAATTTCCGGATGCTAATAGACCTAGAGTGGCAGTAAACAACTTTCCTCATAATTAAGCCCAGAAGGGGAAGAACTAAATTGTGTACTTTATGTGTTACAGGTGTGGAATTGTGCTGAGTACTTTTTACATATGATCATCATTCCTTTTTACAGAGTTGGAGACCCAGGTAAAGTTCAGAGCGGCTCGTAACCTGCCTGCAGCCAACGGCATATTCCAAAGGTGGCTAAAACAATATTGTCCATCCAACATGGTCTTCTAGAACAGGGGTCAGGAAAATCTATAAAGAGCTGTATAGTAAATATTTTTGGTTTTGCAGACCATGCAGTCTCTGTCCCAAACAACTCAACTTTGACATTGTGGCAAAGCCAGAGACGATATGTAAATGCACGGACATGGCTGCCTTGGGGAGGTGAGCCTGATTTGTTCCAAGGGTCGTAATTTGCCAAACCTGCTCTAGAACTTTGCCACTTCCCATGGTGAGGTGGAGTCCGATACCTCTCCCCTTGAACTTGGGGAAGTGTGTGATTTGCTTGTGACCGAGAGAGTACGCAGGAACTGACAGTGCATGACCTCCAGGGCTAAATCAGAAAAGGTGATGCTGTTTCTCCCTTAGTCCCTGGGACATCTGCCTGCTTGGAGCCCTGAGCCACCCCAGAAGTGTCCAATTTCCCTGAGGCCGCCATGCTGTAAGGAAGCCCAAGTCAGCCTCGTGGAAAGACCCCATGAAGAAACCTGGAGACTCTTAGGAAGAGGGAGAGGTGTTCAGCAGCCCCCAGTGATCCAACCCTCCACCCACCCAACTGCAAGCTCGGAAGAGACCCTGAGCCAGAACTACCCAGCCAAAGCTCTTCCCAAATTCCGGCCCCACAGGAACAGAAATAATAACACGATTGCTGTCGTTTTAAGGCACTAAACAAAAAACTTAGAACCCTGTCCCAAAACTAGTGAGTGGCAGATACGGGATTCAAACCTAGGTTGGCTTGACATTCTATTACATGATCATTAATCGTTCTATTAAATGATTGCTTACAGCAGCCTTTTTAAAAAACGGTGCTAAAATATATGTAACATAAAACTTACCATGTTAACCATCTTTAAGTGTACAGTTCAATAAGTACATTCACACTGTTGTGCAAAAGATCTCCAGACCCTTTTCATCTTGCAAAACTGAAACTCTACCCATTAAACAAGAGCTTCCCCTCCCTCACCCCCAGCCCCTGCAAACCACCCTTCTACTTTCTGTCTCTATGAATTTGACAACTCTGGGTCCCTCTTATACTGTAAGTGGAATTATACAGTGTTTGTGATTTTTGTGACCGGCTGATTTCACTTACTATATACATGTGTGTATTTCATATATGTATATTTTAAGCCCTTGTTGGGTAGTGAGTCTGACCAGCGAGCAGCAAAGGTTTGTCAAGGAAAAATGTCAGAGACCCCAGGTCTTATAAGTCACAGATGCGAGGTCCCAGGAGGGACTTGGTAACAGCAGTTACTCTGACAATGACAATTCAGTGTCCTGCCTCTAAAGGGCTTTGAAGAAAGCGGAACCCATGAATCAAGAACAAGATAAGGCTGTTTGCTTTGTTTCAACTTGCTGGCTGACTTCCTTCTCAGAGCCATGCCTTGAGGATGAAATCATTTTCTACCACACAGCCCCTGCAAAGACCATCAAACACAAGCCCTCACTGTCGGCTCCTTTATTTCCTCTGGGTCCAGGGCGTGTATTGACTTGGTGGAATGTCTGTGACTTGCTGTAAATAGTGTATCAACCAAAAAACTTTCTGCAGGGAGTTGGCTTTCGGGAGGGTGAGCCTCAAATGCGGCTTCTTGCTTAGAGAGACTAAAACTCAGCCTGCGGGGGCTTCTTTGACCTCCTCCACCTTCCTCCCATCCCTGACCTAAGACCGAAAGGCAGACCTGGGCCGAGGTGCACACTGTGACGGTCCCAGCTTGGCCTACCCCTCCCCACCTGCCCTGATTGTGCCTAGCCCACCTGTTGCACAGAGAGGATGGAATGGAGTTTTGAGTCTCCCAGGATCCTAGCCAACTGTTATGAGCTGAGTGTGTCCTCCCTCCGATTCAAACGTTGAAGCCCTCACTCTCAGGACCTCGGGATGCAAGCCTATTTGGAGATAAGGGCTTTAAAGAGGTGATTAAGTTAAAATGAGGTAAAATGAGGATGGGCTGGAATCCAATAGGACTGGGTCGTTATAAAAAGAGAGAGACACCAGGGGCATCTCACAGAGGAAGGGTCACGTGAGGATGCAGAGAGGACACAGCCGTCTGCAAGCCAACAAGAGAGGCTTCAGGAGAAACAGCCTGCCCACACCTTGACCTCAGACTTCCAGGCCCCAGAACTGTGAGAAAGTACGTTTCTTTATTTCTGTTGTTTACGCCGCCCGGTCTGTCATAGTTTGTTACAGCAGCCCGAGCAAATTAACGCGCCAATAGAAAATTCACAGCCTGGAGGCTGGGACTTCAGCCCAGAAAAGTTCTGAGGGTGATCATCGGAAACTCAAAAGGCAAGAAGGCTTTGGGTAGAGTTCCTCTGTCTGCATCTTTCACAAGCGCCTGCTGGCAGGTTTGGGAGGCAGTGCTGGTGGCTGAGCCTGGGGTGAGCACTGACCTGGGGGGAGGCCCAGGGGGGAGCCTGGAGGCTCCTGGCTCAGAGGGAGGGGCACCAAGGCGCTAGTTCTGGAAAGTCTGGCAAGCGCGGGGAGATTTAGTGGGTGTTCAGGGCCTGGTCTAAGAGGCACTTGGCTAACTCCCTCCCTCAGCGCTCCTACCTTCCTCCCCCCACTACCCGTCCTCCGTGCAAGATGCTTCATTACCAGGCGAGTCCGAAGGAGGGATGGCATCATGCAAACCCTGATAAGGTTTCGGTTTTTCTTTTGCGGGAAGGGCACTGTGATATAGGAGGGTAAGCAGCTGTCGGATGGCTGGGGTGGTGAACAGAACGAAGGCCCCTAAAGGTGCCCACGTCCTAACGTTCAAAATCTGTGCGTATGTTCCCCTTCCATCGCAAAGGGGGATTTCAGACGTGATTAAGTTAAGGGTCTTTTTTTTTTTTCGGCCGCGCCATGTGGCACGTGGGATCTTAGTTCCCAGCCAGGGATTGAACCCGTGCCCCCTGCAGTGGGAGCGTGGAGTCTTAACCATTGGACCGCCAGGGAAGTCCCGATGGTCTTAAAGTGGAAAGATTGCTCTGGATTATTTAGGTGGGCTCAGCTGGGGTGGGCCAATGAAATCACAAGGATTCTTCTAAGAGGGTTAGAGAAGAAGAAATGGCTCGGAGCAGAGGGCGTGTGTGTGTGTGTGTGTGTGTGTGTGTGTGTGTGTGTGTGTGTGTGTGTGTGTGTGTGTGTGTGTGTGTGTGTGTGTGTGTGTGTGTGTGTCTGCTGCTGTTTTTGAGGACAGAGGACTCGGAGCAGAGGGGTGTGTGTGTGTGTGTGTCCTGCTGTTTTTGAGGACAGAGGACTCGGAGCAGAGGGGTGTGTGTGTGTGTGTGTGTGTGTGTCCTGCTGTTTTTGAGGACAGAGGACTCGGAGCAGAGGGGTGTGTGTGTGTGTGTGTGTGTGTCTGCTGCTGTTTTTGAGGACAGAGGACTCGGAGCAGAGGTGTGTGTGAGAGAGAGAGAGAGAGGGAGAGGGAGAGGTTTCAAGATGCTACTCTGCTGGTGTTTTTGAGGACAGAGGAAGGGGCCATGAGCCTGGAAGTGCAGGCGTCCTCTAGCAGCTGCAAAAGGTAGGAAACGGATTCTCCCCTGGAGTCTCCACAACAGAGTGCGGCCCTTGCAGACCCATTTTAGACTTCTGATTTCCAAGACTGTAAGATGACTGGTGTTGTTTTAAGCCCCTAAGTGTGTGGTAAGGTTACAGCAGCAATAGGAAATCAGCACAGGTGGTAAGGATGAACGTCCTTGAACAGCCGCTATCACATTTCAACATGCGGAGATACATGCCCAGAAATGGAGTCACAAAGCTAAGGCTTCCATCAGTTAAAATGGTGGTTTTCAAAGGTGGTCCCCCAACCAGCAGTGCCAGCAGCGCCGGGAACTTGTGGGTCAAGTTCTCAGGCTCCACCCAGACCCAGGATTCAGAAGCACTGGGTGGAGCCCAGCAATCTGTGTTTTTAAAAGCCCTTCAGGGGCTTCCCTGGTGGCGCAGTGGTTGAGAGTCCGCCTGCTGATGCAGGGGACACGGGTTCGTGCCCCAGTCCGGGAAGATCCCACAGGCCGCAGAGCGGCTGGGCCCGTGAGCCATGGCCGCTGAGCCTGCACGTCCGGAGCCTGTGCTCCACAACGGGAGAGGCCGCGTCAGTGAGAGCCCCGCGTACCGCAAAAAAAAAAAAGAAAAGCCCTTCAGGTGATTCTGATACACACTAAGGTTCACCTTCAAAATGAGTGACTGGGCTGGTTCTTCAGGAATGAACGGTAGTCGTGGACCCTCGGATGTGTGTGTTCCTAGCGAATCTACAGTTAAACTAGTTTCCTGGGGTACACCGCTTGGCTTGGAATCTGGGAATGATGGGCACAGTTATCCCTCCAAGATGGGCTCTGCGGGGAAATGTGGGAGAAGGGTGGCCTGGAATTCAGTCTCCCTGGGGCTACAGGTCCCCACCACCTTCATAGCCTGTGCTGTGCTAAAGAGACCGGGAAGAAGGCTAGATTGTGGTTACAGCACCCCTGCGAGATCTTGTCTATTTGTCCCAGCCTGGGGCGGCCTCAGGCGCGGCTGTTTCCCTCTCTTCTTTTCCCAGCTCCTTGCCTGCCTGAGGCAATCCCAAACTGGCTAGTTGGAAAGATACTCACTTTAGAAACTCGCTCCTTCCTGCCAGAGCTTACAGTTATGGAATCACGCCATGATTTCAGTCCTAGGTCAGCCTCCTGTTAGCTGGGTGATCTTGGGAGCTTAATTTCTCTGAGTCTTGGTGTCCCTGTCTGTAAAGTGGGCATGCTGAAAGTACTTCTCTGATAGGGTTGTTGAGAGGTTAAGTGAGATAATACAGGTAAAGGGCCCAGTGCAGGACTTGGAACAAAGTAAATGCTTAATACTACTGTGGTGAATTGTAATTAATTGTAGTTAATGTTATTAATTGCAATTAATAGCCATTATTTACACCAGCCCTGATATTAATCTCCTATTTCCAGGCTTCATGTATACAATGGCTCCAATACACAAGTTCACTTATGTAAGGGATTCAGTCCCTTTTAAGTTCTGCTGACATCTCTCCTTGAGCTTCTTCAAGGCTCTGTGAAAAGGAAAAGTCTTCCTCCCTATAAGATGAGGGCATTTCTCCTAGCTTCCCAGCTGATGGAACTTTTCTACGCAGCCCCTGGGCCTCCAGTGGAGGGATGCTGGCTGGACGTCAGTGGGGATATTCCCACCTTCCTGCACTGCCTGCTTTCCTCCATCTGGTCCAGTCCCACCTGGTAATTTTCCTTCCTACCCCTCAGGCCCAGCCCCATCTCCCCCAGACAGCTGCCACCACATCCCTCTGCTTCAGAAGCGGAAGCAAGGGGTGTTTTAGGACCTTTCCGGGTGAGTGACAGCATTTGAGATGCAATTGATAAAACGCCCGTGCTGAGAGGAACCAGACTCCCCAGTCACCTCCGTGCCGCCTAAACTGAGCCTGTCGGAGCCTGTCGGATGTTTGTCTGTGCAATCCGGTCACGTCCACCTCTTCTGTGAGATGGTGGGCTGTGGTGACCTGGGTGTGAACTGTCCCTTTGGGGCAGTGGGTCTGGGACACTCTGCACGCGCTGGGCCACATGGGGACTGGCCGCTGTGACTGTGCCCCCGAGCTTGCGGCGGGCTCCGTGGGGGCCACTCAGGGTATCCGTCCCTGTTGGCGAATGAGGTCTTATTGCAGCTCACCGGGGAGGCTGCAGGGTTTTTCCTCGGCCACCCCGTGACGACCCAGGGACAACATTCCGGGAAACCAGAAGGGCTGGGCGGGCCTCTGGAATGTCAAAGGAAACAGCTTGGCGAGGCTGGGGGCTGGTTTCTGCTGTGTCACTTTCTCTGACCAGCAGGCGCTTGGTAGCCGTTCACTTAGCACCTGAACCCCACAAACGTTAAGATGTACCTTTCTTAGAAGGGAAGGGCCAGTTTATTTTTCCTTCACAGGAACAGTTCATGATAAACAGGTCACATTAAAGACTATTTACAAGAATAGGGGAAACTAACAGAGGAAGACTACCCCACCCCCTTTTAATTCAAATTTTATCTTATTTGTTCTGTTTAAAGGGAGGGATTGGTTATAATATTACCTTATGCACCGAAGGGAACCTGTTATGGACTGAATGTCTGCACCCCCTTCCCCAGAGGCTTCATATGTTGGAGGCTCAACCCGGTTGTGTTGGTATTTGGAGATGGGGAGGTAATTAGGCTTAGATGAGGTCCAGAGGGTGGGACCCTGGTGATGGGATTAGTGCCCTTATAAGAAGAGAGGGTACCGGGGAGTTGTCTCCCTCTCTCTGTCCCCTTCTCTCTCTTCACATGGAAAGGCCATGTGAGGACAGGGTGAGAAGGCAGTGTCTAGAATCCAGGAGGGGAGCTTTCTCCAGACATCTACCCTGCTGGCATTTTGATCTTGGACTTTCCAGCCTCCGAAACCGTGAGAAAACACATGTCTGTTGTTTAAGCTTTCCAGCCTATGCTATTTTGTGAGAGCATCCTGATAAGACTAAGATAGAACCTCAAGAGCAAAATAATCTAAACTCCAAGTAATAGACCACAAAGACCCAGGTGGATTTCACTGAATGCCCCTCCCTCCTGTCCTAAAAGACAAAATACATAACAGTCCCATATAGATGGGCCCCCACAGATGCTCTGAGAAGCAAAGTCTACCCACCACTCAGAGAACCTGCAAAAGGGAAGAACCAAAGTGATGAGCCCTTGAATCTGCCCGGTGCCTGCCTCATAGTGCCTGTGAACCGAGCAGGACCCTACGGGGCCTTCCCGGGACAGACCCCTCTCTACATCCACAGCTGTAGCTCCTCTCTGAAGTACCTAGAGAATGGTATCTGATGCACATTTCCTGAGTTGTTGTACAGATGCTAAAATGCCACCAAATGGAAGAAATGAACTACTTGATGACCATGAGCATGTAGCCCCCAGACCTACTGGTGCCTAAGGATTGACACTGTTGACCATCCTGTCACCTCACCATCAGCCAATCAGAGAATTGTACACAAGCTGGGCTGCCCCTCCCTCATCTTGCCTTTAAAATGCTTTGCTGGGGAGTTCAGGCTTTTTGAGTACTAGCTGTCCCAAACTCCTAGCATGGCACCTTACAATAAATGTTGTACTTTCCTTCACCACCACCTGGTGTCAGTAGACTGGCTTTACTTCGGCCAAGTGGACCCAAGTTTGATTCGGTTACACCACTGCCTCTACTGCCTCGGGGCTCCTGGCAGCGACTTCTACCAGGCTTTGCCTCTCCCTTCACGGAAATCTTTACAGTACATGCCTAATGATTTTGTGACAGTCAAATCTTACGACGATTCAGAGGTTACGTAAAGACTTGGGCACATGCCACCTACTAGCTTTGGTGGCCAAGACCTACATGCAGTTGTGCTGGCATTTTTGATCATCACACCCTGTTTGAGGTTGCATGTATGTTTGGGGGGTGAGTGGGTCACAGGGGTGAGGAGAGACCATCTTCAGGTCAAGCATGTTGCCCTGGAGATGCTCAGCATCTGCACAGATCCCCAAGGTAGCGCCCCTTAAACACTGCCCCCAACAGAAAACAGTCATAGGCTGAATTAGCGATTCTTTTCAGGAGATTAGATTTGGGGCAATTTCAAGCATTCATAATAGAAAAATAGTTTGCTTTAAGGCAGTTAAACTAAAAGCATACATTTTAATTCTGAGGGACAGAAAGTCAGTTGGGGCTTGCCTAGGTTTGGGGTCAGAGTGTGGAGAGTGACTAATTGGGGTGATGGAAATGTTCCAAACTTAGATTGTGGGTGATGGTTGCACAACTCTGTGAATATCCTAAAAAAACAGAAAACAAAAAAAAAGACACTAATTATGTACTTTAAATGGGTGGATTTCATGGTATGTGAATTCAATTTTGAAAGCTGTCAAACGTTTAATTCTGAAACAACGTCATGGTCTCATAAAAATAGCCCTAATATTTTATTAGTGTTAGTAATTTTTTTTTGTAACCAAATTTTTCTGGTGTGTGATTACTAAGTCTTTGGGTTACATATGCTCTTGAGAAGAACAGATTAAAGAAGTTAAAAAAAAAAAAAGTTATAAGGCATCAGAGCTCAGGGAAGACACTGACCAGATCCCAAGCATTGGTCAATCTTCCCCTACGCTCCTCCCTCCAGTACAGACCCATGGGGTAGAAGGTGCCACTGGAGCACATGTGTTTCCTCATACCCTATCTCTGCAGTCCTTCCTCTATACTCTATAGCCCTAAACGTCATCCTGTTGATTCTCCAACAGGAGGGCATATCAGAATCCTGGGGGGTCGGGGGAGGGATGTGGTGGGGGATGGTTTTTGTAATTTGAAAAAGCATAGTTTGCCTTGTAATAGAATATTTTGTTAAATTTTCTCTGTTGTGTATATAATATTCTTAAAGAATAATTACAAAATGAACATCCTGTAACCACCATCTAGGCCAAGATATAGAATGCTGGCAGCACCCCAGAAGCACCTGGTTCACACCCCCTGTACGTCTTTTCCCCTTTATAAAGCTCTGCCCATCGCAGAAGTAACACTTTTTCGAATCTCCTAGTCATTTACAAATAGTTTTTTTCCCCCACAGTTCTTCTAAAGCTTATCTTTTATTTCTTTACACATGGCATGTATATCTGTATTGTAACAATTCTAATAATTCAACATCTTAATCCTCAGAGGGTCTGTTCTCTTCTTGCTATGATGCCCTGTTTCCTTGTGTGCTTGGTTATTTTTAAAGTCATTTATTAAAAAAATATATTTGTTTTTATTTTTGGCTGTGTTGGGTCTTTGTTGCTGCACACGGGCTTTCTCTAGTTGTGGCGAGCGGGGGCTCCTCTTCATTGCGGTGCGTGGGCTTCTCATTGTGGTGGCTTCTCTTGTTGTGGAGCATGGGCTCTAGGTGCGCGGGCTTCAGCAGTTGTGGCTCGTGGGCTCAGTAGTTGTGGCTTGCGGGCTCTAGAGTGCAGGCTCAGTAGTTGTGGTGCACGGGCTTAGTTGCTCCGTGGCATGTGGGATCTTCCCAGACCAGGGATCGAACCCGTGTCCCCTGCATTGGCAGGCGGATTCTTAAGCACTGCACCACCAGGGAAGCCCCGTTTGGTTATTTTTGACAGTGTAACAGGTCACTTTCCTTGGAGAATTATTTTGGACAGCTATTTGTGGCCTAGGAAAATATTCCTTTTTCTGTAGAGGATTATCATTTGAACTATTCATGGATTGAGGGCGTTTGAACCGCTCAGTTGATGTGAATTTGGGCCAAGGGCATGAAAGAAGTATATATATGGTTACAACTTCTCATGAATGGGTAATCTCTTGCCTTCTACCACCACAGGAGTTTTTTGTGCATGTGTATTTTGTTTCGTTTGGAGCTGGGGTTGGGAAGTGTCTCATGTGGAGATGGTTACATTCTGATTCATCCTTACCTATAGGGTATAAGCTTTTGGGGTGCGTGTTGTATGGGATAGGATTTTCCTGTTAGATTTCTCCTTGGGCAGGCTCTGGACTTTAATGTCTGTCTGCTTCTTCCTACTATAGGGGACCATCAAAACCTGAATTAATGATCAACCTGATTCAGCAAATGCACTCAGGGCGGGAGCATCTTTACTGTTTTGGTTACCTCTTCCACTTTCTGCTTTCCAGTAACTCCTTACTAACTCATTAGATCTTTGATGTTTTTAAGAATATATATGTATGCTTATATATATATGTGTGTGTGTGCATACGTGTATATATCCTGTCATATTACTAGAAGTGAAACCCTATCAGAACCTAATTTTAAATTTGGAAAATGAAATATCTATTGGTTTGTATATTACAGTGACAGAAAGTAAAACCTAACCATATCTTTTTGGCCGGAGGGTGCTACTGTGAAGGACTCTCAGCATGATTGGGGTGGTGGAGCAGGGGGAAGACAGGGGTGAGGCAGGGAAGGGGGATGCTTTGCATATTTCCCTTAGGAGAATCTCTCAGCCTTTCAGAGTGGAAGGAGGTTGTTTATGCCAGGGTGTATATATATATACCTATAGGATATCAGAAGGGGGTATGGATTTTTTTTAAAGTTTAGAAACACAGTCCATAATGGTATTCAACCCTGTTTTCTAAAACTTCATTGAGATTGCAATTCTACAAATTTTGCAATGAAGAGGTTCTTTTACGTCTTGGGTCATCGACTCCTCAGATTATCTGTTGAAAGCTATAGACACTCTTCTCCAGAAATAATTCACATATGCACACATGTACAAAGTGTGGTTTTAATTTCAGATGGTTGTAGGGACTCTCTAAAGGTCATTCATGGACCCAGATTAAGAACTTCATCTTGCAGTTGGCTATTTGTTCACAACTTTCTTATGTTCAATCCAACTCTTTTTTGCTTAACGGAACCCCCTTACGTTTGATTCGAACGTTCAAAAATAAAGAAATTGGCAATATCCAATTCGTAACCCCGCATTCCCCTTCCTCATAGGTATGTTTACATAGTCATCAGTTCCATGAATCCAATCTCCTCCATCTCATGGATTGCCTTGATCTTGACAGGCCTTCCCTAATAATTACAGGCTTCTCTGTCTCCAGTCAAAACCTACACTGTCCTCTGAGTTATCTTTTTTTGCGGTACGCGGGCCTCTCACTGTTGTGGCCTCTCCCGTTGCGGAGCATAGGCTCCGGACGCCATGGCTCACGGGCCCAGCCGCTCCGCGGCATGTGGGATCCTCCCGGACCGGGGCACGAACCCGTGTCCCCTGCAGCGGCAGGCGGACTCTCAACCACTGCGCCACCAGGGAAGCCCCTGAGTTATCTTTTGAAGAGGCAAACTTGATCACTGTATTCCCTGCCTGAAAGGTCTTCAGTGACTCTTCCCTTCCTAAAGGATGATGCCCAAACCCCTTGTTGGGATTCTTATAACTTAACCCTTTCTCTTCTGCTTCTTCCTATTCTCTCCCTAGACAGCATTGGCTCCTTTTTCAAATATAATATAATTGACATATTTCCTGCTCTTTGACTTGACACACACTGTTCCTCTGCCTGTAATTTCCACCCTCCCTTTCTTTACCTGGCAAACTCCTACTCATCTTTCACATGTCCTGTCTGCTATCACCTCTTCTGTGAAAACTTCCTGAATTATCCACACTGTCCCTGTGCCCTCTTAGCCCGTAGAAGATGCCTCACCCACCTCTCATCCCTGCACTGTGATTATGGATTTCTGTCTTCCCAAGACGTCAGAACCCCCGTCTTGACCGTCTCTAACCCTGTACCTCCACAGTACTTGGCTCAGTAGAATTTTAAAAAAATTATAGTTTTACACATCTTAAACCAGTTCATATGTCTTTCTAAGGAAACGGATCTTTCTCTAAGAACAAAACTGGACTATCAGACAAAGGACCTCAGAATGAGCCTGATTACCTAGTGGGCAGCTGGGGTACCCTGTCCTTATTGTTACTGTTTTGTAATTTTGCGTGTATATGTTTACGGATATTTGTAGGGATAGTTAAGAAGCAAGAAAGAGGTAAAGGCTAATCAAGGAATTTCACTTCCTAATTTTAAGTGCCACGCTCTGGTAAAGTAAAATGAATGAACCCCAGATTCTAGAAAGGTCTCCGTCTAGGTCTTTCCTCTTGTCTGCCTGTAGAAATACGCTCCGTTTATTGGGTAGAGGGTAGCCACACTTTGCTTCCGGGGCCACTTTCCTGTATCTGTGATTTTGATGATGCTTTTAAAAATGTTTTCTAGTTCTTTCAAGAATATATTAATATAGTAGAGTTTTGGTAAGGACCAATTCCAAATATGGTAGGTAGAAAGCCTGCCACTTGACCCTTCCATCATGCTAGCACTTTAATATTTTCTATTCAGAAATCAACTGGTATTTCACGATCAATTCTAGGTTTTTTGTTTGTTTTTCTTCTGGGCGGCTTTTTTTTTTTTCTTTCATCTCCCGATCTCATACTTTCATATTCTGCTTTCAGTTACATTAATGTGTATTTCACTGCTTTGAATGTCATCTTGTTAATGGAATAATTTTATACTTTATAAAGATCACAATGACTTGTCTCTTAATCTTACGTTTTTAAGAGTAGGGACATTTAAAGAATAATATTAAGCCCCTGAGGTGTTGTATATTTGCTGTTTTTAACAGAAACATTTGATTCCATCAGTCCTTGATACCTTCAGTCTCTGAGTTCTATTTTGTCTGGAGAACAGCTCTAAATGAGCCTGTTTGTAGCATAAAGTTCACCAAGGTCCTAAAGCTGTCACATCCATTGATGGTATCAAAGTGGATATTAGATGGGCCTCGATGGTTGTATAATAAGTCTCATTTTGTTGAATCTATTTTATCGGACCATTTTCCATGATAAGGCCACAAGAACTCAAAAAAACTAACCATCTGTTTCCTGATAGAGCTTTCTACACCCATTGGTTTCAAACAGAAAAGTCCCCCCATGGCCTGAGCGCTCTCGGCTGTGGCCAGAGGATCCCATACAAAAGCAAGGAAGAGCATGAACGTGCTGCTTTGTGAAGACAGCACAAGGTCATGGGCTGTCACAGGACTAGAATTTTGTAAAGCGGCCCCTTTGCTTAAAATCTGCCCATAGATGTGATGCCTGTAGAGCCAGCTTGGCATATAGTATCTACCATAGAGACCCAGGCAGGAAGCCTCTTAAATCTCAGATGCACATAATGGTAGAACATCAGTTTGATGAATATAAGAAATACAATGTATCATTTGACTGACTCCCAGTATTGCTATTCACAGACTTGCTTTTTTAAAAATTTATTTATTTTATTTATTTTTGGCTGTATCAGGTCTTAGTTGTGGTACGCGGGATCTTTTGCTGTGGCGCTCGGACTTCTCTCTAGTTGTGGTGTGTGCATTTTCCCTCTCTCTAGTTGTGGTGCATGGGTTCCAGAGCGCGTGGGCTTCGTAGTGGGTGGCACGTGGGCTCTTGGTGAGGTGCGCGAGCTCAGTAGTTGCGGCTCGTGTGCTTAGTTGCCCCGCGGCATATGAGATCTTAGTTCCCCGACCAGGGATCGAACCTGTGTCCCCTGCATTGTAAGGTGGATTCTTTACCACTGGACTACCAGGGAAGTCCCCTAGACTTGTCTTTTAAATTGATTAGGTTAATGAGATAGGTTCACGATGATATTTTTTTTTTTTGTATCTCTTACAGCTCTTATGATAGTGTCTTTCAGGCACTTAATATGTATTTGCTGGGAAAAAAAAATGATATAGAGCAAGAGAAACAGGGTAACTTGGCATGAAGTCCTGCTGAAGGCCCGCTCTGGGCTAAGAGCCAGGCCGCCTTGTTTGCAAAGCCACGGGCTCTTACCCCAAACCTCACACTGAAATCCTTGATTTCTGGGCCAAGCAATGCAGTATGGCCCACTCCCAGGATCAAAACCAGAATTCTTTGTAACGTGTGGTAATAGAATGTGATCTTCAAAAGCAGTTCAAAGCATCCAGGAAAGTCAGGACGTGCCATGGCAGGAAACAGAGCAGTGAGCCCTTGGACTTGGGGCTGAAATGAATCCTCGCTTGAACAAGTAATGGAAACTGACAAAGTTCCCACACAGAGAACCCAGCACGTGGAGAGGTGGGTTAGTCAGCCCCCAGTCGTGGTCCCTGTACTACATTCTCCACTGAGGACACAGCAGTGATGGAAACCGAACATATGTCCACACCTGTGTTCTTCCTATACTGCGTGTGTAAATTAAAGACCTTTCCTAGCTGGAGAATTGTTCTCACCTCCTTTATTCCTAGTAGGACTACTGTTATTTTTACTACAGCCATCATCGTTTATCGAGTGCATACGATGTGACATACACGGTTCCATGAACTTATCATGGATTATACAACTTAATCATTAATTATTATTGTCATTCCAAATTTTAGTGAGGCAAGAGAGGTCCAGAGAAGTTAGTTAACTTTCCCACAGTCACACAGCTAATAAGCAGGAAAGCCAGGATTCAAACCTAGGCAGTCAGACTCTAGAACTGAACTCTGAACAACTATGCTATAGGGAAACATATCCTTCATGAAGGCAGCAAACAAGATGGCACAGATGTTCCAAAAAAGTAAGACAATGTATTTATAGATAATACTACTCTGAGTACATATACGTATATATTTTTACTAATTATAAATAACAAATGTATTAATAAGTAATGATTAATGTATATTACCAAGTATTCTAGGGGCAGTTATTCCATAAAAATAAGACAATACATATATATATATGTATATACACATACACTGTCCTCTGTGGTATCAACAGTAGACTGATTTTCTATACATAGCAATATATTCATGATAACAAATATTTATATTTCACTCTAGATTCAGAAGTACTTTCAGTCCCTCACCCCACTTAACCCCACAGCAATCCCATAAGGGCACAGAACAGGTATTACAATGATTATGTCCTGTGAGGCACCAGGCCTCAGCTTATGAGCCTTTCAAGAGGATATAAAATATTTGAGTCTTGAAAAAAGTTACTGGCACTAAACCACGGATTAAAAAATTGCAAGATCAAAACTAATAAAAATTTAATTGAATGGTATAAACTAACATTATGTTAGCATCACTAATTGTTAAACTTACCACTCACAAAATTCCATTACATTTGAAAATACTTTCATACATACTAAATATGTATGATTACCAAGGAATCATAGCTAATCATAAACAGAATGAGTTTTACATACTTAATCGTAGATTAAAAAATGATACAAATTCTTTAAAAGATTTTTAAAGAAGACAAATTTATCTAAAGGGGATGTTGGGAGACCCTGGTGGCCTAGTGGTTAGGATTCTAGGCTTTTACTGCCGTGGCCTGCGTTCAGTCCACACCGGGAAACTGAGATCTCGCAAGCTGTGCAGCTTGGCCAAAAAAACCAACCAACCAACCGACCCACCAAACAAACAAAAACAAAAAAACCCAACAACAAACCACAAAACAACAACCAAAAATAGGGGATGTGGATCATTGTGGTATATTTTAAATGATATAGGGTGAATTTTCTAAAGGAGCCTGTGAGGTTCCATGCAGGTTGAGGACAAGATTTGCCTAAGGCAAAAGCCAAGTGCAGGGTGAAACACACAGCTTCACCTCCAGGGTACAGGGCTGCTTGCTCAGTGTTCTCTGAGAGCTGTTTCCACTAGCACCTAGACCCCCATCCTCAGTGGGATCACGGAGACCAGAGCTCCTCACTGTAGCCACACATTCTGGAGGATGTTCACTTATATGTGTCCCATGCTAAGGATCCCAGCCGCTCCCTCCTGCCATCTGGCGAGATGGTGCCTGGGAGCGGCCGCATCTGATTCCTGGAGGCGTCGGCCGGGATCTGTCTGCCCTGGGGTTCAGTACACCTGCAGATACACTGCTTCCGCTTTGCCTTCTGTATGTCTTTCGCTGGGGCATCTTTCTGGTCCCCAGGCAGGGTTCCTAGGCTGACTTCTATGTTCATGTAACTCCTTTAATCTACTCCTACTACTCCATTTTTATTATATGAAATTGTAATGATCTGTTTCCATAGATGCCACCTTTTCTAGATAGGAGAACTACATCTGGTTCATCTGTCTTTCCTCACAGCCTCGTATGAGACATGGCATAATGCAGGCACTTAATAACTTTATTAATTTTGTCTTAATAGGTTAAGAACAATAAAGTAATAAAATATGTTTGGAAATAAAGTCTTTCTGTGCCAGCTGCCATAGGCCTTAAGCAGGCTGAATTCTTCCCCTCAATGTGCCTTATAATATTCCACAAGTGCTGGGATATTGAAAAGGCTAGTATGTTCTAAATCATTCTAGGGTGATATTTTTTAAAGTGTTCTATTTTTAATTTGGGGAACATTTACTGGAGTAATGTTATTCCAAAGCAGTATTAAAACAAAACAAAAATGCTCCAAACTTAAACCACATTAACAACCGGATGAAGAACGGAAAACAGTGGAGTAAAGGATATTTGGAGACATGCTGATCATTTTTCCTAAGTACCATGTAATTTTTTTTTTTTTTTTTTTTTTTTTGCGGTACGCGGGCCTCTCACTGTTGTGGCCTCTCCCGTTGCGGAGCACAGGCTCCGGACACGCAGGCTCAGCGGCCATGGCTCACGGGCCCAGCCGCTCCGCGGCATGTGGGACCTTCCCAGACCGGGGCACGAACCCGTGTCCCCTGCATCGGCAGGTGGACTCTCAACCACTGAGCCACCAGGGAAGCCCTACCATGTGATTTTGATTGTATCTAACTTTGGTTAGATTTCCATTAGGTTACGTGCAATAAAATTATATTCAATTTAGTAAAAAAACCAAATTCATAATTACTTAGGCACACGATCATTACTCTTAAAAACTTATGAAATAACGTCAAGCAAAAGTAGAAGCATTGATTTTGAGAATTCAGTTTTTGAGCCAATGCAATAAAAATAAAGGCAGTAACAAAACAATATATATAAACATCTAAAATATATTGAATGTGCCAAACACTTTACTAGGTACTTCAACAGGATCTCATTTTACTTAGGCCTCTTAATCACCTGGATTGCTCAGTACTTTTAAGCCCATTTTATAGATGAGGAAAGTGTGATTCAGAGAGAGTGACTTGCTTCAGATTACAGCACAGCCAAGGAGTTATAGGGACAAAGTTTGAACCTAGGAATGTCCTTTATACTGTCCTCCAATAGAGTGTGTTCCAAACTCAGCGTTAGGAGTTTACACTTGAGGAGGCCATCTATAAAATCAACCATGGTATACAGAAGGCTTAAAAGGAAATTAAACTTGCCTCTGTATCTCCTAACAGGCATGTGTTCAAGAAAAACTGTACTCTAGAGAGCTGTATCCGTTAGCTTTCTGTTTCCACCTAAGCATACATGTTGGTTAAAACTAGGAAACACCTGAAAATCCATACATATCTCCAAAACATTTCAGATCCATAAAGCTTTTGGGACTGGTATCTGATTTTGCATTTCACTGACGTATTATTGTAAAAATGCTTTGGCTTTTTCCTCAGTGAAACCAAACTAAAGTCATGATGTATATTCTTCCAACTTAAAGCATTAATGGCTTCAACCAAACCGTTGTATATACAGCTGTGGCAATATTTAGATAGGTAAGCATCTTAGTTGAATACCAAACGCACACAGGGTCAACATCAAGTTGATTTCACAGTTAATTTTAATGGATGTGATGGGTAATTTAAGAGGGTGTGATTTTTCCAGCTTCATACTCCAAACCAAAGCCTTAAGTGATTTCAGCAGTTGTCTAAATTATGGTGTGTCCCAAAATTAAGAGTAAGGTCAGACCACAATTTTAGATTGAAAACGTAAAGGCCATTTTCTAAATTTGGAACCAAAATACTAGAAGTGGCTTTAAAGTCACTATTGAATTGACTTCAAAGACTGCCAATGAGACCACTGTCCCTAAAAGCTGCCTTCTTAATGCGGCATCATAGAGTTCGTTATTTTTTTATTAAGAGCTTTGTGTGCACTGAAAACTTCCAGAAGATTGCTAAAAATAGTCAACACATAAGCGCTGAAACTTACTCTCTTAAAAAACAAAGAGGAAAGCCAGGAAATAAATCAGTGACTTAAACTGGCAGCTTTTCCTTTACAGCTTGCCTTTGATTTATACATTTCTAGTTCCTGCCCCAGGGAGGGTGGTGAAGGCTATGCTTTGGCGCTTTGGAAGCAAACTGTCTTCTGAGTTATGCTAATCTCTTGCTAGGTGCTCAAGGCTGCTTATTCAGCACAGACTTGATTAGTTTTTGGCTATAGATGTAAAGATTTATAGAAGGCTGCTCTTGGGATGGCTATGGTTGTTGTCTCCTTAGTTTTCTTTATTCAAAAACTTCCATATTTTTGGTTAGTGTTGACAAACGGCGCACTCAGGAACACTGTGACCTTATAAACTAGTTCATAAGAAAACATTATTAATATTGATAAAAATCAGTGTTTACCTAACACTTTGTTTGTTGGACCAGCTGAAACCTTTCCTCTCCTCCCCACCCCCACCCAGGACTGGATGAGCAGGTAAGGCAATGATCCCATCTGATGGGAACACCTCCAAGTGGGGTTGCGATTGGACCCCAGCCCTGTTCACTTGGGCACGGAGCTCCTGTGAGGTGATCAAGGAGCTGTATTCCCATCTGAGGAGCTGCTTCCCTCAAAACTCTCTCAAAGCAGAGAAGCAAAGGTTTATTGTGGTTGTTTTCTATGGCTTTGCCCAAAATGACACTTTCAGCGGCGTGCCATCATATACTCCAGTGGAAGTGATCACTTGTTGGCTAGATCTTTGGACCCTGGAGAGAGGGAGGGCTGCAGGGCAGCTTGGGAAGTCAGCAGAGAGAGGGAAAGGTAGAGAAGAGAACAAGAGCTTAGAAGCACCTACTGTATACCATACACTAGGTTAAGTCCTTTACATACATCAGCTTGTTTTAGTCTTTTCAGCTGCCCCAGGCAATAGAGATCTCCATCCTATTGGATAACTAGGCAAGTAGTTACTTGCCAAAACCATCCAGTTAGTGGTTGGCCTTCTGTTGCCTGAAGGGCCGTCTACTTTGCTTTCTGTGACACAGCAGAAACAGAAGTGCAGCTGGAATAGAGGAGGAGGGAGAGGGAAGGAGAGAAGGAGAAAAATGAAAACAACACAAAACAAAAAGGTGACTGTGAGAAAGTTCTGAAATGCTGCCACTGGTTATCCGAGGTGAACTCTTCCCAAGGTGAGGGTCATCCCAACAAAGACTGCGATTTAGGCAAAATTCAACTTCCATTTTATGGGTCACATGACTCTATCTCTGCCATTTCAGGAGGGTCCTAGTTTTTGGAAGCTACTTGGTAAATTCTCAGCTCAGTGCTCATTCTTCCCAGAGGCATTGTTGTTTAATAGTACAATTTCACCAAAAGTATAACAATGCTCTGCAAAATACATTTGAGGAGAGAACCCTGACTGCTCAGTACAGTTGATCCAGAGTCCAGGTTAGCCCTGCAGGCAGAGGGTCTGGGTGTCTTTGCAGAAACAACTTTCTTGAGTCTTGACTTCAGTTTCTACAGTATTCTGTTTTTAGATCCCTGACACACTGCCCCCCTTCACTCTGGTTGAACGGGGAGGGATTCTTTCCCTGGAGGCAGCCCTTGCTTATCTCTGTAGCTCTCTGACTTGAAGGTCTGTAAAGATGTTTTGCTTTGATTTCCAGTAGTAAACATATTGAATCTTTATCCTAAATTTATTACTAGAAAGAGGTCCAATCAGCTATCTATTTGTTAATGGATCTACCACAGTCTAACCTGATGTATTGAGTATATGGCTTTGCTCAGAAAAAGAAAGATACAATGACAAGAACAAAATTCATCTGGAGGGGAATGATATCAATACATTTGGAATATTTTTTAAATGTTAAATTCATTTGGTGTTGCTACGGACTTAATATTTATGTCCCCCCCAAATTCATATGTTGAAATCTTAATCACCAAGGTATTAAAAGGTTGGGTCTTGGGAGGTGAATAGGTCATAAGGGAGGAGCCCTTGTGAATGGGATTAGTGCCCTTATGAAAGGGACACAAGAGAACTCCCTAGTCAGCTGTCTGCAACCCAGTAGGGGGCCCTCACCAGACAAGGAACCTGCCAGGGACTTGATCTTGGACTTTCAGGCTCCAGAACCGTGAGAGAGAAATTTCTGTTGTTTAAACCACCCAATCTATGGTAATTTGTTATAGCAGTCCAAACAGACTGAGACTGGGGCATTTTTGGAAACACTGCATGTCACATTATGGAAAACAGAATTACTTAAGCAAAAGTATCTCATTCCTCAACACACATGAAAGGTCAGATCAACGCTTCATAACTGAAAAGCAGCTCTATGTTTACAGATTGACAATACAGACATGAAGCTGTGGGTGTTGTGAATTTTGAAAATGGGAACAAAGATTGAGTCACGTTTTTCCTTATTTTATTTTTACCTATTCTTGAGGAGTCATTCCATTCACTGGGTCTGAGGTCTTGAGGCCACAGTGAACATCACCTTGGATGTGAGAACAGTCCTAAGTGCCCTGCTCTGTGGGGTCTATGGTACATGAGTCATTACCATGAAGAAAGACACTTTCAAAGTATCTAATGGTGACCGTTTTGTAATGTATAGAGATATTGAGTCATGTTGTGCACCAGGAATTAACATTGTGTTGTAGGTCAATTCTACTTCAAAAACAAACAAACTCAAAGAAAAAGAAATCAGATTTCTGGTTATCAGAGGTGGGGAGGTGGTGGTAGGGTAGGGGGTGGGGAGTGGGGATGGGGGTTAGGAGGGGGGAATCGGATGAAGGTGATGAAAAGGTACAAACTTGCAGTTATAAGATAAATAAGTACTAAGGATGTTAGGTACAACATGATAAATATAATGAACACTGCTGTATGTTATATATGAAAGTTATTAAGAGAGTAAATCCTAAAAGTTCTCATCACAAGGAAAATTTTTTTTATTTTCTAACTATATGAGGTGACGGATGTTCATTAACTTACTATGATGATCATTTCATGATGTACGTAACTCAAATCCTTACGCTGTCCACTGTAAGCTTATACAGTGCCGTATGTCAATTATATCTCAACACTGGAAGAAAAAAATTATCTAAATAAAATGAGGTGACAAGAAGAAAAAAGGAAAACAAAAGCTCCACAAGCCCAGCAGAGCTTTTGTTTATGAAATCGAAGCTGTTCATCGAGACACGGGATTCACAAGCAAAACGTTACTTCTGGGGTTAACTGAAAGCCCAGCCCTCCCTCCAAAGGCACCATCGACAGTGGGGGCTTGGGTCACCATCTCGCCTCTTAGATTTCTTCCTAGAGGCTCATCTGTTCCCATTTTGAAAGACATGGAACTTTTCCAAAGAAACCAAACTTCGTTCCCTCACAGAGGCTTTCAGAAGAATTTGACAACATTTTGAAATTTCGGATTGTCACCTACCTACAAGGGAGAAACAAGTCGCCTTTGAGGCAAGTCTCCTCACAGAGTGCACCTGGTTATCAGTCGCAAAGGCCTGTCCTCAGCCTCCGGGCTTGCAGCCTCCCAGCCCCAAGTGAGCTGGGAGTCGGATAAGGAGCTTCTGACTGGGGCTGGACCCTCTCTCCCCCGCTCTCTCCCTGGAAAGATTTCTGCAGGATGTCAGGGCAGTTCTAACTCAGGCATGACTCAGTGCTTCCGTGACCTCCCTTCTCATTTTGCTTGGACAGGCTGGTACGTTGGTCCTACTTGTGGAAATATGTACCTCTTCCTCCTCCAATTTCAAGAGGGAATATCCCTTTTAAGAGGAATATTTAGAAGATTCTGTCATGGAATTCTTGCTATCGCCCCAACTATTTCTCCTTCTCCCCAGTTAGCTGTCTGGATGTTTCTCTCTTACCCCAATTTTCTTTTCTTTTCTTTTCTTTTTTTTTTTTGGCCGCATGTCTTGTGGGATCTTAGTCCCCTGACCAGGGATCAAACCCGGGCCCTCGGCAGTGAGCGCAGAGTCCTAACCACTGCACGGCCAGGGAATTCCCCCCAATTTTCTGAGTTTGAGGTTATCAATCTGAAATTAGAGTCCAGAACTCATCAGCGTTACCAACAAAACTTTGCAATTATTTCTTTCAAACCTAAATTTTTTCCTGTTCAAATATTGTTTCTTCATCGCAAAAGAAAGTATTGATGTGTGTTTCTCTTTCACCGTAATTTTAAGTCTTTAAAATGTGAAAGGCCCATTCACTTTTAACCTTACCATTCCCGTGACATAAATAGCTTTTTCCTTTCTGCTGATTTTAGAAGCTTACGTGAAGCTGCAAAATGCTGAAGGGGGCAGCCCTGCTTCAGAAAAAGAGAACGGACAGACCTGCATAACAACAATACTCAGTAGGAAGTAGCACGTGGAATCTGTTGACGTTCTCTTATGATTTGACAATTGTTTTTCCTTAAAAAGAAGAGAAAAAGAAAAGGATAACCTACCTAAAACCTTAGTGCCATTCTCAGAGTTCTAGGATAATCCAGAACAGAGTCATTTTTAAAGAAAGGGAAATCGGTTTCATTTCTGGCAGTGGATGCCCTCCACTGATCTGCATATTTCTTGCCTTCATAAGTGTAGAAGCCGCCTTGAGTCCGTTCCGCAGATGGAAGATAGCCAGTAAAGAGCTAAGCATTCACATAGCACCACCGTCTGAGGTTTGATTTCGAATCGAGACAACAGTGTCCAATGTACATCCCACAAAGCATGCTTGTTAAACTCTCCCCTTCCAGATGCACGGAGAGCGCATGCGTGGAACACCCCCTCCGCTCAACAACGGCGCCCCGGGGGCCCCCTGGACACACAGGTTCTAACACAGCTACAACACAGCATGCTCCCAAGCCTTCAAGCTACTACAGCCTGCAGCCAAGAAGCTGCCAGAAAGATGCTCAAGCAGCAGTCGAAATAGTCCTGACCTCTGGTACCCACGGCCACTCCCCGTGAGCCCCAGGAACTCAGAGTGATGAGGATGCCCTGAAGAAGCCCCAGGCAGTCATTCTGCCCCCTGCCCTTCTTCTTCCTCACTCTTCTTTTGCTCTGAAGACCATAAACCTGTTTGGGGGGTTCAGATGCAACCAGGAGTAACCATAGTTACGAGCAAAATGATGACGGGGCCATTGTTCTAGCAGAACAATAGTTTTTAAGTTATCTAATGTTCTCTTGGCTTTCTGGCTTTTTAAAAAATGTGTTTTTCCATCCTTCTGTTGTAAGTGGAATACTGTGCTTAGGCCAAGCAGGAAATATTAAAAGCTCTGACTTCAAAGCCATTCCTCGATAACACATCCAAACAGCCCAGTGTGGACCCACTGTTATCTGGAATTCTACAGATAATTAACTGAAACACGGCTTGACTTGCCACTGGGAGTTTCCACAGGCAAAGTCATCCTCATGGTCCTGCTTGCTTTCGTGGCTGTGTCTTCTGTTTTGTTAGCCAGGGTGAGGTTTGGATCATCTCTCAATAAAATTCCGTGTTTCTGTGCAGAGGAAACTTGAATGCCTGCTTGGCCTTGCAGGGGCCTGACACGTGCACTGTGCCTTCCCTCGTTCCTCGACGGACATCATTTAGCTCCTCTCTTGACCCTGAAATGCCACTGCCTGCACCATCTCCTGGTCCCTTCCTTACTTGAGAGAGCAGCGCACTTTCTGCCATGAATGTCAGAATTATTGCCTTTTTAATGTGTTTTGCAAAATACGATGGGACTAAATCCACTAAAAGGACAGAGCCCCCCGCTTTGGATGTGCCAGCCCCGTGGGGACATTCCCGAGTCCCTCTCTCATCTCCCAACCTACCAACTCCAGCCCACCCAGTCCCTTTGCTTGAGTCTAGCAGGTGGTCTCACCACTCCAACACCCGTGGCATTTTCCCGCTCCCCACCTCCACCTCCATGCGTTGCCCATTCGTGACGCCACATCTCTTCTGAAATTTGAAAACTCACCTTAAAGCCCACCACCTCTTCCAAGGAGCCTCCCCTGATTAAGTGGGGACGAAGAACCCTCCAATGCATGACTGACAAATCCCCAATAAACGAGAACACACACACTCACCCCACAACAAATAGACACTCACAAAGAGAGAAAATGACACATTCCCTGCTTGCGAAATGTAGGCTCCTCTGAGGGAAAGATGGTCGATTTTATACCAATAACTAGTGAGTCATTTCAAACAATGAGGTGCTTTTAACATCATTTTGGGGGTTACTCAGTGAAACACGGCTGTGTCTTCTCTCCCCCACCGGCCCTCCTTTTTCTTTAAATCCCTCTTCATTTTCTTCTCAGTTTCTCAAATGCACAATTCCAGGGGACTGCCCAGTGTGGGTGACATGGGTGACACTCAAGGAAGCTGGTTCTTGCAATACCTCCTGGGTGGTACCTCGTGTTTGGAGACTGGCAAATGCCCTAACCACTTAATTTTCTCATCAGGAAGCTATAATGACTCCATGCCTGCAGACATCCTGGGCAAACATGTCTGCTACATTGGGATAAGGGACCAAAACCCTCTAGAAAAGGTCCTACTGAAAAAAGGGGGGCAAGGTTCCTGACAAGACTCAAGGTCCAGCCTCAGATAAGGATGCTGCAGAGGGAAGGGCTCTCTAAGGAACTGGGCCCGAGACCATCCCATCAGGGACAGAACCAAACACATTTGCTCTCATCAATGCTGCTGCTGGGGTCAGTGTTAAGGCCACTCATGGGGGCGCTGAGAGACGCGTGGCATAAAGGGACCAGGACGAGGAGAAACACAGATGGAATGGCGGTAGCTGGCAATTAGAACATGGCTTCAGACACCACGGCCACAGAAGCGGTGTAGCTACAAAGCCACGCGGTGCAACCTCGAAGCGAAACGTTATTGATTTTGTGGTTGTAAAAACGTACCTTCAACTGCAGAACTCAGTTTTATGACACCTTGAATAAAAACAAAAAGTGGCAGTTATAGAAGGGATCCAAATTACCTTTGCCAGGCTTCTCACAATACACACATGCTTCAGAACTGGATTTTTTTTCCCCTGGCTTTTTGAGAATTCAAGTAAACAGATATCAACTTCCAAAACTAAGTAATTTTCAGTCGTTGATTAGACCTCCTGAGTGTCTTCATCTCCCCACTAGTACCATTTGGGAGCGTTTTTCACTTAAGTAAGGGATCTGACGTGTGTTTAGATGAAACAAAGGCCGAGTCTCAATAGTCTGAACGACTGTGTCTGTAGATAAATCATGCTGGATGATGGATTGATGAAACTTCACTAAAAAAGACGCCAAGGTCTAATATTTCCTACTTAAATTGTGTTTAGAGATCATTTGCTACGTGTTGGGACAGGGTTTCTGTTGAAATACATAACAGGTGGTTAAAAATCATGGTGTGATACGGCAACATCCTTTTCTGGGGTGATTGGACCCGAGGCCATTTCTGGTCTCCTGGGTTCAGTGTTCCCATCCCCTGCAGGTCAGTGGAGGGGCTGAGCTTGTCAAATTTTTCATGACGCAAATAGACACTACCCTTGATTGGATATTCATGTGCCTTTCTGGTGAATTGAAAGGTGAAAATACTAAACTAAATGAGACCTGGTCCAATAGTTTGATTTTGAAAGTTTCTTTTTTTATAAGTCATAATTATAAATAAACAAATATTTCCCGAACCCTATGTGATAGCCATGATGCCTTAGGGCTGAAAAAACAAAGTCTACAGTTTCATTGGGTTGAAATTCTGGTTCTCTTGCAAACAGGAGGAGTCTTAAAGGAAAAATGGAAACAAAACCCTTTTTCATACTGGCAAACCGAACTGCTATCAGCTTGAGCACACGCTGATTTTAACAGATTCTGTTCACAAAGAGACAAACTCGCTCTGCTTTATAACTTTCTGAAAAAAACTGCTTTTAAGTTACCAGTCGAATTTCATCTTTCCTGTGGAACCAGTAATGTCTGGTCAATGTTTAACAAGGGACTCTCCAGAGGAAAAAGTGTGCCTGTATTATATGTATATATTATGAGTTTTACTGATATAAATGATATACACAAACTATACATAATAGTAAAATATACCGTCTTCTTTATTGCAAGTTCCATATAGCCAATAGATTCTCACAGAATACTTCTGTTGATTTGGGCCCAACTCTTGTATTCATAGCCAGCAAATCAATCATGATTTGACAAAAATCATGTACTGAATTTCATCCCAGTTTGCTCTTTTCCCAATAAATTCATTATCATTATATCTTTTATGTGAGCTGCTATTAAACTATTTTTCACTTTTGTATAAATTATTTTCATTAAATTAAAACTCTTTCAACATCAACACTATGTAAATACTCCTAAGGCCTATGTCGAGGTACCAGCTTGGATGTCAATGAACGTGGCTTTGGGAGGAGATGGGTAGTAGCAAAACCATCATGTATTATTTCACCACACACGGACAGGAGACATAAAAAACCCCAAGAGCATGGATAGTAAGATGTAGTCAAACGATTAGAAGTAAAGAGTTTTAGGTATTTATTACCTTTGTTTTTTAACGTAATTATAATTGGAAGTTTGCCTAATTTGATTTGTAATAATGGCTATGTTTAATAATGGACTTAGAAAATTCCCGACAATGTAACAATTGGCTTTTGCCAGCTGGTATGAACCAGGTCTGACACACCATGGCCATAACTGATGTTTCTTTCTACTCAGGGCCAGAGAAGAAAATCTTGACCTTCCAAATACTTTCTGAGATATTCACAAAAAGGGTTGTAATTTAACCAAACAAGCCAAATGTGAATAAGCTGAGCATTTACTATTATTTTGCCAGTAATTTCACAACCTCTTAAACCTGTCATACGCAAAAATATACTATACATAGGTCACCTTGGAAATAACAGTCATTGACCAACAACTAAGAACACAAGCTAAACGGTTTTGGCATTCTTTTGGTCAGGCAACCATGCCAAGAGGTATGAGTCATTGGCTTAGTAAGCAATGATCCTGTCTTTTTTAAACTGTGGAATCTTTATGCAGGAAACCAGGTCGGAATATTGATTTTTTTCCAGCCATGTTTATTTTTGTGCGCAACTATGGTGTCAGCAACCCTCACTCAAATGAAAGGACAACAGTGCGATCTAATCAGTGTGTAGAAACAGGCTTGATGCAAGTAAAGCAAGAAAGTTTAAAGAATTTCTTATGGGAGATGTGGGTGGTGGTGGATGGGAGCCCAGGAATGCATTTATAGAGTAAGGGATAAAAAGGTCCATTAAAAAACAAAATTCGGACTTTAGAACTCTAAGTGTAAACATTATTTTAACAAAAACATTAGTGATTTGTTACTCCATATGTACTTCTCTTATTTTTTTAAACCCCAAATCAAGCTTTTCCCTATAGCAGGATGGGCTTTTATATTGCAAGGTTAACTATGTTATAGTGAAAATCTAGAATTGGCTAAATCTGGTTAGGTAGCTAATATTAACATTATACAAAAACTTATAGAATGAGAAGCTATCTCCTTTATCTTAAAATAGAAATATTAAAAAAATGAATATTTAAGAAATGATTGATGTTGGTGCTGAAAAGCTACACGTAGCATCGCTGACTTCTAGGACACACAGTAGACATTGTCTGCTGACTGGCTGACATTGACATTGCCTGGAATTCAGGGTGAGCCGGAACACATACATATATGTATATATACACACAGTGGAGCCTACCCATCCCCTCTCCCCCATTTAAATCTTCATAGTCCACCGAAATGTTTTTTCCACCTAATGACTCACCTCAGTTTATCTAAAGTAATTCTTAGGAGAAAGGGTCAGGTTAAAATAATTCATGCTAAAGTGTGAATGACTAGGACTCACTAAAACCCTGCAGTGACATCTCATTATTGTTAAAATGCTCATCAAATGTTTAACCCTGGCCAATGAGGCCCTATGTGATGTATTCCTGCTTATTTTCTTATTTCTTCTACTTCATTTCAGGTGACTTTCTCCCTCACTCAAATGCTTTAGCCGCTTGGTTTTCTCTCTGTACTTTGCAGTGCTAATTCCTTTTTGTCCCCGCTCCACCCCTACTTGCTGCTCCCTCCGTCTTGAATGCTCTTCCCCAAACTGCTGGATCTTCCCACAGCTAGCTCTTTCTCTTCTTTCAGCTTTTACTTCAAATGTCACTTTCTCGAAGAATCCTTCCTTGATTACTGTATTCAGAGCGGTCCCAGTAAGAATTCTCTGGCCCATCTCTCTCTCTTATTTATTTATTTGTTTTTTTGCGGTACGCGGGCCTCTCACTGTTGTGGCCTCTCCCGTTGCGGAGCACAGGCTCCGGATGCGCAGGCTCAGCGGCCATGGCTCACGGGCCCAGCCGCTCCGCGGCATGTGGGATCTTCCCGGACCGGGGCACGAACCCACGTCCCCTGCATTGGCAGACGGACTCTCAACCACTGCGCCACCAGGGAAGCTCCCTTATTTTTTTTTTTTTATAGCCGTTATCACTACTTAAAGATTATCTCATTGATTTAGTGTTTGGTTCTTTGTTTTGGGCTGTTTTTCCTCATTAGAACGTGAGCAGAATGAGAACGGGAACCTGGTCTTTCTTGCTTGCTGCTGTAACTCCCTTGACCAGAACAGTGTGTGGCATACAGTACATACTTAATCAATATTTATCAGACGAAAAAGTGATATTTGCCAAGTGTTTCCAGGTGTCTTCAAAGAAAATCTGATCAATCCCAGCAAGTGTAATTCAAACATGTTATCTTAATTGTGGATATCATTGAGCAGAATCCTAGATTTTATTCTGTTGACCACTGACTATTTCTATTCAGAGGCTGGTCTTCATGGAGATTAGTGAACATTGATGTGTGGAGTGAATACACATAAATTACAGTAGAGATTAGGTTTCAGGATTATAATGTAAAAAGTCCCCAAGAAGTAAGTTTAGCAATGTTAGGTTTAGGGTTACGGTTAGGGTTAGGGTTAGGGCTATGGTTAGCGTTAGGGTTGGAAGCAAGATTATGCCCTAAGTGGACTTCAAGGAGTATTAGCTAATTGATTTTATATCCAAATATCTCTAGAATCTGCAGTTTTCTTGCCTCTACTGTCATTACCCCAGGCCACATTGCCATAGTAATGTTCACAGGAATCTGTATGATAAGATATGGATTGAGAAAGAGGAACAAAGAAAGAGCCATTCTGTTTTTAATAACCTTCTTCCAATGCATTCTTTTTTTTGGCCGTGCCTTGTGGCATGTGGGATCTCAGTTCCCCTGAACAGGGATTGAACCCTGTGCCCCCTGCATTGGAAGCATGGAGTCTTAACCACTGGACCATCAAGGAAGTCCCTCAGTGTATTCTTATACTGCAGCTGGAGTGATCTTTTCAAAAGGCAAGTCCAATTATGTGATATCCTCTCCCTTTTAAAATTCTTAAATGGCTTGTCATTACTTTTAAGATAAAAGGCTTTATTCAAAAGCCTTAACATGACTTGCAAAGCCCTACATGATGTCACCCATAGTGGAATAAAAATGGTCACAAATTCTTCCGTACACCTCCCATAGAGAGATGTGGGCTATGTCCCCTCTTCTTGAATCAGGGCCAGCTCTGAGACTGCTTTGACCATTAAAAGTACAGTGGAAGTGATACTCTCCCAATGTCTGTGCCCAGGCTTTATGAAACAGGCAGCCTCTTTTTTTCTGTCTCTGGAAACCCTGACATACCAGGTTGGAAGTCCTAAGACTGCTGTGATGGAGAGACCAGGTTTAGACATTCTAACTAACAACATCTGCTGAGGCAAGAAGCTAGAAGGCCTTGAGGAGACTGCTGGTGAAAGCTAGGAGGACAGGGAAAACTTGCCACCGTCCTCCCAAACTGGGAGACTAGAGAAAAGGCAACTCTTCTGATGTAGAGACAGGACGCTTGGCAACGTTGTCACCTGTAGTAACATGGAAAATAAAAAAATACCTGATGAATTCATAGATTTTAGTAAGGAGATTTGCAGGTAGAATGCTTAAAGTGCCAGTTGGTTCTTTAAAAAAGTTGCATATGATAATGTATAAAGAAAGATGAGTTAAAAAAAAGGAACTGTTCAGTATTCAAGTAAAATTTAGAAGAAATATATAGAGCTAGTACTTGTTGGTTTAAAAAAAGATAAAATGGTTTCACATTCCTAGTTTTGTCAAAGGCAAGAGGCTCTCAACTTAGAAATTGACTGATGGTGGAGATCATCTCAAGCATGTGGCCATAAGACCCTTTTTTATGCCTTCAGAAAGACTTAAATGTGCTCAAGCTTCTAAAAGAGACAAAAATTCTTCTAAGAATCCTAAGGGTGTTTTCCCACAGCACACTGACTCTGAGCCCAGGCCAAAGAAGGGATTGTCTTGAGGAGAATTGTGGATGTGTGTTTTGTCTAATAGAGTGAAGTCTAATAAGATTCATAGGAGACCCACAAAGATTTCAAGAGGAGTGTATTAGTGTACACATTATCAGCTTGGATAAGAATGGGCAGAGGTAGTTCAAAGTGGAAGAGTCTTTAAAGCCCCCAAACGTCTATGGGCAGGAAATAGGCTGAGAAGATTATTCAGTGGCAAATGCCGTTTCTTATGTGCTAAGGACTAAATTGTGTTCCCCTCGCCCCTTCCCCAAATTCATACGTTGAAGCCCTAACTAACCCCTAATGTGATGGCATTTGGAGGTAGGGCCTTTGGCAGTTACTTAGGTCTAGATAAGGTCATGAGGGTGGGGCTCCCATGATGGGATTAGTGCCTTTGAAAGAAGAGGGAGAGAAATATATTACTCTCCCTCTCTACATGTATGCACTGAGGAAAGGCCATGTGAGCACACAGCAAGGTGTCCATTTACAAGACAGGAAGACAGTCCTCACCAGATCCTGACCATGCTGGCACCCTGATTTCAGACTTCCAGGCTTCAGAAGTGTAAGAAATAAATATCTGTTGTTTAAGCCATCCAGTCTATGGTATTTTGTTATGGCAGCTCGAGCTAACTAAGACATTATGGAAACAGGATAACTTAGGAGGTATGACCAAGAGTTTTCAGTGTGGCAACCAGAACTGCAGAGAGTCAGGGAGCAGGACTGGGCCCTCCAAGTCAAGGAACTGGCAGTATGTGGATTTCAGAACTGCTCCAGGCCAGTGATTGCTCTGTGCCTCCTTTTCCTCCACTCTTTGAATGAGAATGCTCACTGCATTGATCTCACCTCTGTACCATCCGTATATGCTGGGTTGGTATGTGTGTGTATGGTGGGGGTATTATACTTTTCATTTCAGTTCACAAGTCTTCATATTGAGAGCAGCTGTACTAGAGAGCTCTATCAAAGATGCCTTATCAGCACTTGACCCTTATTTAGATGGTAAGAACCTGGACCTCAAACTTGAACTTAATGCCATAATAAGATGACTTTTCTGGACGGCTTTAGGAGTGAGTACATTTTGCCTACAGGGGAATGTAAATAGTTTGTGTCCCATGGTGAACCATGGCTGACTAAAGATAGCCACAAATTATTTGAAACTGTTCCCATTGAGAACAGTTGTTCCCCTTGACCTGGGTGGGCTCTGTGACTGCTCTAACCAATAGAATATGGTGAAAATGATGCCATCCCGGATCTCCTAGACCAGCCCAACCTCCAGCTGAATATGCAACAGAAGAACCATCCAGGTGAACCCTGTCTAAGTTCATGTCCCATAAGATCGTGGGGTATACGAAAGCAGTTGTTTTTAAGCTCCTTTGCTATGTTTTGGAGTCATATGTTATGTAGCAACAGGTAACTGAACCTGAGCCCAAATTCTCTGACCTTACCTGGCATCTCAGCCCTTAGCAATCGGTACTCCAGTCACACCACGCTTTAGGTCTCTGAATATTAACATGTGCCCTCTGTCACTCTTCCTGATCTTCCAGCTCTTAGCTTATGAGGATTTTCTCAGGGAAGTTCTCCCTGACCCTCTAAATTAGTTCCTTTGTTACAGTAGATTCTCCTGCAAAAACTGTGTTTCTTTCAGAGCAATTATCTCTGTGATTATTTCATGAATGCCAGCTTCCACTTCTAGATTGTGAGCAAGACACTTTGATCAACGATTTCCAGAGTCAAGTAGTATGTCTGGACACAGTGCTGAATAAATATTTAAGTAGATGAATGGAAATATTTGATGCAGCTGATAAGGACTCCCTCCTCACCGGAGAATCTAATAACTGTGTCACTATTCTTCTCTCTCACACATTGTGAACTTTTGGATTCAAAGTTGTTGTAACTGAGGAAAGACAATGTGACTTAATATCTGTCTGTGATGGCAGCTCAGCACAACTGAAGTTGCTGAAGTTCCTTTTGGTCACTGCTGTGCAGAGAAGAGGAAGCTGAAAATTGCTTCTGTGTGTGTGTGGGCACAGGAGAGCAGAGGAAAAAAAACTGTCCGTGTTCTCACATTTATGTCTTTGCTGGAAATTAGGGAGCTCTCCTGAGAATCTAAAGAAAGTTGTGGGTACTCAACTTTCTAAATGATTTCTAAATTTAAGTTTAGAAATAATTTCTTACTAGATTGTGAGCTCTTTTCTGCCCTACCCCTTCATCCAAAACTGTGGCCGGAAAGAACTGCAGGAGGGCTGATGTCTGGGTAGATTCTATACCGTCCATTACCTCTGCTTCCAAGACTATTTTCTAAATATCTAATTTGCAGTCTACTGTTTTTTTTAAAATGTATTTCCGTACTTATTGAGTCTTGTTCATGTGGAAAATAGATGGGTCCACTGGAAACTGTCTTTCTTAAAATTTTTCTGCTGTTTCCTTAAGTCCTTAGTCTGTCATTTTTGCTGTATGTGATAAGGTCCCTATAAATGTCCTTAAAATGTCCATTTCATAATTTTAAAAGGATTTTCCTTTGCCTCGTTATAGTTCTCTTAACAGTAGTCTCCAAATGGGCCTATGTACAATATTAAAATTTTTTTTAAATTATTTTTTGGCCATGCTGCGCGGCTTGCGGTATCTTCTTTCCCCGACCAGGGATTGAACCCGGGTCCAAGGCAGTGAAAGCCCGCGTCTTAACCACTGGACCGGCAGGGAATTCCCTACAATATATATATATTTTTTTCCTACAATATATTTTTTAAGAGGGTTTAGTAGGGCTCCAATCAGAGAAAAGAAGACCTCCATTTACGCATAATATTCATAATATAATTTCAAAGAAAACACTCCCCAAATGGCAGGGTTACTATGTAGACCGACATAACCCACATCCTCTGAGCGCGTTCACACACTCTGGGACCTTGTCCATTTCCATGGCTCTGATTTGTCCTCCCTTCCTAAGCGCACAATACCGTACTTGTCCCTTTTGAACGTGTAACAGATTAAAGAGCTGGGCAGGAGGCAGATGTAGACACACCTTTGATCTCTCATCCTTGGGGCTTAAGGGAGGGCACACACCTGGCGGCTGCTGAGCCGGAAACAACACAGGCCCGATTGGAATTACCTTCAAGGGAGCCGCAGCTCCGCCAAAGAGGCAGCTGGGTACGCTGCAAGGACGCGGAGGGAGGAGAGCCCACGATGGGCTGAGGACGCAATAGAGTCCCAGCCGTGTGAATTCGGGCTAGCTGGGGGCTGGTTAGATTTCTTAGGCAGAGTATGGGGAAGATCAGGCAGCTGTATTGAGAAAAAATTTGAAGAAATTCTTTTGCAAATAATATTGCAAAACGTTCAGCTGTGCACAAATGCTGAAAGGCAATTTTGACGGCAATTCGGGAAACTTTCGAAGAAACGATTTTTAAAAGTCTTTTTTTTTCCTTAGCGAAACTCTTCTTTTTATTAAGGATTTCACCTTTGCACCAGGATGCTTTAAAAGTTCGTAGTCAAAACAAGATCTGGAGCGTTTCCTGTGATTTTTGGTGAAACCGCATTGCCCCCTGGTGTTTGCGTGCTGTTTTACACCATCACGTGGAAAGCCCGGAGAATGCCCGTCAAGCCGTGCAAGGATGCTGCTTCCAGTCTTATCCGGGGTCACAGAATATAGACATGGTTTGACAAAACATGGAATGAAATTTTAAAATTCAGATTCTTTTCTCCTCCACCCTCTGCGGAATCTTCGAGACTTCCGAAGAGCTTTTAAAAGAAATGGATCAGATTCTAATCTGCCAGTTTTCTGTAAGTGGTCATATGAGTGGCTGCTGCACACTTAACCCATTTTTCAGAACCAACTCAAATATCTCCTGTGTTGTAAAACCTTTCCTGGCGTCTTCTCTGCATTTTGTACACACCCGAACTGTCCTGCCTCTCTCTGCCTTCATGCTTCTCTCTCTGATGGAAACTTGAAAGGGAGGATTATACCTGATTTATATTTGTATCCACCGTGACTAGCACAGTGCACAGTGCCTGGCAGAGTATGTGTACAATGAAAATTTATTGTTTGTTGGTTGCATGTAACAATGCCGTTCACAAAAGGATCAAATACACTTCCTAATCAACAGCAGCTGAAAGTCAATATGGCCACAGAATTGGAGGCAGGAGAACGTGGTCCTTGGATGGGACTTAGCGGGGGTCCTGAAGCTCCCTGAAACTGTGCAGGCACCATGTCCAATTATGGAGGAGAATGGTTAGAATAATCTAAAACTAGAATATATCTACCTCTAACAATCTAGAAATCTATACAATGGTTCAAACTTCTGTTTCCTCCCCCAGTGAACCTCTACTCTAAAAAGATCATGAGTATATTCATTATCACCAGTTCAATCACAAACTTCTTTGGGGCAGACATTTCTGGGAGTAAGTATAAAGCTGCTGAATGATACTATTGAAGATACTGGGGCATGTTGACTGAGTCCATCATTCCTGAGCTGAGTGATAATGAGAGGGAAACATTGGGGTCTAGGGCAGGTTATGAGTATCGAGAGGCACTCTGCAAAGGAACAGAAACTGTGAATCAAGGGTACCTATACCTATGTATAATGTGTATGGTGTTATTCTGCTTTAGATCTCATCTTAGGGCAGACAAATGACCAGATCTGAAGAATCTACTACATTAGGATGGGTCGAGAGAGTGATATTATTAGCAAGACTGCTTTTTAGGTTATAATATTGTCACATTAATCCTATCCATAAAAGCTCCTTGAAGTCACTTATTATGCTTGTATTCAGTTAAAATAAAAAATTTCAAGGAAGCCCTCACAGTAGAGGCACGATTCATGGTTGTTAAGAGCTTGAATTTTTTTTTTTAATTATCACATGCTAGTGACTTTATTATTATTATTATTCTTTGGCCGCACTATGCGGCTCGTGGGGATCTTAGTTCCCTGAACAGGGATCGAACCCAGCCCCCTGGTGCAGAGTCCTAACCACTGGACAACCAGGGAATTTCTAAGAGCTTCAATTTTGGAGTCACACTGAACAGATACAAATACTGACTGCATCACTGACTAGCCATTTGACCCTTGGAAAGGTCATTAAACTTTTCTGTGTCTCAGTTTCCTCAGCGGTCAAAACGAGGATGCCACTAATAGCATAGACTGTCTGGTGTTGGTAAATGTCTGTGGTGTTTGTTGGTGAAGAGGACCACGTGAGTTTCCCACTATGATTGACTAAGGGGTGATAAAAAAAAATTCTGTACTCCTGAAAAAGTCCATTCTATGAGACATCATTAAAACCCCGAAATACAGAGGAATGTTCTAGGTAGTGAGGCTTCTCCAGTGCTGGTCTTATCCCTGAGGATGGCCTCAGTGCACACCTGGACTTCAGCACATCTCTGACACTTCTAGACCAGCGTGACTGGGCCTCTGATTGTCCATTCTCACCTCACTCCAGTACAGAGCTCTGCCCTCAGGGCTAGCTCAGAGCCTGAATGGCTGCTAGCAGTGGGGGTCAAGGGCAGTCTACTTTGGCCCTGGTTCTTTCCAAAGGCATCTGGAATATGCTGCTGTGGCATAAAATTATTTTGAGCTGATGACATTTGAGAATGGGTTTCTCTTTTTGAACTCTCTTATCTGCTTAAAAGTAGAGCCAGCTCGGTTGTCATAAATCCACTCTCCAGGAGCTCCTGCAGCCAGGTAAGACTGATTCACCACCAGAGAAGAGAAATGTCACCACATTTAAGCAGATATTGTCATAAAACGATCATATCTCTCATCTATCCTCCCCAGGGCCCATTTATCTTTCCTGAGTCATTGGTTACGTGCTTTTTCCTCCCCTTCCCCTAGTAAGAGGGTATATAAGCCTCAAATTCTAACTACCTCCTTGAGTTATATTTTTCTATGAATTCCCATATGTACCTGAATTAAACACTGTGTTTTCTCTGGCTAATCTGTCTTTTGTCAGTTTAATTTGCAGGCCCCCAAGGAAAGAACATAAGAGGGTAGAGGGAAAATATTTCCTCCCCAACACATTCTTATATGGCTTTGCCCAAATATTGGACTGTGCTCCGCTAAATATCTACTCAGATCCTCAGAGCTAGCTTGGCTCCCTTCATCAGGATATTCTCAGTTTAAGGAGCTGTCCACCATAAATGAGAAACAGAATGCCCCATGATGTGTTATTATGCAAATATTACACCTGTAATATTTGATGTGTTAATATTTGTAAAGCCTCTTTGAACAACGGCTGACAAATACAAGTGCTAGGTAACGGTTAAGGAAAAATAAATATTCACTAGATTGTACAATCCCAGTCTTTAAGACAAAGCAAGGCAGACTAAGTCTAGCGTTCCAAGCCTTCTAGATATTTTTTTTCATTTTGCGCTGCATCTTTATAATCCCCCACATATGATGACGTAAAAAAGTGAATACTGTTAAGAAGGCTAAAACTTTTTTTTTTTTTAAATAAATTTACTTATTTATTTTTCACTGCGTTGGGTCTTCGTTGCTGTGAGTGGGCTTTCTCTAGTTGCAGAGAGCGGGGGCTGCTCTTTGTTGCAGCGTGAGGGCTTCTCATTGCAGTGGCTTCTTGTATTGTGGAGAATGGGCTTTATGTGCACGGGCTTCAGTAGTTGTGGCACGTGGGCTCAGTAGTTGTGGCTTGCGGGCTGTAGAGCGCAGGCTCAGTAGTTGTGGTGCATGGGCTGAGTTGCTCTGCGGCATGTGGGATCTTCCCGGACCAGAGCTGAAACCCATGTCCCCTGCATTGGCAGGCGGATTCTTAACCACTGTGCCACCAGGGAAATCCAAGAAAACTAAAACTTTTTAATTGTTGGAATAAGATAATCAAAGTGAGCTCATTTTAGCTAACTTCTGCCTTTTGAAGTCTAACTGAGAATGTCATTTTTAAACGTGTGCAAGGCATATTCAGACTTATACAAAATGGACTGGGGGGACAACTGGAGAGATAAATGGTGGTAATAACCACTAAATATGGTGCAAAATTATGCATCCTGGGGGAGCCTGGAAATGTATGTTCTCTTTCAAGAGGAGATGAGACAGAAAATTGAGCCTATAATGTGATTTCTAAAGGCGTATGATCATCAGTGAGCTAAATGGGGCTTCCAGGGAATTCCACTGCGTTCCAAGCAAACCTGGCAACTGATAGCTTCCTGGACAGCTGTTTCTCCCATCTATTCCCCAAATTCTTTTTTGTTAGCTGTCGGCTAAATCTTTATGTGAGTGCAAAAGCCACCCTGCAGAAACAAATTTGTCTTAGAGGTTTTCATTTTCATTTGGTAAGTGATGTGCAAAAATTCTGATTGTCATTCTCAAAGTCTGCAGTGAAAATGCAAGGGTATGGTTTCTACAAGTGCAATCAAGCATAACATTGTGTTATGTTTAGGAGAAATTTCTAAGTCATTTCTATTTCAATATCTCCAAATGTATAGAACAATTCTGCTTATATTAACCACATCCTGAAGTTAACAACTGACAACTGTCCGGTAAGCGAAATGGTCCATATTTGGTCTATAAACCATCTAACATTAACTTTTCCGTAACTAAGCACATTGAAATCAAGGTCAGTCTATTAGTTTTATGTGAGGTTTTTTTTTTTAAATGAATTTATTTAGTTATTTATTTTGGGCTGCATTGGGTCTTCGTTGCTGTGCGCGGGCTTTCTCTAGTTGTGGTAAGCAGGGGCTACTCTTCGTTGAGCGGGCTTCTCACTGCGGTGGCTTCTCTTGTGCAGAGCATGGGCTCCAGGCACGCGGGCTTCAGTAGTTGTGGTGCACGGGCTTAGTGGCTCCGTGGCATGTGGGATCTTCCCAGACCAGGGCTTGAACCTGTGTCCCCTGCATTGGCAGAAGGATTCCTAACCACTGCACCATCAAGGAAGTCCCATATGTTAAGTTTTTAAATTAAGAACATCTATGTGTGGTGACGGATATTAACTAGACTTATTGTGGTGATCATTCAGCCATATATACGAGTATTGAATCATTACGTTGTACACCTGGAAATAACATGTTATATGTCAATTATACCTCAGAAAAGGACATCTGAAAAGGTTAAGCTGCTTGACTCTTGGTTGAAACCATTTACTAGCCTCCCATTACAAAACTTTCAAAATCCTTCAGATGGTGTATGACATTCTGGGTTATCTGGGTCCTTCCTACTTCTTTTTTTAACTTAGACCACGCACATCCCTCCTCCCCTCTCTCCCCACTACTAATCTCTGTGTTCCAGTGATGCTGGCTTTTTTCAGTTAACTTTTTCTTCTCATTCCTGGCCTTTGTCCTTTGCTGTTCCCTCACCTGGAACTCAAGGAAGATTTCCTTGAGGAAGGGGCAATGAATTTTCCCTGACCACACATTTCATAGTTGACCTAGAATCTTAACACCATTATTTCTCTCTTTTCAGCACCCTATAACCATGGTAAACTATTATATGCATAAGCATTACAAAAAGTCAAAAAGTCTCGATTATCTGCTCCTTGAAGTAGGGGCAGTTCCTGGGTGGGTGTTACTGCTGTGTCCTCAGGAGCAGTCCAGTGCCTGGCACACAGTAGGTGCTCAATAAATGCTTGATAAACATGGGAAGCAATTCTTTTTTTTTTTTTAAACATCTTTATTGGAGTATGATTGCTTTACAATGGTGTGTTAGTGTCTGCTGTATAACAAAGTGAATCAGCTATACATATACATATATCCCCACATCTCCTCCCTCTTGCATCTCCCTCCCACCCTCCCTATCCCACCCCTCTAGGTGGTCACAAAGCACCGAGCTGATCTCCCTGTGCTATGCGGCTGCTTGGGAAGCAATTCTTAATCTTACCTACTCTTAAATTGATAATTCATGCTTTTCTGCTTCATGACTGTACTTGAGCAGAAACGATAACCGCGTCATGGAAATAGATTATTTAAGTCCTAGATGGAGCCAGTTATTTCCCAAAGGTAGAAAACAGATTTTGAACTTGAACTCCCCAGGAGCTAACTTTCTAAACAGATATTTTCTCCCACATATCCTCATGCACTGCTTATGGGATTATAATTTGTAAAAGAACCTATACAAATATAGGCTTGATGAAATAATTCTACTTTCCATTTCTTAGAATTTATTTTGAAGAAATAATCATAGATGCTTTTGCCCTTGTCCCCATATAGTCTTAGTCCCAGCAGAGCAATAAGAAGAATTCTTTAAAAACCAAGATCATGTAACCCATTTGCTAAAACTCCTGTTTCACTTAGAGTAAGAAGCCGAATCCTTCCAATTGACAACAAAGTCCTGCGTTATTCATGTTATTTATGAATTTCATGTTATGCTCTTCAGAATTTTCTACAAGACGTATTTTTGTTCAGGAAATACAGAAGCATTATTAAAGATAGAACAGTGACATTCAGAAAGGAGCCTTGGTAAGTTAATATTGTTTCTTATCTGTTAAAAATCAGTTATGAAGATTCCAGATTTTTCCAGAATTTTTTTTTTGGGGGGAAACATGATCACTACTCTTTAGTCACTCATTGCTGATTAGAGAGACACACACACACTAGACAGAATTTGACTTCTACATTTCTCCTTCTACATTTCTCATCCTTAAAAGTTAATGAGAACTAGGTAACACCAGGGAGTGTTTTAGAGACCGCTTGCTACTGAAGTACTTGTCCTTAATCTGTATTACTTTTACAGCCACTGTGTTCTTCCTCTTTCTAGGCTCAATTTCAGATGCTTATCAATAGTGTGGCAAGCACACCTCCCGTATCAGGGCAGCCTAAATGCAGAGAAGCTGAGGAGAACTTACTTCAAACCCACTCCTTTTCCTTTGTTCCTATTTCCCCTCCATCTCTGGGGTAGGATCTCACACCCATTCTCTTCTCTCCGTCCCCAGTTCCACGCCTGGGCCAGCACTGTGTCCTCTCGTCTGGACCCTTTCAGCTGTCTTCCAACTGGTCTTTCTGTCTTAGGCTTTTTTCTCTTTAATTCATTCTCCATAAGAGTGACTTCCTTACCTAAAAACAGGTACTAGCTCTCTACCGCCTGAAGGATAAAGCTCAAGGCCCAGATCCAACCTCTTCTTCCATCACGTCCTCTGTGTACCCTATTCTGTGGTCCACTCTTTCCTTCATACACCATGTGCTTCTGGGTCTCTGTTCCTCTATATGTGCTACACTCTTGACTTGGACACCCTTCCCCAGTTTTCCATGTGGACAATTTCTTTTCACTTTCTGGGCTCAGCTCACTGCCTTTTGCAGTGAAGCCTTCACAATCCTCTTGAGGCACAAATCTATCCCCTGATTGTGTTCTTTTATCACTCAGCATATTGTTGTTATGGCACTTAGTACACAGCATTATAATTAATTACATTTCTGTTGCCCTTAGTGACCTGTGCATTCTACTACAGCATTGCTCCCATTGGTTCTCTTATACTTTTGCTCTCTAGAAGTACTAATCGAAAGAAAATTCCTGTTGATGGGATACGCCTAAACAATTCTATTAAAAAGACTATTGTAATAACTATTGTTAGTATACAAATTGCTATTATGATGAAGAGGACTCTTACAATGAAAGCTGCTGCCACCACGACCATTACCTCCCCCATCATCACCTCCACCACCATCACCTCACCTCCACCACCATCACCTCCACCATCATCACCATCATCACCTCCACCATCATCACCTCCAACACCACCATCATCACCATCATCACCTCCACCATCATCACCTCCAACACCATCACCTCTGCTATCATCACCTCTGCCACCATCACCTCCACCACCATCACCTTCACCACCATAACCTCCACGGTCATCACCTCCACCACCATCACCTCCACCACCATCACCTCCACCATCATCACCTCCACCATCATCACCTCCACCACCATCACCTCCACCACCATCACCTCCAGCATCATCACCTCCACCATCATCACCTCCACTACCATCACCTCCACCACCTCTACCACTTCCACCATCATCACCTCTATTTCCCTCACTTCCATTACTTTCATCACTTTTATCATTTTCACCAAGTCCACCACTATCAACATCATCCCCATCCATTAATATTTAGCACTGCCAAGTACCAGGCAGTAGGTTAACTTCTATATGCATTCTCTCACTTCACCACCACAAACTGAATAAAGATGGTCTATATGTTTTGTCCCCCTAAAATTCACATGCTGGTATCCTAACACTCAATGTGATGGTCTTAGGAGGTGGGGCATTTAGGAGGTGATTAGGTTATGAGGGTGGAACCATCATGAATGGGATTAGTGCCCTTATAAAAGAGGCTCAAGGAAGTTCCCTTGCCCCTTCCTCCACGTGAAGTTACATGTGAGGCCATTTATGAATCGGGAAGCAGAAGCCTCATCAGACACAGAACCTGACCATGTGGGCACTCTGATCTCAGACCTCCAGCCTCCAGAACTGTGAGAAGTAAATTTCTGTTGTTCCTAGGCCACTCAGTTTGTGATATTTTGTTATAGCAGCCTGAATTGACTGAGACAATGAGAAAACTGAAGCCCAGAGAGATTAAGTAAAATCCTGTGATTACACAACTCCAGGTGGAAGAGTTTGGATTATAAGCTGGGGCTCTCTGACCTCAGAGTCTGAATTCTTCATCACCGTCTCCTTCCTATATCCCAAACTACTTGGGGACAGAGGCCATGCATTTTACTTCCTTTGCAGCTCTTCTTTCAGTGCTTTTCACATGGTGAGAATGCAATAAATGTTGAAATTCAATCCTGGATGCAAAATTTGGTAGCCTAATTGACATCCAACTTGCTTACCGAGTTTGCCTGTGTTAATTAAAAAGGCATATTGTACCATGAATAATTGGCCTGGATAGTCTTCATCAAGTCTCCATTTCAAAAACAGTAATCTGGCTTTTAATCTATTTTGTTCCTCCTATTAAATCCAAGACATTTTATTTTTGGTTTAAGACAGGAAGGCAAGGGCAAGGGTAATCTCAATACCCACTGAAGATACCTAGGTCTAAGAATATGATTATGAAAGAAGACTAGAAGGGAAAGATCAAAAGTATGGAAGGAGCTGAAGGGAAAATACTGAGTCTTGTATATGTCACCTGGTGCCCCGTAAATCGTACAAATCTATGCAAAAGGAGTCGTATGTGCTTTTGTTTTCACTTAGAACTCTAGTGAGAAAATCTGTTGCAAAGAACAATTAGATCACCTGTCTTTGCTTGATTTTCCAAGCTGCAAGCAATGGTCAGACAGCATTTTATATTAGGAAGGCAAATTTGCAGAGGGTTGGTCAGAAGACTAGCATTTCGATGGAAACTCGGGCTAGAAAATCAGCTCTTCCCTGTTGCTAATAAGATACTGCTGTTTATGTCACCATTTCTTATTTCCTCCACTCCTGGTATCTTTGCTCCCTTCCATCTCCTCCAGCTGACTCACCCAGGCTGCACATCCCCACCTCCCTTGGACCCACTCTCTCATTTATTCTCTTACAGTGCTTTCCACGATGCATATGCAGGGGTGTGCTGGTCAAGTTTAGCAATCGGCTCTCTGAAGGGCCTTCTGATTTGAAACATTTGCTGATTTTTATGGTGCAAATTCTGCCATATGGCTGTTGGGAAGCTGCCAACGTGACATCCACCAGCTGGAAAAATTCTTGAAAATGTCACAATCAGTTCTCAGGAGCCAGTATGAGCTGGTGCCAGTGCACCCCAAATTCTGTGGGATCCCTTTGTATTGTGAGTGAAACCTTCTTTCCCCACCTCGGCCTTAAGGAAAAAGACTTTTCCTTGATAATCCCATTGCCCTCAAGCCCTTGCCGATTTGAGACCACTTCTCACCCTTTCTCGAGAAGAGATGCTAAGGTCGGCATACAAAGAAAACAAAAAAGAAAAAGAAAAAAGCCTTGAGTCTTTCCAGATGAAGCCCCAGGCATTGTTATTAGATGCTCTTTTCTCTACATTTTGAGATTAATTAAATGATTATGATATGTGATGGTGGAGATCATTAACAATTAATGAAAAATTACTGTTTCAAGTATTGTCCTAACAACTTTACGTACATTACTCATTTAATCTTTATAAAAATTCAGTGAGATGGGTGACATTAAGATCTCTTTTTATCCGTGAAAGCCTTAAGTCCATAGAGTTTAAGTAACTTATAAAAAAAAGTAATGAGAAAAGATACCACATTTTCATGGTTTAAAATTCAAAATTCAGCAGGGTAGCCACAGAAAAGTCTCTTTCTTACCCGTGTTCCCAATTACCAGGTTTCTGTCCCTGACTATAATCACCGATCTCAGGTTTTGCGTGGACCACTGTACTTTTCCATTCCCGCTGCCATTTGTAGATCGTTTGTTTGTTCCCACCACCCTATAGACTCTCTTGTTTTGAGGCTAAAATGCACTTTCACCATTTTCTCTGTCTGTATCGACTAACTTCCAGGATATTCCTCCTTTTCCATAGTGACTTTAACCCCTGATTCATGAACTTTTCCATCCCATCCTCTGAGATTTCAACATCCAGGTTTAGGGTCTCACACAATTTCCCCAACTTTAGTAACCTTATCTCTACTCCATTTCCTCCATCACCAGCCCAGTCATCCCTCAGACATCACCATTTCTCAAATCAACTCTGCCTCTAAGTAGTAGTAAAATTATTCCTTGGGTCATGACCCTTATCTTCCACCTGAATCACCTCTTCGGTACAAATGAATCTGCCCTAGGGCCATTTGTGACCCCCGGAACGTCCCCATTTTGCCCCAGTGAATCAGCGCCCTACTGGTTTCAGGTGTCGTCCTTCCTGGCCTGGACCCTCATTTGACAAGAGAATTCTCTGTCCTCTTGTCCCACTACCTCTTATATCTATTCTAATATTACTCATCACCTTTATATCCTGGGACAGATATGGAGACATTTCTGTGCTTAAAAACCATCAGTGGCTTCCCAGAGTTTCAATGCAAAATTCTCTGCTAAATAGCAAGTCATTCCATGATCTGAGGAGGTCCATGTTTCTAGTGTGTCTGGAACCATCCACTTCATGGATCCAAGGCTTCGGCCAAACTCAGAGTGAGGCCTCTGTAATCATAAAAGTGCTTGTGTGACAACACTGTCATTCTTTCTGTTGCAAGAATGAATATCAACTTTTACTTCCAGAAAAACACAGCTCTGGTTGGCTGCACTTGACCCGTGGAATGTGGCTGGGAATGACTAAGTATAAACCACCCAAAAAGAGCATGTTATGACCATCCACAGTTTTTATTACTTCCCCACCTCAGTCCCCGTGTGCTCAGTCTCTTAGCGATCACGATACGACCCACGAGCTGCAGGTGTTATAGATGACATGGCACCATAGATACAGTCTATGAGCTTGAGGCTGCTTTGGTTCTTTAAGAAACCCAACTTAGGGATGTGAGGTATCACTGTGGTTTTCTGACTTCTATTAGGTTGCAGAGCTATTTCCCAAGAGAATAGCACAGCAGGTCCTCACAGGACATCTCAGCTGAGGTTGTAGAAACTTTGTGGCTCTCCTACCTCTAGTTGATGGTAAAATACTCAAGTTCTCTGGTAGTGGCAGGCCAGTAGCATGACAGGAGAGATTGGCTGGAGCTCCCCAGCTGTTCTCTCTGCATGACTGTCACAGCAGAACAGGAGCAAACCAAAACCAAAAACGTCAGTCCAGATTGCTTAGAGTTGAAAGAAGAAGACCACAAAAGGACCAGCTATGAACTCTGCCCTCAGGGTCTATCTGGGATCTAGAAAGGATGGCAGTGATGTCCACAGGCTTAAGGGCAGAAGAAAGAAGTGCATGTTGGTGCAGTGATCACAGTCTAAATTTTCTGAGAAAAGTCCTGATTTTAAATATTCTATTCTGTTGTTACACGTGTTTTGTTCTTTTATCCTCAAAGCTTAGTCATTGAGAATTTAGGGGAAAATATATTTTTTACCCATGGTAGTGTTCTACACACGCACACACACACACACACACACACACACACACACACACACACACACACACACACACACACACACACACTCAGTTTTAGGAAGAATAAGAAGGTCTCAGTTGAAGCTATGCTACCAGCTGTGCTTTTCACAGTCTTATGGAAAGATGACTAGAGAAAGCTAAGAAGGTTTGGTCACAGGGAGGAGTGGTCTTAGAATCACTGCTCATCTGCTGAGACCTGAAAAGTGTGGGACTAGCTGCCTTGGAGAAAGAAGACGGGATCATTTCAACTCAATTTACCGGTACAAACATCTTCCACATAAAATGGAGGCTTATTAGGATTCCATTCAACCACTGTTTCTAGCACCAGAGAAGGGGCTAGGAATTGGCATTATTCTAGAGAAATTTCAAGAGGTTTCAATGGACTTGAAAACAACACTATCCTGTCATTATTTTCAGTGATTTCTTAGGGTCAGAGATGATGTCTGGGAGGGATTCATTAAAGGGCGTTTCTCACATTGATTTGTGACCCAGGAGTATCTATAGGAAAGAATTTCTCTTGACGGCATCCTCAGGGAGAAAACTATGTTTCCAGTTCTGCAGACTGACATATACTCACTGTGTGATGCTAATAAATATGTGAAGCATTTAAAAAATTCAATGGTATATTTTATAACCACCTTCTTCAAAGAACTCTGGTCTCTAGTTGCCTTATATGATCAATGATAACGACTAAATGAAATGCTTATTTGTCTCCTCCAAGAGCAGCCTCTGAAGTATTTACATAAATGGATACTGCTGGAAAAACGGCACATTCATTCTGCTTGGGTTCATATTTGTTACCTTTCCTCCTCTAAAAGCCAGTATATTATTACCGGGAGACCATGATACTTTGGAAGATGTTCTAGATTTAAAGTCCAAGGCCAGAAGACCAGTTTTCAGAGATGCAGTGAAGAAGATACAGGAGAAGTTGGGCCTGATCTTCTCTAGGTTTCTAATTTTTCTAAAGATGTGATTAATAATTTATGACTCAGAAGGCCTGGATTTGAATCCAGACTCTTCTCTAAGATGTTTGACTACCGTTAAGTTAGTTGATCTTTGTTGCCTATCCTGTAAGGAGGCAGCTACTTTAGCTGAACTCAAAGTCCCTTTCAGCTGTAGAATTTGGTAACTCTCAGAGGACCGGTGTGATGTTTAAACACAGGACTTCTTCCTGGGTTCTAGGAAAAGCTCTCATAATATGGAACTCCTAGGTGCATTCTCCATTATTTATGCGCATCATTTGATTGAAGACTAGTGTCCAAAACTTTGATTAAAAAAATACATTGAGTTATCTGACTGATAAAATATGGAGAAGATGCTGATGTTAGCTGAAATGAGGTGAGAAAAGGCCAAATATTCAGAGAAGACCAAGGGATCAATTTAGTTTCTCTTTACAATAAACAACCCAACATATCAACAATAAATAAGAACTGTCCTGATACAACGCTATAAACAGAAATAGCTTTACTGAAACTTAGCCTGAGGTTTTATGGAGAGACGATTAGACTAGAAAGCCTCCAAATCTGTTGAGAGAAACTTTGTTTTCTTCATCTCTATTTGAGATGATAAATGATGCTTTTCAGTTCTAGAGGCCCAGTGAGAAATCAAGGATGAAATAATAAATGCTTATGTGTCTAGAAATAAACGTAGCTGCATCTTCCCCCATGTGAGGAATGTACAGCCATAATGAAGATCAGACAAAGAATTATCATCACAGACAGGAAATGAGGTGGTAAGCAAATAATTAAGGAGTATTCAATCATCCCGGAGAATACTCGCAAGGGCCGTAAAAGGCAAACACTGTTAGCCATATTGTTGAGAAATTACGGTAAGACAAAGTGAATGAAATGAAATTAGTGTCAGGGAGGGAATGCAGTATCATGGTCTCACTAGGTTTATGCTTTTGGGCAAATTGCTTATTCTCCAACATTCTTAATTTTTTCCCCTGTATAGTAGAGCAAGTAATATCACCCTCACTGGAGTGACAAAACGATTAAATAAAGTCACAGACCTGAAGTACAAAATGATGTTTCTGAAACATAAAAGGGGTCAATAGGGGAGCTCCCTGGTGGTCCAGTGGTTAGGACTCCTAGCTTTCACTGCCAAGAGACCGGGTTCAATCCCTGGTCAGGGAAACAAGATCCCACAAGCCATGTGGCCAAAAGAAAAAAAGGGTGTGTGTGTCAATAATTGGTACCTATTATTCAAGAATAGAAACAGGTGATATTTGATCCACCCGGTCAAATAACTGTATTCTAACGCTGATATGAAAGATGTTCTCCGAGAGAGGTGACAGCTCGTTAAGATACACTATATAAACAGTATGCCCGAGGAAGACTTTATTCAAGCCGTAATTTTCTTTTTTTTTCTTTTTATTTTTTTAAAAAATATTTTGGCTGCTTTGGGTCTTCATTGCTGTGCACAGGCTTTCTCCAGTTGCGGCGAGCCAGGGCTACTCTTCGTTGTGGTGCGTGGGTTTCTCATTGTGGTGGCTTCTCTTGTTGCGGAGCATGGGCTCTAGGCGTGTGGGCTTCAGTAGTTGTGGGACACGGGCTTAGTTGCTCCATGGCATGTGGGGTCTTCCCGGACCAGGATCGAACCTGTGTCCCCTGCATTGGCAGGCGGATTCTTAACCACTGCGCCACCAGGGAAGTCCCCATAACTTTCTTGAAAGTTGGAGATCCTCCACTTGCATGCATAAATGCGTTGGTTATGATGGTGATACATATTGCAAATTTTTATTCAGTTTGTAGGACAAATACCATGTTTCCTTGTATTAATGCTGTAGATAGTAATGGCGGTTTTATATGCAGGTATTTCTTTCCTGTGACTTTTGCCCTACAGGCAGGCCTTCACCATGGAAACAGACTTCAATTGTCTCAGGAAGAGAAGAGTTCCAGCCAGACTAGAGATCCTTGGTCAGGTTCTAAGTAGCCTTTTAGAGTCTGTTAAGAATGGTGCACACCAACCTCCCCGCAAGAGTGGGTAGGAGCATGGGCTCCTCTTTGTGGAACAGATGTCAGAGGCACTGTGGTAGGCAGAATCATGCCCATCCCCCCCTCCCCAGCAAAGATGTCCAAGTCCTAATCCCTGGAACCTATAAATGTTGTTTTATTTGGGAAAAGGGACTTTGCAGAAGTGAGGAAGCATCTTGAGATGAGGAGATAATCCTGGATTATCTGGGGTGGGGGGGGCAAGGTAATTCTGAGGGTCTTTATAAGTAAAAGAGGGAGGCAGGAGGGTCAGAGGCGGAGTGATGGGGAGTGGGAAGGACTGGACTGGCACTGCTGGCTTGAAGATGGAGGAAGAGGCCATGAACCCAGGAATGTGGGCAGCTTCTTTTTTTCTTTTTTTAAAAAATTTATTTACTTTTTATTTTCATTTATTTTTGGCTGCGTTGGGTCTTTGTTGCTGCCCTCGGGCTTTCTCTAGTTGTGGTGAGCGGCGGCTACTCTTCGTCCCAGTGTGCGGGCTTCTCATTGCAGTGGCTTCTCTTGTTGTGGAGCACGGGCTCTAGGCATGCCGGCTTCAGTAGTTGTGGCGCACGGGCTCAGTAGTTGTGGCTCGTGGGCTCTAGAGTGCAGGCTCAGTAGTTGTGGTGCACGGGCTTAGTTGCTCTGCGGCATGTGGGATCTTCCTGGACCAGGGCTCGAACCCCCGTCCCCTGCATTGGCAGGCAGATTCTTAACCACTAGGCCACGAAGGAAGTCCCTGGGCAGCTTCTAAGAGATGAAAAAAGCAAGCAAATGGGTTCTTCCCTAGAGCCCCCAGAAGGCGCTCGGTAACCCTGCTGACAGCTAGATTGTAGCACAGTGACCCCATTTCGTACTTCTAGCCTCTCAGAGCTCTCAGATAATATATTAGTGTTAAGTCGCCAAGTTTTTGATAATTTATTACAGTAGCTGTAGGAAACGGACACAGGCACCTTCCCTCAATTCAGGGTACCTTCAGGTGCTTCAGCTGATGAGTGCCCATTTAGGAGGATTTTCTGATTATATTATCTAGTTTTCACTGAATTAGCCTTCATAAAATGGACAGATGGTTTAAAAAATTAAGGACAATACTTATCATATGAGCATAGCAAACGACATAATAGAAAAGTTGACTTGCTTTGCTATAGTACTTTGCTAATCATCGTTAATCACTATAGATTAAACAGGGTGATGACCTTATCAGAGCTGGTAAGAAGTTGGCTCCCAAATTTAGAATTATCGAAAATAATGAAGAACGTTTGCTGTTAAAAATGAGGAACGGAGGGAATTCCCTGGCAGTCCAATGTTGAGGACTCGGCACTCTCACTGCTGGGGCCTGGGTTCAATCCCTGGTCAGGGAATTAAGATCCTGCAAGCCACGTGGCATGGCCAAAAAAAAAAAAGAAAAAAGAAAAATGAGGAGCTGAGCTCTAAATATATCAAGGTTTGAGACTATTAACTAATTATGTAAAGTCATTATAATGGAAAGGTGCTTTTAGAAATACTGAAAGTATTGAAGGTGTAGGTAGGAATAAAAAAATGACTTGTAGAAGCATATATAATCTTTTCATAGAAAAAAACTGGGAATTTAATGCCAAAAAAAAAAAAAGACAAAACAAATGTTATGCTAGGAAGCTAAGCATATATGGTAATGAAAGAAATGGCCAGAGAAGATAAATGACCAACCTATCATATGAAAAGAGAAATTCTGAACAAATAGCAGCTCTCGCATAATGAGTACAATGATTCCGAACCTCAAAGATGGATTTAAAATGTAATCCATTATAAGGCAATTATTTTCCATCCAAAATGTATGTGGTTCATGGTTATCACCTCCCAATTTCTTGATTCATAGGAAGGAATCTGTGTGACTTAAAATCAGACAGAGGCATGAGATACAAAGTAGAAATCCAACATGGGGAAAGGAAGCAGAGAGAGATTATCCTCGGAAGTGGAATAGATGCAACCTTTTGGGGCATCTTGGCGACCTAAGAGAAAGATCAATGTAATTCTGAAAAGTCATAAACAGAAAGAAAGATGTTAAATACCTGTTCCTGTAAGGCTACTACAGTGTCTTAGAACAAACTTTAGAATGTTGCTGTTGGTAATCTTTGCTTTTCTCCCATTAGTTTAAGGCATTTTATTCTAGGTATGTAAGAAAAAAAAAGGACAAGACAAAAGAAAAATAAGCGAAAATGTGTTCTACTTAAAGATGACAAACAGGCTAAGTAAGGAATGGGTTAAAGGGTAGACTGGGATGGTTTGGAAACATCTGGCAGTGTCAGCAGCCCCACTCCCCAGCCCCCTTGTGGATTCTTCACATGTTTGCACAAATTTCATTGGTATGTGAGCCTGTGGCCTCTTTCACCCATCCTCCTTTCTGGTCTCCAGATCCTCCAAGGCCCTTCACTATTGACTCCACTGCAGGGAAGTATTTATGAGAAACAGATTAGAGAACAGAAATGTTGCAGTTGAAAGCCATTCAGCTCATTCACACCCAGCACACCTTTAGCAGCCCGCTACTTTGCCCCAGGTTTCATGTGCTCCCTGCTATCTATGTGCATAGATCTGTCTCTCGAGAAAGAATTTAAGGTCCTACCCCTTAGCACAATGTTTTTGCAGACTATAAACTGGACAAATGTCTACTAAACCGAAAAAAAAGCTTTGGAGAAGTCTTTGTATTACTATGGCATTAGTGTATTATTTGCAAAGCAGGATCAGTGGTTTCTGGTAGAACTTACGTTCATTTGTTTCCCTGCTCAGGTTAAATGCTCCAAACTGCTCCCCAAACCTCAGATTATAATTGAGCTCCTCAAACAACAGACCCTTCCATCCTCAAACAACAGACCCTTTGTAGATAACAAAGAGGAAAACCTAAATAAACTCTATTCTCCATTCGACTTTTAACGGATTTCAGAAATGTAATTTTAGATTTCCCATCAGTCAGGGTCATTTTTGTGATGCTCTGAATGTCTGAAAAATCATCTAAGTCCTTGTATATATCAGACAACAGGCATCACGTATCCTTTTTTAGTGGCCCTATCATCTTCCTCCTCTAAGCATCATCATTAAAAAGAAAAGGTAATCAACCATTTCAAGGGGAAGCTGAGACTTGCTACCCACCTCAGCAAACCAAAACATAGGTGATGGATATAATGGTACCTTTTCCTGTGTCTAGGGTTTGGACCCACACAAATACACCCAGGTTAACATGGCATAGTTTTTGTTCAAATATTTCCCAAATGTAAGCCTTGGAAGACCAGTTCTGAGATATATAAAAATAGGTTTTGAGGGAAAAAAAAAGATTTTGTGATTAAAGCAATTTGTAAAATTCTGGATCAATTACAATTGAAGAGATGGCTTTACTGTAGGGTTTCTTAGAGTTTTCAGTATGGAAACAAGCACTGTGACTTCTTAAGAGGTTTGAAATATGTGTTATATTCAGACATATCTCCATAGGTGGAATATAGATTTTTTTGTTAAAATTTTTTTTTTCTGGAACACCTCATGTAATCCTGCAATACAGTCTGAGGAAAGCCGACAAGCCTCACCCGACCCCGCACCTTTTTGGGTGAAATTCCTAAGATTGTTGAGAATTTATAAACTCTAGGATTATTTGTGGTATCCTGACGGCTGGGTCAGGATTTGAGTGGGCAATACCAAGGAAGGAGAGGTTTACTTGGCCTTGGTTTAGCTCCTGGAGAAGTTTTGGGGATTCCAAGATGACCTGGGGCCTTTGACTCTGAAGCACCATGGTCTTTGAATGGCCTGGGATGGCCTGCTAGTTCCAGGATCTTTGAGGGTGGGTTCTGGGATGAAGTAGTTCAAGTGCCCAGAGGAAGGGAAGGCTGACAGAAGAACATTGGAGAAGGCAGTGTTTTTTTTATTTTTTTGAGACTTTAAATTTTATTATTATTTTTAAAATTTGTATTTATTTATTTAGTTTTTGGCTGCATGGCTTTTAGGATCTTAGTTCACTGACCAGGGATCAAACCCATGTCCCTTGCAGTGGAAGAGTGGAGCCTTAACCACTGGACCACCAGGGAAGTCCCGAAAAGGGAGTTTTAAGAAGGGAAGTGATTTGTGTGTGTGTGTGTGTGTATTTTTTTTTTTTACATCTTTATTGGAGTATAATTGCTTTACAATGGTGTGTTAGTTTCTGCTTTATAACAAAGTGAATCAGTTATACATATACATATGTTCCCATATCTCTTCCCTCTTGCATCTCCCTCCCTCCCACCCTCCCTATCTCACCCCTCTAGGTGGTCACAAAGCACCGAGCTGATCTCCCTGAGGAAGGGAAGAGATTGATCTTTTCGTTTCCCCATTTCCTCCTCAAGTATTTCTTTTTAAGGGAATTTTCTTATAATTCCTATTCTTTTTTATTTTTCCTGTTTTTTCCCTTCAAGTGTCCTATTAGTTTTTTTGTTTTGTTTGTTTTTTTTTAACCACCAATATCAGAATTAGACTCTGCATCTCATGTCACTGTTCGCCGAGACCAAGACTTATGGTTCAGAGGCGCTCAGGGTGGCTGGTTTCTAATAATGTCAGGAAGAAGCAAATATAACTTAGGCAAATGGGGCGAAATCGGCTAGCCACACACAGCAGGATTTGGTATAGACCAAAGGCACGTATGAAGGTTTGTTTCAGTAGGGACCCTCAAGAGCAGACACATAACTGAAAAAGGAAGCTCCCTATTACATTTGGGCCAATTTCCATAGTTAATGGGCTACTTTGAAAAAACATGAGTTGGATGAACAAAATTTACTCTGAAAAGTTATAGTAATGTGAGTGTGGCTTTAGCAAGTAAACTTTAAAAAAATCTTTAAATTTATTGGCCTGTATTTATATTTATAATTGTAACAATGTAATGGCCTAATATAGTTCCATAATTTATATTTAATTTATATTTTATGGTTCCATTAGGTTCCATAATGGAACCTAAATAGTTCCATAATTCCACCATACAACACTATTTTTAAGAAGAGTTGAGGAATTAGTTTAATATTTCACATAAGAAAAGGTAAGGGGAAAATGCTGAAAATGACACAATGGTGGCCCATATTTTTCTCTGTATTTGCTCAAGGCAGTGTTTGTTTTAGTTCACCTCAGTGTATAAGGAGTTATCCTTAGGAGAAGTCTGAGCGATTTACTAATCATTTCAACATATCATCAAAACTACATCAAGGGAAACAAATTCCTGGCTGCTGTATAAGCTGCCTCTGGTAATGCAATTTAGCTCAAGATCAAGGTTCACTCTTACAGAGGAGAGAAGTAATCGTTTCCTTTATGTACATTTTTTGGAGTGTTTTTATTTTTAATACAAAACGAAATGGATGCCCTCCCTTATCCACCCTCTACCCTCCCAACTCCCAACAATTAGTAGTTGTGTTTAGGCATCCAAAAACACATTATAAGAGTCAATTATAAAGTTCTCCTGGTCTCCTGAGTTCAAAAGCAATTTTATCATTTTAATTAGCAATTTATTCTTTTACTGGGCATCAGAGCACACCACAGCCCACTCTCACTCCCAGTTGACAGTGAAATCGGAGGCATTAGCTCTCCGAGGTTGCTCCGTACCTTTCCCCATTTATTTACGTTGGTGGTGGTTCAGGCCCTGGGAAGCCAACCTTGTTTCTATAAGTGAGGGCCAGATGATCCAGTTGGTCTGAGATCTGCATATAGCAGCTGTTTGCTAACTATTCAGCACTTTAAAGCTTCCAAGTGCTCTCCTGTTATGAGTTCTCCTGTTACACTCTTGGGGAGACAGACATTAGCTCTCTGAATTACTGTCATCAACCACCTTCTTTATTAACTTTTTTCCTCCACTGGGAAATCAAGACGCTCTGTCCCTGGAAGTTCAACTGGCTTCTCTAGTGTTCCAGAACTAGGGAAGGAGGTAGGCCTGCTGGCGATGCAGAACTGGGATCTAGGTTACTAATCCTGGCCTTGTTCAACTCTATGGCCATCAGGAAGCCAGCCCCCAGATCACCACAAAAGCCATTCCTGATTTTCTCTTGTCTACCTATGCTAATCTGCATGTTGAAGAGATGCAAAATATTTAATTACACGATGCCCAGGCAGAAACTTGTCAGAAAATCTATTTTAATAGGAAGGCCAACGCTGCATAAATGTACGCCAGTCAGATTAGTGGGATAGCTCCTCGCCGACTGTGATTAGTTAGATAAAGAGAAAAGGGAAACTCAGATACTCAGGGTAATTGACTCAGTGCAACTTGGTATATAATTATCTGCAGGGCCACCAATCCTCTGGGATTTTACAGCTGAAGTCAGTGTCCCGATACACTTAAAATGAAGTTTCTTCCTCCACTGAAGATCTGTTTATTTGGAAAGGACAAAAGGGAGCATATGTTGGGCGAGGAGGCTGGTAGGGGGTGCATTTTGTTTTTGCATCTCTACTGCTTGGTGTTCAGTGTTGGTACCGCCTGCATCAGCTGCTGATGTAAGGGGATGATGGCTTTTTATTTTATTTTTTTGTGATATGTAAAAATTACATTTACTTATTTATCTTCATGGAAAGGGGATGAGCACGAGCTCTAGGCACACAGGCTTCAGTAGTTGTGGCACACGGGCTCAGTAGTTGTGGCTCGCAGGCTCTAGAGAGCAGGCTCAGTAGTTGTGGCTCACGGGCTTAGTTGCATCCGTGACATGTGGGATCTTCCTGGACCAGGGCTCGAACCTGTGTCCCCTGCATTGGCAGGCGGATTCTTAACTACTGCGCCACCAGGGAAGCCTGATGATGGCTTTTTAGATGTACAAATGGTCTGATCTCATCAGAGGAGCAAAACACTCCATGAAGCAGGGAGAAATAACCACTGTCCTCAGGTCTCTGAGGGTGAACGCATTCTGGAGGTATTCTTCATCCTGCCACGTCAGTTTGTGGCATTCTGGTTGACGGTGAGAAGGTAGGGCAGGGCCTGTGTTGGGTGCTCTGAAGCAATCCCCCCCCCCCCCCGCCGCCCCACAAGTCGGTGAGGACTCTAAGAAGGTGAAAATCATAACATGGGATTAGGAGAAAGACAATGCTGTGAAGTCAAAGAAAACAGTAGAGCAAGGTGGGAGGAGGATTCTAAACACACCTACGGGATGAGATCTGTGCGGGCGAGTTGAGCTGGGGATCCTGAGGGGCTGGAGGTTGTACGGAAGCTGGGTTTGGGTTGGCCAGTTGGGCCAGAGTGGAGAAGAGGCTGGTGCAGAGAAGGGGTAGGGGATGAGCCTGGGAATAGCTTGGACTTAGTGTGATGGCGAAAAGATTCCTTCTGAATCTGTGTTGGTATATTTCGAGCCCAGAGCAAAAAGTGATCTGTTTCCGTAGGGTAAATGGAGATAATTCAGCCAGGATCTGACAGACGGATGTAGAGAGGGATAAGGCAATAGAAATCAAGAATCACAGCAGAGTCGTGGGGTGAGAGAGACAGAGCTCCTACAAGTGACTGTGTCAGATATTCAGTGTGTGCCAGGTTGCCGGGGTGATGTTGAGATGTACACATTTATCTTATTCTGTATCTATGAGTTTCCTGAGACCGCCTTGAATTGTAAAATAGCGGTGTGTTTTATGTGCTCAACTGTGAGTACTTCCCTGGTGGAGTGGACTCCATAAGTCAAGACTAGGGGTGTGCAAATTGCAATCTCTTTATGCTTCTTATGGGAGGGCAGCTGAAAAGTTCCTGAGAGGCATAGTGGACCCCGAGTGTAGAGCCCAGCAGGGGAAATGGACCTTCTGTCTCACCCAGGAAGCTATAAGTGACTGGGTGAGAAGACACAGGACAGGGACCCAAGTCCTAGAGAAGAGTATAAGATGGGAATTTGGTCTTAGAAACAGGCAGGAAAATTACTTAGTAGGACAAAGAGAAGCAAGGGGGTATTGGGTGTTTTAAATTCTGTGAAGGTCGGATCCACCCCAAGGCTGTGAGGGGGTAGAGCCTGGGGGCGCCAGCTGGTCACAAGACCATTTGGAGAAAAGAAGGACCAGGAAGGAGGATGGGGACTCAGGCACATTATGGGAATAGAAACCGCTTAGTCCAGAATCTCTGAACCAGTGTGAAGCCCGTGACTCTGAGTCACCAGAAATAGCTGTTCCCGGGGGTGAAAGTCTGGAGCTGTCCCAAAGGGGAATCAGAACTCCCTGTCAGCGGGAGCCTTTGGAGTCCTGGGCTCTGAATTTTATCACATTTCCTTCGAATGCTATTGGCCAGTTGTATGTTTATAGGTTGGAGGAACTGATGAACAGGGCACTTGAGAAATGTTATAAAGGGCAAACGGGGCTTGTGGCGAACCAATCAGAGAAAACGGAGGAGAGAAATTGCCAGAACGGCTTTAAGTGTGAGAGGATGGTGGTCCCCGCCGCTGATGAAGAAATGGAAACAGGAGGAGGGGTGTGTGTCCAGAGAGCCAGTGGCTGCTTTTCACTTGTTTCCTTTTAGAAGATGAAGGGATATTTATTTGAAAGTTCACTTGAGGGAATTTCCTGCTGGTCCAGTAGTTAGGACTCTGCACTTTCACTGCCAAGGGCATGGGTTCAATCCCTGGTAGGGAACTAAGATCCCACAAGCCATGGCCAAAAAAAAAAAAAAAAAAAAAAAAAAAATTCATTCAATGTGGATAAATTCTCTGTTTTCTTGAAATTTTTTTTAAATTTTATTTATTTATTTAATATCTTTATTGGAGTATAATTGCTTTCCAATGTTGTGTTAGTTTTTGTTGTACAACAAAGTGAATCAGCTCTAAGTATATAGTTGCAACTTCCTGGAAGGCATCCCAGCTGCCTATCGGTCTGTCCCCTGTGCGCACGTCAGCAGCCGCCAGGGGGAGACGTCACCCAACAGCGCTCAGTGGAGAATCCCCTTGGGGATGAGTATGCCCTACATGAGACAAATTCCTCCCCAGAGTCGCCTTCCCATGCTGAGCCTCTAATCTTGACGGTTCCCAGAGCAGCAGCAGGCATGGCTCTATCTGGACAAGTATCCTACTGGGAACATTAAGACTGCTTTGTAAAACCGTAAGCACCCAGGAGCAGATGCTTTAAAAAATGTAAAAACAAGACTGCAGTGACAGCAGATAGGATCTCGGAGGCTGAGTCACCTCACTGCATCTCCTCACATCCTATTCTTGAGGAGGAAACTGTGCAGAGCCCACGGGAGGGTATGTGTCCTGGGTACCAGGGACCCCGGGGGGCTGGCATGCTTGTCTTTGCATCGAGACCATTGGTGGGGAGGGACAATTATTTCTACAAATCTTCTCAAAACAACTTTGAACTAAAACCTCTGAGCGAACATGGGACTCTGCTCCCCAGCTGTCCCACTGACTGGCCTGTTTGGTCATAGGTATCTTTCCTGGAGGGAAGTATTTTTAATCTGAGCTTTGTCTGTTTGTTCCTGAGCTGATGCAATGGAAACTGGATGGATGCCTGCAATTAGAGTAAGAAAGAACACCTCCTGGATGTATTAGTATTTAACGTCTTTTGGATGTTTTGATACGAGGCTTGTGTCAAGAGAAAAGACATGCATATGTAGAAAAGCAAACAGGGAAAAGTCAGCTTTGATAACACTATATTTTGGGGTTCCAGAATTCAGCAATAAAGGGGAAAACATGTGGCTCTTTGAGGAATTATTTCTGTAGTTCAGCTGACAAAATGCAGAGCAGGGATAAGTTTAATAGATGGAAATAAGAAATGCAGTTTTTTGTTTTAGAAATTCAGCTTTTTATTACAGAGAAATGCAGATAATTTGGTAGGGTTATTTTACTTTTTTGAGCCAAACAGATTTTGTTGGTGTGATGATTTCAGCAAACCATCTGCGAGGCTATCTGAAAGGAATCTAAAATAAATGAAGGGTTTATTTCAGGGTTTTTTTCTGGAAAGGAATATTTTAAACTTCTCAGACTACTTCTCAGGAAACTTCGGTGGGGGGTAGGGAATACAGCTTTGTAGTGCTTTATTCACCTCCCGGTACTGTACTGTGTTGTACTTGTGTAAATATTGCAGCTGGAATGAGTCATTTGTGTTTGCCTCTCAGACGTATCACCCTTCAGTGACCACAGTGTCATCCTTTACACGAGGCTGCTCTGCGCGAACCATCAGCAAAGGAGCATTAGGACACAGCTTCATCTAGGGTCCTGGTCTTAAACACACTTTCTGACTCAAAATGCTATTTCAATAGGGTGAGCATATATCTCAGTGTAAATATATATATATATATATATATATATTTTTTTTTTTTTTGCGGTTCGCAGGCCTCTCACTGTTGCTGCTTCTCCCGTTGCACAGCACAGGCTCCGGACGCGCAGGCTCAGCGGCCATCGCTCACGGGCCCAGCCGCTCCGCGGCATGTGGGATCTTCCCGGACCGGGGCACGAACCCGTGTCCCCTGCGTCGGCAGGCGGACTCTCAACCACTGTGCCACCAGGGAAGCCCTCAGTGTAAATATTAATGGTGCCTTTTTCACTCTCCAAAGGGACCCAGTTTCGGCCATACATTAAATGGCCACCGTACATTTAATACCAGTCCCCGAGCACATGGGTGATGAGCAGAGGTGGGCGTTCTGTCTTCACACTCAGGTACAGCACTGATGCCTCAACGGTCATGGGCCGCATCTCTTCCCTTCACCCTCCCTGCAGAGTTCACACAGCAACAGCTCCAGGGCGAGGACAGATGATGGAAAACATGATAAAAATTCTCTTGCTCAAAGTGCTGGCAGGTATGAGAACCTAAGTGGGCTCTGAAGATGTCAATGTTGATTCTGACCATTGAAGAAAAGGCCCAATGAAGGCAGTATGTGTGACAGCGATTGGTGTTATGAGCTGGACGCAGAGAGAAACAGGAGCTGACGGAATGATGGGATACAGATGAGTGCTACACCCATCCGAGGAGGATGTGAGCTTACCAGGGACAAGTAAGCAAGAAACGTTGGGAGCAACGAAGCACTAGAGTCATATAACCTGGCAGAAAAATCCCCCCCATGAGAACCTGATAGTGAGGTACTCGTAAGAATCTAGAGGATGCTGGTACCACTGAGTTTAGGAATTGGGGGAAAAAAGGAATTTTGATATGGAATTTAAGAGAAGACCCGAGTTCGGAAAGAGAGAAATGAGTAATCACCAGGCATTACGGATGACGTTGTGGGTTAGCTCCATGGGACTGAGATGGAGAAACGGGTTGCTAAAAGCCTGATGAATTAGTAAGCAGAGATCTAGCATTTGTCTGCTGGCCTCTTATATACCCACGTATCTGAATACCCACCCCTCTGGATATGGTTCGTATCTTAGGATTTCACGACTCTGCGAGTTCTCTCACTGCAACTATGTGTCAGTCTGAGAAAAGAAAAGGAGAGAGACGGTGGTATTCAGGCTTCGGTCTCTGGAAGAGCACTTTGTCACTTGCTTTTGATGGAGGCAGAAGAAAAGAGATCCTTATACACGTGTATATACCGTGCTTACAATGATGCGTTGTAATCACTGACATCTTTGTCTGTTCTTCTGCACTGGTTGTTGCATTTCTGGAAGGTAGGATTCCTATCTTCTGTGAAGGCAAGGGCTGTATCAGTCTGACTGAAAGGGGCCCTTTAGAGCCCTTTGACCACATTAAAGAGGCACAGAAACAAAGTCCTTAAAAAGGACTTAGAGCAGGGGACCCTCACGGAATGAACAGCCAGGCCCTCAATCTCCTTTGAGATTCCGAATGGCATCGTTCAATCTGTGAGAAAATGGCAGAAATACCTTATATGACTCATTCTTTGTAATTCCTGAGACAGAACACAGATCTGACGTGGTAAAGCGATGCCTTTATTGTCAGAGCTGCGGATTCACTAATTTGAAGATTATACAGGGTCGTCTTAACTCATTTAGCCTGAGAAGTATTGGGGGCGGCTGAGTCCTGGCTGGTTACCCCAGAGCCCAGGATCCCACCTTACTGTCAAGGGCCCTCCCCCTCCAAGGACACCTTCAGGAAGGGCAGAGGGGAAGGGGCCTCTTTGTGACAGGCATCTGGACTTAAATGGCTTTTAATCTTGCTGCCTGCTCTCCAACAAGAATTCACAAGGAAATTTACAAGTTTAAGGAATTTAACCCTAAGGGATCTAAAGCTTGGAAAGTGGAAGGAACAAAAGGATACAAAAGGACTCCAATGAGCTTTCCCAAAGGAAAGAAAAAAAAATCTAAAGAGCACACTGGACAGTACTTGCAAAGGGGACCTTTCACCCTGGACCTTTCACCCGGAACTCAGATAGGGCATTTTTTCTTTTTTCTTTTGTTTTTTATCAGGTGAAAGGGAGAGAGGAGAGAGGGACCAGCTTTTTTTAAGTGGAGTAATGGGATGCCTTCAGCCACTTGGGAAGCTTTTAGTATGTTTGAATCCACTCTCCAGAGAGAATGGGATGCAGAAACTGTACAAAGTCTATTTGTTTAATTTATCCAACAAATATCTATTAAGCATTTAGTCTGTGCCAGGCATTGGGTATACAATGATGGGAAAACATATGTAGCACATTTTCTCAAGGTGTTTATAGCAAACGATGGTCCGTGCTATGAAGGAAATGCAACCCACAAGTAAACTCAAATCCAAATTCTGGCTTAAACAAAATTAGAAAACTGCATTGTACCCTGACATCTATGCCAATCCCCGACACCTTCCTTCATTCTGGGCCGGTCCATTCACCCTCCAACCAGTCACCAAAAAATACCCCTTTAGAAGTCCTTGACTCCAAAGGATGCATTTTAGGAATCCTTCCCTGTACATGGACGAATCAAGAGCAGTACTGAACCAACTCTTCTGATCTGAGAAGCTCCATTTGGATGTAAACTGTACCGTCAGCACTTTTGAGCTGGAACTGAATTCCCAATGAGATTCCTGAGGAGTTCAAAGTTACTGCGCGTGTCAACGTTCTAAAATCCTGTAATAATTCAGGGAGACAGATTACACCAGGGTTTTCAGCCTCTTTTCAGTCTGCAGAGAACATGTATATTTGCACCCAATCCTAGAAAATTCTGCCACTGTAAAAGCAATGCAAAAATTGGGCATTTTGCAAATGGCATTGCAATGAAAAGTGTTGGTTTCCATGCTAGACTGGGAAGTCCTCCAGGCAAGGGTGCTTTCTTATCATGTTGGTGTTCCTGGCCCTGAACTCAGATTTGGCACAGAGAAGTGTTTTCTGGACCGAAGGATCAGACAATACTAGATAGTCCTCTTTTCTCCTCATTTCCACTGCTGCCACGCTTCACTGGTACATAGATCAGAGGTAGGTGGTACGGGAATAGCAGGGACGCTGTCCTGCCTCTGAGATCCAAGGGAACCTTCCCGGGATAGACCCGAATCTGGGTTTTTTAGGTAGATCAGCACACACACTAAAGCTTAAGTCCACGGACAGTGAATCACTGCTATCCCTCTAACACAGGAGAGGCAGCACAGGTGTTTTAAGTAGTGTAGGACAGACAGCTCGGGGCATGGAGGGATGCTTCTGTGGGCAGTGGGCTCTCTCCACGAATACCCTATGGTCCTTCATTTTACACTAGGAGAGACCACCTACCCTAAACCAAGACCATCTCAAACCGTATCTTCCCTACTCTCACCAAATCCCTGGTTGAGAGAAGGTATATTTAGGAAAGGTGATTTGAAGGGTTTGTGCCTCATTCTTCCTTTTGGTGACCCGAAAACACTCACCGACCTCACCACCCCCCTCCTCGCCCATCCCACTGCACCCCTAGCTCACAGGCCCTGCAGGGGGACATGAGATTTTTTTTTCTTTATCAAAAGGGGGCATGGGTTCAAAAGGCTGAAGATCATGGTCTGATGGGTTCACATTGTTTCCATGAGGGTCATGTCTATGGGGAGAGAAGCGTGGCTCTCATATTCATTCTGCAGATCTTTTAAAAGCATCTGTTATAGATGTCCCTGTTCTAAGAGCTGGGGACATAGTAGTGAATAAGACAGAGAAAGTCGTCTAGAATTAAATGACAAATACCCAAGTAAATATTGAGTTTCATGACCCCTAGCAGTAAGTGAAGAGAAAAGAAAGCATAGCAAGGGATAGGAGAGTGCCACGGGGCAGGGCAGGTGGTCCTGAGACAGAGCCCAGAGGGACGAGGATCATGGGGTGGGTGGTGGCGGGGGAGGAGTCCAGGCAGAGGCACCAGAGCCTGAGGCAGGAACTTGCCGAGGTTCAGGAGGTCAGAGCTCCTCATACGTGGGTCAGAGTGCCCTGTGAGCAGCTAATAGCGTACAGGTGTGCCAAGAAGGCGGCATGCTCAGGCCGGAGGACAGCCGTGATGGGATAAAGCTGGGATGTGCTGTGGACCAGGGGTAGCCAGAAGGCCGTGTGCCTGGGACAGAAGAGGGCCAAGAGGCGGGAGGGGCCGTATGAGCCAAGGCCTGGGCTGTACGTCCAGTGAGCTCAGCCCCTGCTTGTAAGAGGGTCACACAAAAGGAAGTAGAACACCAACCAGCGTATCACATTTTCTTTCAGGAACTGACATAAGAACCGATAGCTGGGGGGTCTATAAACGCCACAGCCCCATGCCTCCCATAATGACTCCAGTGATCAATTCTTTCATCATAAAAATGAATCAGATCATATCACTATGAAGTATAAAAAGCGAGTTAGAGAAGAGCCAGGCGAAATGTTTACGTCCAATTGGTCTACTGGAACGAAAATGAAACGTAAAACAAAAAAAGGAGAACGGGCCACCCAGGTGAGATAGACCTGAAAAGCGGTTCGTGGAGCCCACGCAGACAATCAGCTGTGTTGACTGGGGTTGAGAGGCAGACCTAAGCCCACCTGGTAGTGATGATGCGGCTGAAGGATGGGCAGAGGGGCTGAGCACGGAGAAGGACGTGGACGTGTGCACTGCAGGGTCCTGACAGGCTGTCCCTGCGTCCCGGTCAGAGGCCTTTTTGGTGAGTTCACGCTGGGTCCGGGGCGGGTGGGGGGAAAGGAAGGACCGGTTAATGGCTAGAAGTTTCGGTTTTCATTCTGCTCTGTCCTAAAGCCTGAGGTTGCAACCCCAAATGGGCATTTACTAAATGGGGGATCTCAGTGTTCTTACTGCCCTCTCGGCCCCTCTCCATCTCTTAACTGTACTAGTGTGTGGGTGACAGCAGGGTCTGTGGGGGGCTCAGAAGGGTGGCCTCTGTGGCACCGGGCAGGCTGGACTTTGGGGGCAGGGGAAGTGATAGGCGTGGGGCTGGGTCCCTTTTCCTTGGTCTCCGTTTCACATGGAAAAGGCCTTCAATCTCCTGTGTACCCAGGGTTTCCCATGGGAAGGTCTTACCCTGGGGCTCTCCTTCGGGAAATATCTGACCACCTTATTCAATCTGTTATTAAGAGCTTATAACTGCCTGGGGTGTTATTTCCTTCGAGTAACAACAGGCTGTGATTTTCAGCAGGCCCCCTGAAGGGAACTAAAGTTGGGGTGTCCAATGGCAGGTGGGTCGGGAGCTTGTTGGCAAAGGCTTATCACATCTCAGGCTTCCCCTTTCAGTAACTGCCTGCCCACTGCAGCTGAAGTCGTAGGGGACTGGGGCAGAGAAAAAGGGCGGGCAAAGGAGGCGATGACAATTTTAGTTAAAATGCTTAAGTTGCCACCCTTTGCAGCTTGCAGAACTACACGTTTGTGTAGCAAAGATAGAAGAAACTCTGTCTCAACGGGACCAGTCCTCTTACCATCAGCTCCCCAGTTTGAAAGCCAAACATAAGATAGTGAAGTGGTCCTATTGCTTTTCTTTTCTTTCCGGAATGATCCTTCAGATGTGCTCAGATTGATGGGGGTGGGATGGGTAAAGAGAGGGCTGGGGTGGGGAAGGAACAGGGAATATTTCTGAAAAATCAATTATCGGCATTTAGAGCTGCCAGTATCGTCAATGAACCCTCACGAAACAGTGCCTTGGTGACAGATCAGACACTGGCTATTGGGAAATCTGTACACACAAGGCAGAACCTGAACCACCACCAAATACAATCAGGGTGAATTCCGAATCAACGTAATTCGGCCAGTTCTCCCCCTCCCAGCTTTTCCCCACCATCCACCGCTTTATCAGCGGAGTTTGGCACAGCTGCAACTGACTGAACTTCCAATCACCTTTCCCAGAATATTTACTCGCACCGAAACTGACAACAGCTGATATTAACCGTGTTAATATCACGAAGATTAGGAGGAAGGAGAAATAAGGATGAGGATGGGGGAAATCCAAGATGCGTGGGGTTGGGAGCCTGTGGACACATAAGTTCAGACAATCGAGGGTTATGCAGTCATTGGAAAGGTTTGTCAAGCTGGGGGAGGCTTTAGCTGAAAAGGTGAGACGAGTAAATTTTCCAGTAGCTTGTTAGGAGTTAGAAGTATGAGGCTGTGCAGATTGCCTTTGGGGATAAAATGAAGGCATATGGTATGCGTAGAACATGCTCTGTGGAGGGAGAATTGAGCAGCGAATTGATAATTATGTTTTCGCTCACATTTTTATTCGCAAAACTCAGAGTTTGCTTTTCGTCTTTCACTTGATCATAACCTTCAGTACATAAATATTTGGTGGTTCTTCCTCTGACACGCAGCGTGACACGTGCAATATACAAAGAGCTGCCTGGGAAACAGAGCATACAGGAAGCCTGGCATCCTGCCGATGTTTAGTGGGCATCCACAGGTCCACATTTGCTCCAGGCACATTCCCAGGAAGTGCCCAGGAAGCAGAATTGATCAATATGCCTATTTCATTAAGGCTTTAATTGTTTGCTTGTGCCTTTTCGTCAGACTATTTGGAAAGAGAGAAAACGAGCATATGGGGCATCCAAAAATAAAAGGTTTTGACGATGATTTACCATTCTGAGTTACACAGAAAAACATAGGCCAGCAGGCGGGGACACTATGAAGATTCTGCCCTATTCTGAATTGTCCAAGTGCTTCTGGAGGTGTGTTAACATCAGAAATAGCTCCTTAAGAAAGAACTTTATCCAAGGACCACAAGTTTCTTAATCTCCCCTTGCTCTTTAAAAAAAAAAATCCATAATTTTGATTCAGAACCAGTTTGAGGGGAGAGAAGTGTGGGTGTCTTGTTCTGTAATGTAATCCTATTAAGTCTTTCTTTGGAAGCAAAACAAAACCATGTGTGATTTTCTAAGATGGTTTAGGGCTTCCCTATTATGTAATTGAAACCCGGAGGAGTGTATTTGGAATGGACTGTTACAAACGACACACAGGTTCAAAGAGTCCACTGGTTTTCAAACAACCAGAGGCTGTAAATAGGTGGGTGGAGGTACAAGCCCAGAAGGAAGGCTGCAAATGAACACACACAGTTATCGTTAAAGATCATGGCGGACTTGTAAAGCACAGGCAGGAAGTAAGCTTCGTCCACTCGTCGTCTGGTTAAAATCCTCCCATTTCACGTGTTCAGCTCGAACGCTATATAGATCTACTACCAGGTTGAAAGGTATGAATTAATGTATACAGGTTTTAAAATTCAGTAGATAACACAGCAGAGTGATCTCTTTCACTCCCTAGATGAAGGCTTCACAATGCTTCTGATGTAATTAACGTGTTCTACACAATAACGATTGGGAATCACCAGCCCACAGTATTAATAGTTTTGTCCAAAGCCCTGTGACCATGTGAACGAAGGGAACTCAACTGCTTGTTTCTGGACCTCATTCGTGCCGTGTTCCCTTAAACAGAGTTCCAGGAGAACATAGGTGAGAAGAGAGAGAATTGGTTAGCATGGCATTATTCACCTTTCCTAAAGTTTCCCCTTGAATTGTTGGAATGGGTGAGAAAAGGCCAAGTGATTTTGAGTTCTCTCTGGAAAAAGAATAATGAAAAGAGGAGGTGTAGACAAAGGAAAGGGTTTGGGAAAGGAAAAGGCAGATGCTGTGATGAATGCCACCAATGAGCCCAGTGATGTTCATTTCCACAGCCAGCAGACTGCTGTGCTGAGGGTCACAGGAATCCCCCGAAGCACTGGCCTTTGTCTTGTGGCTTTGACACTTCTCATGAAGCAAGAGTTCTTAATTCTTTTTTGGTGTAAATTTGTCAACACCACTTTCTTTCTTAATGAGTAAGGATGATGAGTATCTTCCGGGACTCTGCACAATTCCATCCAGCACTTCATTGTTTCTACTTTCTAAAGAGTTCTCGCCTTTCTAAAAACACGGGTGGCCTCCTCTGCTGTGTTAGATCCTGGTGGTGGCAGAAACCTCTTCTCTCCCCATAATTGCTTGGGGAGCTTTTCTGGCTGGAACACAGGTAAAAGCTGACAGCGTGCCTCTGAGCGTTTAGCTCTGTCAGCATAAGAACTACAAAGGCATGGATTTACGCTTCCAAAGACCCCTTAAGCTGGTTCTATGTAGCTTTAGGCCTTTGTCCTAAACGTCCTTCTCTTCAAAGACCACCTGCAACTGCTGTTTGCAAATGAACTGCCTCTGACATCTGAAGGCAAAAAAGAAAAACTACAAAATCTATAGAAAACTCACTTGCTACCCCTATGAGGTGGGGAAGACAAAGCAAAGGATCCTTCAAAAATTTAATTTAGGTTTAATTTAATTTTAAAATTTAATTTAGTGTTCCAAATGGAGCCCTAACCCTGAAATGTTAGCTATTTCTGTTTTAAAAATAAAATTCATTTTCTGTATTATGAAAGTAAAACATGCCCACTGCAGAATATTTGGAAAATAAAGTATAAAGAAAACCCCAGGGCTTCCCTGGTGGCGCAGTGGTTAAGAATCTTCCTGCCCATGCGGGGAACACGGGTTCAAGCCCTGCTCTGGGAAGATCCCACATACCGCGGAGCAACTAAGCCCGTGCGCCACAACTACTGAGCCTGTGAGCCCAAACCACTGAAGCCCGCGCACCTAGAACCCGTGTTCCGCAACAAAAGAAGCCACTGCAACGAGAAGCCCACGCACTGCAACTAACATAGCCCCCACTCGCCGCAACTAGAGAAAGCCCAAGTGCATCAGCGAAGACCCAACACAGCCAAAAATAAATAAATAAATTTATATATATAAAAAAAGAAAGACCCACACCATCTTTGGCTCCAATAGCAAAGGTAATCACTGTTTAACATTCTAGTGCATTTATTTCCTCCCAGTTTTTTTTTTTTTCCTGGTTGCAATTTCTTAACATAGTTCTGCACTATGTATGCAGGTTTGTGTGTACTCAACGCATATACAAACACACAATTTTGGACAGTGCTTCAATGTACTGTAGATTTCTAGCCTGATATAATATCAGAAGTTCTTCCCCTAAATATTATCATAAGTTCTTTCTAAATATACTTTTTATGGTTGGCATAATAATTCATTGAAGTGAATGTTCCATAATTTACCTAACGTTTCCCTACCGGTAGACAAATGTTCACCACCAACAAAGGTGGTTCAAATCTTTCACCATCGTAAATAATGTTGTGGTGAACATCTTTATAAAATTTTCTCTGTGTCAGATTGTTTCTGCAGAACAGTTTCATTGAAGGGAAGTAGAGGTCAAAAATAATGAACATTCAAAAAGTTTTTAGAGATTTCAACACACCGCTTGGGTTGTATCTTATGGCTTGGATGGGTGCAAAGAGTGGGAGTTTTGCTGTTTTTTGGTTTTTAATGGAGATTCAAAATAAGGAAGAAATTCCATGTTCTTAGCACCTTTAGGGCTTATCAGTATTTTTTCTGGCCTTTCACGGTACTTTAGTACTTTGGGGACTGAGTAATATGCATTTTAAGAGAAAGCTAGAAAAAAAGGAATCAATGTTGATACAAATCTTTTATAGATTTTCTCATAGTTTAAAATTTATTCCAGAGATGGGATCAGCATTCCATGAAGTCCCCCTTATTCAGCTATTCATGGGTTAAACAGAGATTTGAGGCCAGGTCAGGACTGAGGCTAATAATATTAGTATAATTTTTAAATTTACAGATACGAGAGGGAAGAGGTAGGGGTGTAACCTCCATGGGGCTTTGGCTAGGACAAGGTGGGGAAAGAACATAAAGTAGAAACTAAAAGCCTAAGAATAAACGGAAGCCTTTATTTGCAGAAGTTAACATTTACCAGTCTCCTGGAGTCTCACTATTTCACCCATTTTGGGAAGTCCTTTCCCCAAATAAAAAATGATTGAAACTTTGTTTCTCAAGATGGTGTGCGAGAGACATGTGACCATCCCACTCTTTCTAAAATGAACTGGTTTATTTTCAGGTGCATGAGAAAAAAGTAAAGAACTTTCTGCTTCTGTATAGATGTCGGAGTCATCGCAGAAACTTAGAGAATTCAGTGAAGTAGAAAATTTCCTGAGGAAATCTTACATTTGCCCCTATCAATCAACTATCAACAAATATTCATGGGGAAAATCTTGTATGTGAGAACTGTAGCGTTGTGTTTTGAAGGCTAATTGTTGAACAGGTGCAAAGCGATAAATTAAGTGGTATTTAAACTTTTTAACCTATAGTTTGGGTCACAAGGTACTAACAAGACCTTATACCACGTAAGACTAGTAGAGACCTCAAGACTGCCGAAGGCCCAAGTTAAAAGCTTGCATTCTTTTGATTTAAGCAATTAAGAAAGTACTAAGGACTTGTGGAACGTGGTTTTCTTTTTTTCTGAGAGACAGCTATTTATATTTTAGGTAACTCATTTTGATTTTATTATTTAAAATTTTCTTATTTTGAACTTTTTATTACCTTAGTTACAAAAGAAGAAAAATTTTAATTGAAGTATAATTGACTTACAAGATTCTGTTAGTTTCAGGTGTACAACATAGCGATTTGATATTTTTATATATTACAAAATGATCATCACACGTCTAGTTACCAATTGTCACCATGTAAAGTTACTACAATATTGACTATATTTCCTATGTTGTACATTACATCCTGTGACTTATTTATTTTATAACTGGAAGTTTGTGCCTCAATCTCCCTCACTTATTTTACTCATCCCCTCACTCCACTTCCTTTTGGCAGCCATCTCTTTGTTCTCTGCATCTGGGAGCCTTTTTCTGTTTGTTAATTTGCTATCTAGATTCCACATATAAGTGAAATCATACAGTATTTGTCTTTCTCTGTCTGACATTTCACTAAGCATAATACCCTCTAGATCCATCCTTGTTGTTGAAGATTGCAAGATTTCATTCTTTTTTATGGCTGAGTAATATTCCATTATATGTGTGTACAGCACATCTCCTTTTTCCATTTATCTGTTGATGGACACTTAGTGTGCTTCCATATTTTGGCTATTGTAAATAGTGCTGCAATGAACATAGGTGTACATATATCTTTTTTTTTTAAATTTATTTATTTTATTTTTGTTTATTTTTGGCTGCGTTGGGTCTTCGTTGCTCCGCAGGGCTTTCTCTAGTTGCGATGAGCAGAGCCTACTCTTCACTGCGGTGCGCAGTCTTCTCATTGCGGTGGCTTCTCTTGTTGCAGAGCATGGGCTGTAGGTGTGCGGGCTTCAGTGGTTGTGGCACGTGGGCTCAGTAGTTGTGGCTCACAGGATCCAGAGCACAGGCTCAGTAGTTGTGGTGCATGGGTTTAGTTGCTCCGCGGCATGTGGGATCTTCCTGGACCAGGGCTCGAACCTGTGTCCCCTGCATTGGAGGCAGATCCTTAACCACTGCACCACCAGGGAAGTCCCAGCATACATCTTTTTGAATTAGTGTTTTTATTTTCTTTGGAAAAATACCCAGAAATGGAATTGCTAGATCATATGGTAGTTATATTTTTAATTTTTTGATGATACTCCATACTGTTTTCCATAGTGGCTGTATCAGGTAACTAATTTTTAAATGAAAAGGAAGTTTCTTTTTTGTTAACTTTATTTTATTTTTTTTGGCTGTGCTACACGGCTTGTGGGATCTTAGTTCCCCAAACAGGGATTGAACCTGGGCCCTCGGCAGTGAGAGCATGGAGACCTAACCACCGGACAGCCAGGGAATTCTGAAAAGAAAGCTTCTTTAAACATTCTTTTTATTTAATGGGATACAGTAAATGTGCTCTCAATAAAACTGGAAAAGATATTGATGTAGCTGCCATCTGACTTGAGCAAACACATGGCAATTCCAAAGGCTAAATAAACAGAGAATGTCTGGCGTTTGCACTACTTTTTAAGACACGCTGTGCTTTATTAAAATGCCACTGTGACAAATGCCACTAAAGTCATCCTAGATGGTTTGAAGGACAATGGATATGCTGTCCTTGAGCATTTTTTATCTTCACCTTTTTCTCAATCAAGATTGTTGAGTGTTTGCTTTGAGTAGTTGAGTATTTTTAAAGAGTGTACAATTTATCCCATAGTTTGCAGAATGGTGAGAAAAAGTATTTGGACAGGACTGGGAAGGAGGATACTAGACTCTGACAGTGATACGGCATTGAGCACAGGGTGCAGAGTGAAATGTAATTTTGGGTGGTCGCCCCTGTGTGAAAGTTGGGTCACGTTAGGTGGGGCATCTCTGTGTGTGGAAAGAATTGTTTCGACGTTTGCCAGGCAGAAGAAGTCGTTTAATAGAGATTTAAAAAGGATAGTGCCAGCCCACACATGTCCTCTTCGAAGGAAACTCTGCTCAAACCACGCATTGAAGAAGTCGTGGCTCCTGGGTCACAGGAGTCCCAGAAGGATGGGAGAAGGGGGGTGGGGATGAAAAAGTGGTCATCGAAATAATGGCTGAAAATTTCCCAAACTTGGCAATTTGGCAAAAAAATATGGGTAACTACAATAGACTTTCTCTCGCCTCCGATATTTTGTACATTATATTTGACGTTTGAAGCAAAAAGTATAACGTTGTGTGATGTGGCTCTCAATGTATGTAGAGAAAATATTTAAGATAATTATATTATAAGTGAGAGAAGGCAAAGGGACTTGTAGGGAGGTTAGGTTTCTATACTTGATTCAAAGTGGTAAAATGTGGACAAGAGTAGATCTTTGTCGTGATGGTATGGTTCTGTATCTCGAGTGCAGTGGTAGTTGCAAGAATCTGCGCTTGTGATAACTACCCATCTACATTGTGCCAAAGTCAGTTTCCTGGTTTTGATATTGTATTGTTATCTATGATGTAACCATTGAGGTAGACTGAGTGAGGGGTATAAGTGACTTCTGTACTATCTTTGTAATTTCCTGTAAATACATAATTATTTCTAAACAAAAAGTTAAAAATAAAAGATGATGGAAAGAAGTTCCTTGAAAATGATGAAAGCCAACATTTCATATCTCATCATAATTCTCTGGCCGTCATCAACATTTTGGAAGAGAATAAGATATTTTAGAGGCAAAGCAGTGGATGACGTGGACTCACTGATTTTCTTAAATTATATAATTTAATTGTGGGGGAAAGTATGTAATGGGATAAGGATATCAGATGAAAAAGCAATTCAAGGTTGGATTTTAAGAGGCAAAGGACAGTAATCCTACTCAGAAATTCAGAGTGAGTTTTTGATTTCATCAGATCTGATATTCTTTGTCAAGGATATACCTGTAAAGTATAAAACTGGTTCAGCAAAGTTAATTTTAATAATATTACATATCCCCTTGAAACCATAAAACTGAAAAAATATTGTAGGGGTAAACACTAATTAAATTTTGACAGTTTTTTGTATTTTTTAGAGATAATTTAGACTAGTTATTTTCTTCTGCAAGTTAAATTAGAAGTTATGAGTATTCTCAGTAATACTGATAATTAATAGAAAAGCGTAAAAAAGAGGCAAAACATGGATACAGCTAGAGATGATCATACTAAGTGAGATAAGTCAGAAAGAGAAAGACAAATACCATATGATATCACTTATATGTGGAATCTAAAATATGGCACAAGTGAACTTATCTATGAAACAGAAACAGACTCACAGACATAGAGAACAGACTTGAGGTTGCTAAGGGGGAGAGGAGGGGGAGGGATGGCGTGGGAGTTTGGGGTTGGTAGAAGCAAACTATTACATTAAAAAAAAAGAAAAAAAAGAATGGGTAAATAGCAAGGTCCTACTGCATAGCACAGGGAACTATATTCAATATCCTGTGATAAACCATCATGGAAAAGAATATGAAAAAGAATGTGTACATGTGTATAACTGAGTCTCTTTGCTGTACTGCAGAAATTAACACAACATTGTAAATCAACTATACTTCAGTTTAAAAAATGGCACTAAAAAGAAAAGGGTAAAAAAGAAAAAGTTATTTTGTATGCTGGTGGAATTTACATGTCAGCAGGACACCAGCAGATGGCAAAGAAAACTTTCAGTGTTAATAGTGACATGATCATTGCTTTCTCATTACGATAAATATAAGACTATTTGTTACATAATTGCTAATATAGTAAAATCATGGTACTATTCATCTTGGTCTTCTCTCTTTTTTAAGTAAGGACACTTGGCAGCAGTAAAGGGTTACCCTGAATGCTTGACAGAAAGTCAATGGCAAGAGGAACAGAGAGAAATACAAAACCTCGGCTCTTGGATTTATTTACTAGCTGGAGCTGTGTAGGGTTGTCCAAGTGCTAGCATTAATCACACATATGGTTTTTAGTTACTATCATTTTACTATATTTGTTAAAGTTCAATACTAATTGGATCAGACAATGTTGGACTTACTGAAGGCTTTTAAATATGTTCACATATTCCATTACAAAACAGTGTCTACGGAGGTATCAGAAAGAGAAAAAAGCGAACTTTTAGGTTCTGTGTCGTCATGTCATTAATTTTTTTGAGAAATTTCCCATATTCACATGAAAGAAGTCTGATTTTCTAATTTGTGTTTTCTGATTGACCTTGGTAACTGGGTTGTGAATATGCTCAACCCAGCCAAGAGACCAGCCAGATCAGGATTAAATTATCATAGGATTTTTTTACTTAGTGCAAGGTAGAGACCTCTGATGATTTCATCAGCCACAACACAGACTTTACCACCTGCTTACTTTACACGTGAATTGGTAAAAATTCTTTTTTCCATTCAGTGCTGTCTGACAGCACTATAACTAGATCAAGGGTTGGATATTTGATCTTGTAAATCCACCTTCATGTCAAAATGACCAAGTATAATATGAAATTTTAAACCCAAAGAGTATTTTCTTCTTTGAGGCTTTTTTTAAAATTCATTGTCATTTCCCTTTCTTTTTTAATCTTTAATTTCACTTTAAACAGATATTCCAGGGTTAGACAAACCAGCATGAAAAACCGTGTCACTAATATGTGATCAAAACAGTTTCTTTTAAAGAGGGATTTTCAGAAATTTTAATGGAAAACACAGGTTTCAAACATGGCAGGAACTAAATGAATATTTGTGGGAAGAAAAATGAAAGAAAAGAGTTCCTGGGCCTCTCATTCTGTAGACAGATTTGTAATAAATTAGTTCAGGGTATACTGTACTTTACCAAGCATTTATTGATGAGTAAAGAGAATTTAAGAGCCCGTTCTGTCACTTACTAGCTTGGTCCAGCTGTTTAAACTCGCTAAGCCTTAATATTTTTTCCTGCATGATGAAAACGATGATATCATATCCCATACATGTCATAGAGTATTTGTGCGGATTACACAAGATAATCTATGCAACTGGTTCACAATGCTTGTCAAGGTGTACGCGCTCCAAGATTAGCCATTATCGTTATTATTAAACTAAGCGAGATTGAGAGATTAAAATTAAAGTCAAGGTAGAGGCGTTCTGATGTGTAATTTACATAGTGCTTCCTTATTAATGATCTCATTTGAACCTCACAACAACGCTAAAGGCCGGAAGACCCTGGGGCCCCATCACTATTGGCCCTGTGACAACCTCTCCGATGCGCAAAGGCAGATTTGGGGCTGTCTACGGTGCACGATACCTCCAGGCTTGGCACTTTGGTCCGGAGACGCAATTTTTTTTTTTTTAACATTTTTATTGGAGTATAATTGCTTTACAGTGGTGTGTTTCTGCTTTATAACAAAGTGAATCAGTTATATGAGAGGCGATTTTTTAAAAAAAATATTTCATTGAACTATAGTTGATTTAACAATGTGTTAATTTCTGCTGTACAGCAAAGTGATTCATATATATATATATATATATTCTTTTCCATTATGGTTTATTACAGGATATTGAATAGAGTTCCCTGTGCTCTGCAGTAGGACCTTGTTGTTCATCCATTCCATATGCAATGGTTTGCATCTCCTAATCCCAAACTCCCAATTCATCCTTCCCCCGACCCCCTCTGGCCCCCTTGGCAACCACAAGACTGTTCTCTACGTCTGTGAGTCTGTTTCTGTTTCTTATGTAAGTTCATTTGTGTCATATTTTAGATTCCACATATAAGTGATATCATATGGTATTTGTCTTTCTCGGTCTGACTTACATCGCTTAGTATGATAATCTCTAACTCATTCCATGTTGCTGCAAATGGCATTATTTCATTCTTTACTTATGGCTGAGTAGTATTCCATTGTATATATATATACTATGTCTTTTTTATCCATTCATCTGTCTATGGACATTTAGGTTGCTTCCATGCCTTGGCTATTGTGAATAGTGCTGCTATGAACATAGGGGTGCATGCATCTTTTTAAATTATAGTTTTGTCTGGATATATGCCCGGGGGTGGGATTGCAGGATCATATGGCAACTCTATTTTTAGTTTTTTGAGGAACCTCCATACTGTTCTCCATAGTGGCTACACCAGTTTACCTTCCCACCAACAGTGTCGGAGGGTTCCCTTTTCTCCACACCCCCGAGAGGTGATTTATATGCAGCAAAACCACTGGAGGAGATGAAAGCAGAAGACACTCTTCAGACCCTCTGTCTTCCTCAGTGTCGACAGGACTTTTGCATTTTATGACTTCATAATATTTCTACTTAGAGTGCAGAAGAATGTCACCTTAAGGGCCCCAAAGAAGAAACGTTATAACCAAAATTCTTCCAAAAGTCATCACTGTCAGTTTTCTCAGATGTAAAAAACAGAGCAGTTGCCTCAAAAGAGATATAAGTTGTACTACAAATCTTGCCTTTTTTTTTTTTTTGGTCTAGGCCTTCTAAGATGGGAGGAAGTGGACATCTCCACAATTCTACTTGGATGTTTGGAGAAATTCAAGGAAGGGAGCCTCATAAGCAGAGGGACAAGGAACCAGTCCAGGCAAGGCCTGGAATTTATTACTTGTTCTTATCTTGAATAGAAAAGAAAGGCTCTTTGTTTAAAAAAATTGCTGTCTGTCCTTTGGACTTCTGAACTTCTCCCTCATTGCTTTATAAAAACAACCTGTTAATTAACTTTGCGCCTGTTAGAAAGAAGTGAGCTTCCTCTGAACTCTAAGGATTCTCCGTGAATTTGCAGAGCTGAAGCTCGAACAAGCAAAGGGCTATGGCTCACCTGGGGTTTTATTCTGACTTTGCCTCCAGCTAGAAGCCCACCACTTTGGGCCTTAGTTTTCCTACCTTAAAATGGGTTCTGTGGATTAGATCAGGGGTGGCAGCCTCTTTTGGTAAAGGGCTAGAGTGTAAACATTTTTGGCTTTCTATACCATACGGTCTCTGGAGCAACAGTCTCTGGAGCAACACACAGACAATGTGTCAGCAAATGGATGTGATTTTGTGCCCATAAAATTTTTTTTACAAAAATAGGCAGCAGGTTAGATTTGGCCCATAGGCTGTAGTTTCAGACCCCTGGACTGGATGATATAGAAGTTTCTATTGCTAATATTTTATCATTCAACTTGTTTTAACAGCAACGCTATTTCCCTGGGAAAGTCACCTTGATTATCCAAACTTTTTAATTATTTATTTTTTATTTATTTATTTTTGGCTGCATTGGGTCTTAGCTGAGGCACGTGGGCTTCTCTCTAGTTGTGGTGCGAGGGCTCAGTAGTTGTGGCACGTGGGCTTTGTTGCCCCACGGCATGTGGGATCTTAGTTCCCTGATCAGGGATCGAACCAACGTCCCCTGCATTGGAAGGCGGATTCTTTACCACTGGACCACCAGGGAAGTCCCCAAACAGTTGTTGAGTATGGAGTTTGTGAGGTACTTAAGTATTTTTTTTTTTTTTTGCTAATTACTGCAGCATTATTCATAATAGCCAAGATATGGAAACAACATAAGTGTGCATGGAGGGATGGATGGATGAAGATGTGGTATATAGATACACGATGGAACATTATTCAGCCACAAAAAGGAGGAAACCCTGCCATTTGTGACAACATGGGTGGACCTTGAGGGCATTATGTTAAGTGAAATAAGTCAAAGAAAGAGAAACACTGCATAATCTCGCTTATATGCGGAATCTCAAAAAGCTGCACTCTTAGAAACAGAGAGTAGAGTGGTGTTTACTAGGGGCGGGAGGATGGGGCAAAGGGGAAGACAGTGGTCAAAAGAACAAACTTCCATTTAGAAGATGAATAAGTTCTGGAGATCGAATGCACAGAACCGTGATCATAGTCACCAGTACTGTATTACATTCAAAGTCGCTGAGAGACTAGGTCTTAAATGTTCTCACCACAGAAAAGAGGCGATAATTATGTGCTGTGATGGAGGTGTTAGCTAACACTGTGGTGCTAATCAGATGAATGAATCAGATCAACTCATTCTACAACTTAAACTTACACAGTGTGGTATCTGTCCAGTTTTAGCATCCGGGTGACGGTGACCTCATAGAATGAGCTTGGGGGTGTTCCTTCCTCTGCAGTTTTCTGGAATAGTTTCAGAAGGATAGGTGTTAACTCCTCTGTAAATGTTTGATAGAATTCGCCTGTGAATCCCTCTGGTCCTGGACTTTTGTTTGTTGGGAGTTTTTAAATCACAGTTACTTAAACTTACACAATGTAATATGTCAATTATATCGGAGTAAAACAAGTATTTTTCTGCATCTCCTCTTACCTTTTTTTCCTCCATTATTGAATGCCTAGCATGTGTGTTATAAATGTAAATTACTACCTTAATGTTATTCTGCTTAAGATCTTGTGTGTTTAGGGTTTGTTGCTGTTGCTGGGGGTGGGGCGGGGGGAAGCAGGCTGTATGGGATTGGAGTGTAGGATGCTGGGAGGTAGGTTTGGTGTGGTCTTCTAGATGGGATGGCTGCCTGGGTGTGATGACCCAAACCTGTGAGAATTCCTGGGACGTTAGCCTCGACCTCAGGTGCTCAAAAAGGTAACTGCTTCTGTATCTGGAGCTGGGAAAGTGTGTGAGGTTAAGATTATGGAAGAGCGTGTCTCTATTTAAAGAAAAATGTGATCTCTCTTGTTAGAAAAATCAAACTGGAAAACATGCTGTGATCACCGCGGCCCCAAGCCACACTCAAGAGGGCAAAGTGTGTTGACTCCCTGCTGGAGGGCCCTGGCTGCTCGCCAGGGTGACGCTCTGTCCTGGGCTCTCGCTGCCCTTCCTGGGGACTCCGTCAAGAACAGGAGACCAGTTCAACCCCAACCATTTCTAAGAGCTTCCCCTAATAAAAGAATATAGCACACAGGCCAAACTCGAGGAGCAACAGGGAGGCATATACTTATTCTTTATAAGTATTATATTATTGCTACATAAAGCTTCCTTCAAAAACTTGTAGTTTCAAAGTGAAAACTTCTTAAAAGACCAGAGAAGACCATATATCATGATAGTCTGCCTATTTCTGTCAAAGAGTATTATTTTAATTCAAATATTATATTGGCTTTTAAAATCATGAAAAGCAATACGTGCTTATTTAAAAAATCTCCCTCTGTCCATACCCACTGACCCGCCTGCCTACGACTTGCTGGGTAACAACTACAAACGATGCCTTTTGTCTCTGCTGACCACGTGTGTGTCTGTGTATCTGTATGAGTAGATCCACTGATGATGATACACTATTTTTGCTTATCCAGGCCCCTGATGTCACCGTATTGAAGTCTAGCTGCAATGTGGTAATGCCTTTGATAGACCCTGGATCTTAGTGTAGGAAGTAAAAAAGAAACCTCATCCTTAAACGCGTACAATTGCATTTGCATATTCCACAAGGAGGCCAGTCGAAGCCAATACTCTGAAGTGGAGGTCTGGGTCTGTTTCTAGCACCAAGTTCTACTTTCACCTAAAATATTCAGACGATTGAGGGAAGGGTGCTTGTTTTCCCACAGTCATAAGGCTAACTGCCCTCTTAAAATTTTTACTTTCCTACAGTAGCTCTAATCCTCACCAAATAGTCCCAGGTGCAATGATTATATAAAAACTTGTTGAATCTATTAGATGGAGAGATTATCTGTGTGCTTGAAGCAGATGATATACTGAGATAACATAGGACTGTATCATAGTTAGATAAACCGAAAAGTCAATAAACCAAAAGAAGCATAACTATAAATCACTCCCTAACTCAGCTCCTAGTTGGTCCCCAAGGCTCCGTCAATCCTTGATCATTTTACTAGGGGCTCCTTAGGGCCATTTAGAGCCAAGCCCACCTTCCTGATTCTCCCACGTGGCAGCAGACACTGTTGTGGACCTTTGTCGGTGGTGTCATTTTGCTCATATAAAGAATGGACAAGGCTGGAGGAGAAAAGCTTCATAGTCTATTTTGTTGAAAATTTGAACAATTTAAAATGGGCTGACACAAAAATCAAAGACTCAGAATGCGTACTTGTCCTGGGGAGAAAAGGTATAGCTGTTAACTGCATTTGACAAAAATGAAGCATTGTTTTTTCAGGCAAAGCGAAGTTTAAGACAAATGGAATCTGTTGTAAATGTCCCAAGAATAATGAGCAAAGGAGAAATCTACCTCATGTCCCAACACGGATGTAAATTTGACCTGTGTACATGGGGAAATGGTTCAAATTAGAGCAAAGTCAGTTCCTGATGAACACAGATGAGCGCACGCTTTCAAAAATTAGTAGGTCCTATGAGAAAGTAGATTTTCTATGGAAGGAAACCAGTAGAAGAAAATATGATGGTACTGACATCACGTGACAGAGAAAGGGAACATTGTGTGTGTGTGTGTGTGTGAGAGAGAGAGAGAGAGAAGGAAGAGGGGTAAGGAGGAAGCCCAGGAATTATGAGAGCAGTAGAACGAAGGGCACAGAATCTTATTATATCCTAAAGCGACTTTTTAAAAAGAACCAATTCATGGCATAGAGAAATTGTGAAAAGTGGTATTAGAATTCTAAAGGCCTTACTTAGAAACTCCTGTAATATTTAGCCCTTAAATTGTTTGCTTACTTTTCCCCGACTGTAAAAATGATAGATCATAATGTTGACTTGGATGAGGAAGGGTGAGGTCACCGGCTGCCCTGTACAAAAATCTGATCTTTTATGCTTCACCGTTCCCTGAGACATCTTCCTGACCCTAAACCCCTGCGGCTACAGTCAAGCCTGGAGCCTTCCCATCTAGACGGCTGCAGGTGGACGGGGTCCAGGACTTAGGACAAGGCACGTGGAGCCCAAGATGGAGCAGTCGCTGTCACCTTGGTGGTGTTTTCATTTATTTCTTTTATTATTTGGCTGTTCTCCCACATAGGGCCTCTGGCTAAAGCCCCTCCAATTTAATTTACATTCTATTTTATTTTATTTTTTTGGCAGTGTTGGGTCTTCATTGCTGCACGTGGGCTTTCTCTAGTTGTGGCGAGCGGGGGCTACTCTTCGTTGCGGTGCATGGGCTTCTCATTGCGGTGGCTTCTCGTTGCGGAGCATGGGCTCTAGGTGCGTGAGCTTCAGCAGTTGTGGCACGTAGGCTCAGTAGTTGTGGCTCTAGGGCTCTAGAGCGCAGGCACACGGGCTTAGTTGCTCTGCAGCATGTGGGATCTTTCCTGACCAGGGATGGAACCCCTGTCCCCTGCATTGGCAGGCAGATTCTTAAGCACTGTGCCACCAGGGAAGTCCCTTAATTTACATTCTAAATGGAAGAGCACAGGACGCCCTCCCAGGCCTTGCTCACTTCCTTCTCTGATAGGCTTGTCAGATTTAGCAAACACTGCAGACACTACAGATGATTCTGTCGTGTAAGTAGGTCCCATGCAATATTTGGGATATACTTACATTACAGAAGTATTCACTATTGATCTGAAATTCCGATGTAACTGGCAACCTGGATTTTACCTGGATTTTTATTGTTTGGACTCTGCAAACCCCCAGAGCAGCTGGGAAGGGTCTTAGGAAGGTCAGAATAGCGCATTTGGGGTGAAAAGCACAGTACAAAGAGTAAGTAAGTTGTCTCTTAAAGGACGAAACACAAACGCCTCTTAGTTGATCTGAAAACAGCCATTCTGGAGTCCTTGTCACTTTACCCCCAACACTGCTCCCTGCAGGGGTGGTGGAGGTGGAGGTGAGCCAGTAGCCCTTTTCCTTCCCTCGGCCCTTCTGGGCAAGGATCTGCATTTTGCATGTTTAAGGAGTAACTACAGCACAGAAGAGTAGCTGGCGGGTGATGAGGCCGCTATATAGAGAACGGACCAGACACGGAAGAGCACTGGGGGGGGAGTTGGAAGTAGGGTCAGGGAAACAAGGAAACACCAAAGACACAGTGAGGAAGCTAGAGGTGCAGGCAGACCTTCAAGCCACACTTAGTGCACAAATGTAAACACACAAAAATATGCCCATGAATGAATTAAAAAATGTGTTCATTTTCTGAATCAACCTTATTTAACTTATTAACCTCGTCTGGGCTGTTCCTGTGAAATTTCCTAGTGTGCAGCAATGCACACCCCCCATCTCTGGTGGGAGACAGCCAGCCAGGGCCAGAGCTGCTGGGCTCTGGAGGGGCTGCTGAGCCAGGGTAACGTCTAGAAGCATCTTTCCCCTAATCCTGAGATCCCAATTTGCATTGGTCCAGAAGGAATGCCTATTGTTTCACCTCTAATGGTTATTTGCAAATTCTATCTCAACCCCGTCTCTCTAGCTAGTAGGATTTTAATTCAGGTTTGAGAACCTATTAATTCTCAAGCCTGCAAAAGTTCTAGGCTGAATGATAATTACATTTGAGGCACCTAGAACAAAAACTGAATAATACAATAGTCTAGCACAGACTCCTCCTTCTAATTAATTTATCATTATTTATCTTGACTCTTGGTTTGATGATCTTTTTGTAGCATTAGTCTTTATTGGAGTAATGCTGAATTCCATCAAAGTTAAGACTAGTTAACTATGGAGGGGATTTTCTTCTTGGACCCAGATGTTATGAAAAAAAAGCACCCCAAAACCCATAAAACACACGTACACTGTCACACACAATCCGTGGCTATGTTCCTAGGTAGGTCCAGTGTCATGGTAACCAGTTAAGCTCTTCTGTGCCTCTCTGACTAAAATCAGATCAAAAGACAGTGTAGCAGCATAAACCTGAACTCAGTTTAGAGGGAAAAGGAGGCTCTGTATGCGTATAGTTAGGAGGTTTTAAAATGGTGAAATAAATCTGCCTACTGTTATAAGGAAAGAAAACTCATAAAGTGTGCATCATCCGTTTCTTATTTTCTCACAGTGGTACTTCAGGTCTTTTGGGAGAGTCATTTTGTGGATCTCTTGGAATTTAAAAAGCTTTCCAACTCTGTGATGCTCAACAGTCAGGGTGTCTGATTCCTGGCGGGGTCACACCCCTAAAAGGCGGGGCCTGATGACGGAGAGTAGGAGTTGGGTGGGATGAGTGTGCTGGTCCTAGGATGTTGTGTGGGTGTTTTGGGAAGATCTTCCCCCTGTGCCATCCCTCTTGGTCCCACAGTTGCAGTCTCCTCTGTTGATACCAGAGATGGAGATGGAGGAAGAAGGGGGTGCGTGGATGTGGCCGGAGGAGGCTGGGGATAGAGGCGGGCAGGGAAGCAGACGCGCTGCCTCGAGGGCTGTGGGTGGGGTTTGGTGAAGGGTGACCGTGTGATAACAGCGAGGGGACCACGTGCAGTGTCTGGGGGCAGTCGTGCCGCCCCCCGGGCGCGGGGTCAGCTCTGCCCACTCACCCGTGCTGCTCTGGATGGTCCTCACGGTGGTGGTGGTACGCGGCGGGGAGGAAGACCTCAGCGACACGCACTCGTCGTCCTGCGAGCAGCCCTTCTCGATGGCGCGCACGTAGCTGTGGCTCCGCATGCGGAAGCAGCCGGGCATCGGCAGGTCCAGGGCCTCCACTGCCTGTGACTCCAGCTCGCTGAACACCGACTCGCACACCGACTCGAACTGCCCGTTCACCTCCATCTCGCTCACCTGCGGGCGAGACGGGGACCGTAACACCGCGCTGCTCCGGGGGAGAAGCCACCTCGCCCTCGGAGCATCTCCAAACTGCATCCCCCAGAAGAACGTCCCGTCCGCTTACAGTAAACTCCAGCGCATTGTATTTCCTCTACCTGACAGACTATAGTAGAATGGTATCTAGTTTATGATCCCAAATAGTCAATTAAATTCTAAAGAAAGAGAACTTTGTTTTTAGAATGCAGGGAAGCGTGGTGTAGGGAAATCTTCCATCAGGGCACGCCAAGGTGCTAATTCTTCCTTATTTATAAATGCAAACCTAGGGGCCAATTTTATAGGCCTACGGTCAGAGTTCGTATATTTCAATGGGGCTGTAATTTTAGCACAAACGTTTCAGAAACTAGTATTTTTATTGTGCCTTTGGAAGTGACTAGCTCGTCAAATAATTTGCATCGACTGAAACTTAATTTACTGCAAAGTATAAAAACAGGCCCTGTATTTTCTGGCAAGATACCCACATCATGCATAAAAATAGACCAAACCCAGATGTGAAAATCTTGAAAGGCACTACTGAGATTTTCAAACTATCTACATACTATTTAAAGAAGGTTTCACTCTTCTCTATAAAAGCTGATATGGTCCACAAATTGTTTATAAATGTGTTTTAAAGTGCTTCCAAATGAGGTCTTCCCTTTTCGAAGCATCAGTTTTTATTATTATATTCCCCTGTACATAATTTACATTGGATTTGAGCACCACCTTAAAAAAAAAAAAAAAAAAGCCAGACCAGGTGCTTCTGTCAATTTACCACTTTGCAGCTGATGGGATAGAGGTGTGGCAGCATTCTTCAAAGTTCTGCTACCTTCCAGAACTTCGTATGTCAAATTTCCTTAATATCAAATTCATGAGTAATTGAAAATTTAACAGATTAAACTATAATTAAGCTTAGAGCGTATACTGAAAAGGATGGCAATTTTGTGTCATAGGAAGATGCAATCCAATAGTGGCTAATTTCTTTAAACTTCAATTACCTTAAGGCATATCAAGTGGAAAAGAGACATACATTTCTTAATAATAATTCTTTACAGTTTAAAGTAGTATTTTCATATACTTTATCTAATTTGATATAAAATCCCTGCACATTTTCAAGGCTAATAATTATATATGTCCATATTTTAAAATTATGTATATAATATATACTTGTTTTTAGGAGATAGTTGGAGGTGCATTTAGAGGTAAAGGGACATGATGTTTGCAACTAATTGTCAAATAGAGAGAGTGAGCAAATGAGGCAAAATTTTAATAATCAATGAGTATGAATCTGGGTCAGTGATGTACAGGAGGTCTTTGTATTTCACGTGTGACTCTTTTGTCAGTTTGGAATGATTTCAAAGTAAAAAGTAAAACAAGCTATATATATATTTATTATTATTAATAGATTTTCCCCTATTAATCAAACATCACAAAGAAATAGTAAAGTATCTATCCCTATCAAGGTAACAACAATTACACCTGGATGATTACCTTTCAGAGGGTATTAGTGCCCCCTACCCTATTTTTCATAAATAATGAATCATAAAGTAAATATATTGAATAATTCTGCAACCTGTTTTTTTCCACTTAAACTTCTATTTTATACTTATGTTCTTAATAGGATTCTCCTTTATTCTCTTTTTTTAAAAAATAAATTTATTTATATATTTCTTTATTTTTGGCTGTGTTGGGTCTGCGTTGCTGTGCGCAGCCTTTCTTTAGTTGCGTTGAGCGGGGGCTACTCTTCACTGGGGTGCACGGGCTTCTTATTGCAGTGGCTTCTTTGGTTGAGTGTGGGCTCTAGGTGCACGGGCTTCAGTAGTTGTGTCTCGCGGGCTCTAGAGCGCAGGCTCAGTAGTTGTGGTGCACGGGCTTAGTTGCTCCGCGGCAAGTGGGATCTTCCCCGAACAGGGCTTGAACCTGTGTCCCCTGCATTGTCAGGCGGATTCTTAACCACTGCGCTACCAGAGAAGCCCCTTCATTCTCTTAACTTTTTGTTTTTATTATATACAGATACAGAAAACCATGCAAAATAAATGCATAGCTTGTGAATTATAATAAAGCCAACACCCTTGTACCTAGTACTCAGATCAAGGAACAGAATTTTCTCAGGCACCTAGAAGCCCTTCCATAGACCCCATCCTACCCACAGCCCCCACCCTCCCTCCAAAAGTAATTACTACTCTGAGTTTTATTGCAAGCACTGCTTTGCATTTATGTTTTTTTTACCTAAGTGTGCATCCCTAGACCCTACAGTTCAGTCTTACCCATTTTTAAAATTTATATCTTTTAATTCACTTTTAATATTCAGGCCTCCCTCCACCCGTTTTTAACAAATATTACAATTTATCTATTGAAGCACCTGGGGCGTTTGACCTGGAAAGTTTCCCAGAGTCTGGATTTGCTGATTTCCTGCACACGGAAGATTTAGCATGTTCCACTGTCCTTTGTGTTTCCTGAAATTTGAAAGTTGGATCCAGAGGCTTGATCAGACTCAGGTTCAATCTCTTTGGCAAGACTAGAGGTCACGTGTCATGGGCTCTCTCATCAGGAAGCACATTATGTCTGGTTATCTCTCTTTTTATGCTGTTGGGAGTCATTGATGCTCAGTGCCTAGATCCATTAGTTCATTGGGGGGTTGCAAAATGGTGATATTCTTGGTTCTACCAACTTTTACAGTCAGTAGTTGGAATTTTTTTAAAATAAAGAAATGCTTCCTCTCATATTATTTGGTTAGTAGGTTCAGTTCACACAGTAACAGCAGATGTTTGATCTTTTCCCTTTTATTTACTAGTTAAAAAATATATTTATTTGGCTGCGTCAGGTCTTAGTTGCAGTGTGGGCTCTGTTGCGGTGTGTGGGCTCTCTAGTTGTCCTGCAGCATATGGGATCTTAGTTTCCCGATCAGGGATCGAACCTGCATCCCCTGCATTGGAAGGCAGATTCTTAACCACTGGACCACCAGGGAAGTCCCTATTTACTAATTTTTAAGATAATAAATTTGTTCTCTTGTATCTACTAAACATGACCAATTAATTTTTAAAAGTATCAAAATGGACTCATAGATTTAAAAGTATTTGACGGTTTTAAATCCACTTCTATTTTCATTCTTACTTAACTCATCTGTCCCATCTGTGGCCAGTGGGAACCTCTTAGGTTGGCTCCTGGATCCTTTTGACATGAGACCAGTGGTCTTTGATAACTTCCTTTGTATCTGGTATGACAAGTTATTCAAAACTTATCTTGCATCTTTCCTGCCCAGTCCTGAAATTAGTATTTTTCCACAAAGTCTTTTTTCTTTTAGTGGTAAATTGTATCACAAGAACACAGTTTGGGTACCAGGAAGCTTCACTGTCATTGCTACAGGGTTGGTCATTCTTCCTAGGCCTTTCAGTGGACAGAGAACTAGGTTATGAATACATCGAATTCAAATTCACACTGCAGTGTTTTTATGTAACTTCTTCTATGTTATATTTATACGTATACCTTTATCGCATATTAAAAATCCTCGTTTTCAAGGACACAGAAGATGATGGAATTGGGATATACTACAATGATTCATTTGCTTTCTTTCACAATACGTACACAACAGCCTCAGAAGCATACTAATACCACCTGCCCAACCATTACTGAAAACAGTTCACAATTCTTTTTTTTTTTTTGCATCTGCTGTCTCTATTATTCCCTCATTTAAAAATAGTTGTGCTAGATTGACATTATCAGAGCATATAACTTACACGTTCTCTCCCACTGTAGCTCTCATTAGTCTTAGTTTTACAAATAACTATATATTTAATGCTTGCCACTACTTTTTTCATATAAAAAGATGATTCTTCATCCAACTTAGACACAAATATAGGTCAAATAGTTCTAGATGGCTTATGAAGACAAAGAGCAGACCCCTGACCCACCCAGCCCACCCCCAATTCTCCCTCCCCAGAGGCAACCATTTTCAATTCTTCCAGTTGGATTTTATGGTGTTTGCATCCATATTGCAGAACACATGCTTATGTGAATCTCTCGATATGTTCATAGACCTCTTGGTTTCCTTCCTGCCCTTGAAGCGTCCCTCTTGGAGCCTCCTATCCTACTGCAGTCTATGGCTGCCAAGCCCACTGCTGTCCTGGGATCTCCCTTCCCCATCATCCCAGGGGTGCCCTTTATTATCTAGCCTGTGGTGGAGCCCCTGTTCCCTCTTCCTAATTTTATTCCCTCCTTTTGGTGGAGCACATCTTCCAGTGCTTTCTTGGGAAGGCGCCACCTCACGTTGATGGAAATGTCTGTACCCCACCTCCACTGTTAAGGGAGAGCATGCTTGCATTTAGAATTCTAGCTGTATCCCTTTTTCCTTCAGATGTTTCCAGGCTTTGCTCCTGTCTCTTAGCCTCCATGTGTGCTATGATTGAGCAAGTGGATGCCTTTCTCATTCCTGAGCCTTTCCATGTGAGCTGGTTTGCCCCATCCCTTTTAGGTACTAAATGATCTAATGTTTCACCATGGCATTCTCTGTGTGGATCTTTCTTCATCCATTTTGCTGGGTACTGTGTGGGCCCTCTCAACCTGCAGATTCATGTCTTTCAGTTCTGGGACCATTATTTCATTAGTAATTGCCTTCCTTCTGTTTTCTCTTTTCTTTCTGAAACTCCTAGTGTTCATTGTTGGAATCCAAGAACAAGAAACATGAAGAAAAATACAGTGATACATCATAATTTCCAAAACCAAACTGGAGGACTTATACTTCCTGATCTCAAAACTAACTACAAAGCTACAATAATCAAAACAGTTTGGTACTGACATAGGACAGACATACAGACCAATGGAACAGAATGGAGAGTCCAGAAGTAAAGTCATGCATCTATTTGCCACTAGTTCTTACATTTGGTCTTTTGGTTGTCTAAAGCTCACTGTCTGGTAGATGCCTCAGGATGGGCTCATGGAAACAGTATTCCCTGCATTCATCCATGCTTTTAATAGTGTGCCCATGCTTTTTATAGTTGAAAGTCAGTTTTTTTTGGATATAAAATCTTTGGTTCCCATTTTCCCCCTTGGCTACAATAACATATTACTCAATTTTATTTTGGCATAAACTACTGTTATTATAGAGTCTGACGATAATTTTTGTTCTTAAGTCACTTGCTTTTTTTGTCTAGAAGTCCAAAGTGGGGGTTGGTGGTTTTTTTTTTTTAATTCTTCAAAATCCTGTAATTTTACTAGACTATGTCTTGGTATTTATTGTTTTGGGTCAGTTTCTCAGGTACATGGTATATTCTTTTGAATCTTTTTATTTCAGGGATGTTTTCTTTAATGTTTTATTATTTGTTCTGGTCCTTTGATTTGATTATCTTCTTCAGAGACTTCTATTATCTTTATGGTCAGTCTTTGCCTATCTTCCATATTTATCAATTTCTCTTGAATCCTTTTTAACTCTTCTTTTTTTTTCTTGATTTAAAAACTCTTCCTCCTTTTCAGGTTCTATTTTTCTCAGTGTATAAAATGTCTCATTCACTTGCTCCTCTATTCCCTCAGTCTAATCTTCATTTCTGAAATGATTTTTCTTTTACTTCTACTTCTTTCCTGAGTTCTGCGGCATCATTTTTAAGTTTTTGAAAATTCAGATATATCTTTTCCTCCCATGTCTTATGTCATTTTCTTAATGTTTTTTAGCTTATTTTGAAAGAGTGTGTTACAGTTTTGATCTATTTTGTGGGTGTGTCTTTCTGTCATGCTTTCATTTCTGTAGGAATGTTATTCTGCTCCTTATTCTCTTTTCTTTATTATAGTGACTCTGTGATTTAAAGTGGATATTTTTTTGTTCCTCATTTCTCAGTAAAATTAGTTTTTCTGACCTTGAGAGGGTGATACATTCAGGATTTTCCCCCTGAATTTTCCACAGGGCTTCCTCTTCTATTGTTTTAGCATTGTGTTGCTTTCCAAGATTTCCTGATTCTCTTGTTCCTTCCCCCAACTTTTACCTGAACCTTCTCTTTTCTTCTGTGCTATTATCTCTATCTTCCTTGTATTTGATTCTATTCCCAACTGTTTCTTCTGAGAACTGGGCCCTCTTCTTGAAGGAAAAACTGGTTGGTTGGTTTCCAGTGTATACATAGGCTCAGATTTCCCCAACCTCTCCTGATTTTACTGCAGGCCCCTTGAATTTACCTGCTCTTAGAGAAGGCAAATCCTTCCCAGTTTCAGCTGCTATTCTCAAATACATACCCCACCCCCCAAAACTACCTGCTGCTGGTTTCCTTCTGCTTTACTCACATCCATCAAGAAAGTCCTTGTTTTCCTCTGTGTTCTCCAGCACAGATGTGGATGCAACACAGGCGTATGGCTACTGGTGGTTTGTTCCTATCTACTTACATTTTGGGTTCACGGAATATCTTGTCGCCTGATTTTGTTGTAAATGTTGTCCATGAATTTTTAGTTTTTCTATCTAGTTGCTCTGTCTGCTTTTATACAGAGACTTGGGGAGATTCAGACACTAAGCCACCACCTCCATGATATCGTATAGTATGACTGGACCATAATTTATTTAACCACTCTTTACAGATGATGATTCAAGTATGTCCTTGGAGGCCATGCTATAACCAACTTCCTTGTTTGTTTATCTTTATATTCTGGTACTTTCATTTCTGTATTATAAAGTTACACAAGTGGGATTCCCGTGCCAAAAGATTTATTGTACCTTTTGTAGATTTTACCACGTTACTTTCAAAAACAATTGTAGCAATTCATCCCCAATAGCAAGGAAGTCAGAGCTCATTTCTCAACGTGGTCACCAGTACTGGGTGTTAGCCGTTTTTGCTGCCTGATAGGTCAAGAGTGATGTTGTGCTATTTCAGCTTATCTTCACCAGCCTACTAGTGTATATGAACATCTTTTCCTATATTTATTGGACTTGGTACTTTTTTCCCTTTTGATTTGCTATTTCATAAGCTTTGCCCCAAATTCTTTTAGGTTGTTTATCTTTTCATACTAATTGGTAGAAACACTTTAGGCAACTGTAACATTAAGTTTTTTTCTTGATGTGTTTAAATATTCCCCCATCAATTTTAACTTTAAGATGTCTTCTGCTACACAGAAATATTTGAATTTTAGTTAGATTAGATGTCTATCTTTTATTTTATGTTTTCTATAATTCTTATTTTATTAAAAGTTATAATTCTCACCATAATATCGTACACATATTCCCCTAATTTAAAATTTTTTGTCACTTTGTGTTAGTGCTCAGATTTTAAATTCATTTGGATTTATTTTCTATATGGGAAGAAGGAGTAGTTTAATGCTCTTTCTATGATATCATGAGCAATTCGCTTGAATTCTCTGAGCCTCATTTTCCTAATCTTTAAAATGCGTATAATAATACCTACCTCATAGGGATGCTTTAAGGATAAAAAATGAAATATACAAGTGCACATTTCAAGGCATATGGTAGGCATTTGATAAATACTAGATATTATTTTGTGAGATAGTGTAGTGGGAAGAATGAGCTAAGTTACTCTAATTCTCTAAGACTGAGTTTGATAAATTAAAAAAATGATCTTTCTTATAGTTGCTATGAAATTAATGAGATAATATGCAAAGCTTATAGCTTATGTCAGGTAAGCAATACTTGGTAACTATTCTATTATTCTCATTTTCATAATTACTACTACTGTTATTGGCATTATTATTGCCACCCATACCCCAATTCCAGCAGACATTGGAGAAACTTACCAGTTAGGAGTCAGGACACCTGGGTTTTCTAGGTTCAGTCACTGACTAGCTGGGTGCTGACAGATGCTTAATTTATTTGAGTTTCCATTTCTTTATATATATAAAGTGAAGGGATGATCTAGGTCAAAAATCACAGCTAAACTGCTGGTATTACCACCGAGCACAATAACTGCCTATTACATTTGTGTTTTAAAAATGATGTGGGACTTCCCTGGTGGTGCAATGGTTAAGAGTCTGCCTGCCAATGCAGGGGACATGGGTTCGATCCCTGGTCTGGGAGTTACCGTGAAGCAACTAAGCCCATGCACCACAACTACTGAGTCTGCGCTCTAGAGCCCACAAACCACAACTACTGAAGTCCGCGTACCCTGTGGCCCATGTGCTGCAACTACTGAGCCCACGTGCTGCAACTATTGAAGCCTGCTCTCCTAGAGCCCGTGCTCCTCAACAAGAAAAGCCACCACGATGAGAAGCCTGCGCACCGCAACGAAGAGTAGCCCCTGCTCGCTGCAACTAGACAAAGCCCACGCACAGCAACAAACACCCAACATGGCCAAAAAACTATTAAAAAATAAATAAAGATAATGGAGTCCCTCTTAAGAAAAAATTAAAAAATGTTGTGGAAACTCAACACGTTACTGGACAAAATATGTCTGTGGGCTTCTAGTTTACGACTCCAGATGAAGATATTTGAGGTTTGGACTTGAAATAAATTGAGATGTAAATTAAACTAATTTGGAAATGACAGCTATTATACCAAATATATTTTAAAATGTGACTTTCTATAATTCTTTCTTCTCAAGTCTTACTTTAAAAGCCCCTGTTTTATTAGATGTATATATAGTAAAAAAATATAGAAAGGTTATAAGCATATAAAAAGGGGTTCAGTTTTTCTCTATCATCCAAGCACAGTCTGTTTTTAAGAATGTTTCATTTCTGTTAAGGTATGAATGGCAGAAACAAACAGTTTAGTTATTCTAGACCAATTTCTTGGCTTATAACATTTTACTTTGATGTTTCTAGGAGCCTTTGATGAATAATATATCAATAATGTATCAGGTTTTAAGGAGGAATAGGATATAATGTACTTAAATTCTGTACTACTAGAGCTGCTACTAAAGATCTATAAGAGAGAATATATCCGACATCACAAAAACCAACTACTTTTTGAAAAGCCTAGAGTATGTATGGTAGGATTGCTTTGAAGAAGAAACCATTCCCTTTGAATAATGACAATGTTGGGACTGCGATAGAAAGTTTGAAGTTATCCTTCACGATACTCTATTACTTGAAAACTGAATATGGAACTAGAAAAATGGTGTGTCATTAGGAATCCATTTAGGATGGCTCTGCTTTCTGTATTTTACTTAAGGCGAAATGATCACGCCACTGAATTGCAGACTTGACCCACCCCTGGATCAAGGCCCACATATGCCTCTTCAGTGATTTGTTGATACTTTACTGAGTTGTCACCAGGAAGTGACACTGTCTCAAGGAAGGTCAGATCTACAGAGTAGGGACTAAAAGCAGGCAGCATGTCCTGATGGGGAAGTGACCTGCTCTCCTGGTTTAACCATGTAAAATTATGAAAGCATTAAGTGTGTACAAACATTTTCCAACGAAATATTCTAAACCCACCGAAGTATTCTGCAGGTATGACACCTGGGATTTGTAGACTATTTTGCAATTCTGGAAGGCTATGTGAGCACGAGCCTGTCCAGAATAAAGATAAGCTTAAAGACGTTTTAAATATTATATTGTTTACTGTGAAAAAAATAAGAACAAGGCAAGTCCAAATTTCACCAAATGAGGCGCCAAATATTTACCTAAGAGTTGGGATAGTGGCTATCACTGGACAGCAGTACCTAGCACAAATAGGTATGCATACTCTTGGAGGTTACATTTGTTTATTCATTCATTCATTCATTTTTGCATGCTACTCTGTGCGGCATGGGGGATCTTAGTTCCCTGAACAGGGATTGAACGCTGGGCCCTGGCAGTGGAAGTGCAGAGTCCTAACCACTGGACTGCCAGGGAATTCCCTTTGGAGATTACTTTAAAGTAAGGAAATGTACAGTCGGCAAATCCTGGAATCCAGTATGTCAGCTTTCCCTGACTCCTGCCCTACCCTGCTTTCGGAGCCTTGCTGTGGTCCCTGCCTTTGCTTTACAAGAATTCATTTAGAGCAGGGAGCTCTATTTTGATGGTAGGGCCAAAATGAGAGCAGTGGTCCTATTTCGGGGTCTCACTCCGACAGATCAGAGATGCTTCAGTGCTTAGTCTATCACCACCACCAGCATTACCACCTTCACCATCACCACTACCACCACCATTACCACCAACTCTACCACCACCATCATTATCACCTCACCACCATCTCCACCACTATCCTCACCACTACCACCACCACCAGCAGCAGTAGTAATGCTCACCTTGATGATCACAATGTCTTTCAAACTGGCTTCTCTGCCTCTAGCCTCTTTCTCATCCTCTCCAATCTTTCCTACATTTTTTTTGCTAGATTAATTATCCTCCACCAAAGTTCTGATCATATCTTTTGCCTGCTTAAAAGCTGAAGTTTTAATTAATCTTCAATCAGTCCCATTCCTAATGAATAAAGTCCAGTCCCCTGGGCTCTGCATGGAAGGCCATGGACAAAAAACGTCCCCAGGACAAAATTCAGAACAGATTTCCCATTGCTATAAGTATTCTGAGCTCTAACTACACTTGAGAATTCATTATTCCTTGAATAGGCTTTAGGCCAGCATTTTCAAAGTTCAGATATATACGACGTTAATAAGTACTATTTATTAATGTATTGCTTTATTAGAATCACTTGGAATATTTGTTAAAATGCATATTCCTAGACCCTATGCCTAGAAGCTCCCTCTTTAGAATCCTGGGTACTGAACACCTTTTACTCATTCAATTTGGGATCTTGGTGACAATTTTTTGACCACAAAGAAAGTCCCATTTAACTTCTGGTTACTTATATATCTTACAATGTGTTTATAAGAACTAATATTATGAAAATATGAAGCAGTTGGCACAGTGCCTGACCCAATAAAGGCGGCTCTTATGGTTAATTCTTGCCCTACCTACCTCAGAGTGGTTTTTTTAAAATTAATTAATTAATTAATTTTTAGCAGCATTGGGTCTTCGTTGCTGCGCGTGGGCTTCTCATTGTGGTGGCTTCTCTTGTTGCAGAGCACGGGCTCCAGGTGCGAGGACTTAAGTAGTTGTGGCTCGCTGGCTTCAGGAGCTGAGGCACGTGGGCTCAGTAGTTGTGGCTCGCTGGCTTCAGTAGTTGTGGCATGTGGGCTCAGTAGTTGTGGCTTGTGGACTCTAGAGCACAGGTTCAGTAGTTGTGGCATATGAGCTTAGTTGCTTCACAGCATGTGGGATCTTCCTGGACCAGGGATCGAACCTCTGTCCCCTGCATTGGCAGGCGGATTCTTAACCACTGTGCCTCCAGGGAAGCCCATACCTCAGAGTTTTTTGTTCAAGTAAACAACGTTTGTTATTTACAGCACTTTTACGTTTTTTGTATGCTCTCCGTTAGACTGTAAACTTGGGGAGCAGGAATTAGGCATTATTCACCATTGACTGGCAAAATCTGGCCCAGTGTTTTGCTCACTGCATATGAGCTGAGTTAATAGTATGGTGCTTAGTTTTAAAAATTGTGATATAAATTAAAATTCAGAGCTCCTAAACATTATTTCAAAAAAATACCCTTTTTTTTTGTCCTCCCAGAGGAAGCCCTGGAGCCACCTCCTGCTCACCTGGTGGTCCCTGAAAGCTGCAGGGTCAGGCCCTCCAGGAGTCCTAGGTTCAACCCTCCCTTGGTTTGGGCAGCCTAACCCTCTCCCACATTCTCTGAGACCATCAGTGAGAGCCATCAAGAAACTTTAGCTGAATATTTCGGATGCAACATTAAGTCACCTTTACTGAGTCTTCATCCCTAATTCTGGGTACCACTTCTTAGAAGTGGGCTTGTGTCTTATAACCGAGATGCAGTATTCACCTAGGATCCAGTTGGGGTTAAATAGATCGTATCTCATTTCCCGTGCCTGGGTCCCTGTCTTGATTACCTGCTTAATACTTTTATGATTTGACACTGCCTTGGTTTTGCCAATGATGTCTACCCTGTCCTTCTATCCTTCAAACATCTTTCCAACCGAAGCCTCATCCAACAACTCCTTAATGACTACTTTGTTGGTGCCAACTGACTGCTAAGGAGTTTCCAAGGACTCCCCTGGTGTGCTTTCTCCATCTGCCAAGGACCCCTCCCCTGCTGGTAGACTGTTGGTACCAGGAGCCCCCTGTGGCCAAACCAGGCCGCATTTAGACCTGACCTCCTGCCAGACCCATCAGCATCATTCTGGGGGGTGTCAGCCTCCTCACGTCATGCCCTCTTGTTTTCCACCAACCCTGGTACGGTTCACAGATGCAGCCACAGGGCTCACCTGGCTGATGGTGCTCATGGCTCGCATGTAGCTCTCATTCCTGGAGCGGAACTTTGGTGATGTGAGCAGGCCCGCAGGGTCAAGGCTGTCTAGGCTTCGGTTGATGGAGACCTCACTGACCGCCCTCAAGTAACTGTGACTCCGGATCTGGAGTTTGGGGGAGTGCTCATTGGAAATCCTGAAAGAGAACAACGAAAAGTGTGGGTTTAGTCCTGTTCTAACACGCAGGCAGTAATAAGATAGGGTAGGACTGTGATCGACGTGGCACCCTACACACAGGGGCAAATACTAGAGATGCCCTCCCATGGTTGCTAAACTCCCCCGTGGGGTCTAGGAAAGAAAACGTTTGATGGGAAATCATTGAGATCTGATGACATCAGAGAGCAATTATAATTTTTTCAGCCCAGGAAATAATTTCCTCAATCATATTTTCCAAGGCAGCCTGGGAAGGAGAGTAGAGTTGCTACTGCCCTGCCCCGGACTTCTGCCCTGTGTAATTTGCAAGCTTTTCCTTTGTACCCAATTCTCTTCTGTGCCATCTTTCTGTTTTTGGACTTTCTAGTAACAGCAAGTGGTTATATATCTATAACTATATCAATCTTTCTATCATCTATTTATCTAATCTTGATCTCATTTAGTTGAGATATAACTTAGTGATCAAAACTTAAATTTTAGACATTAAATATGTGCGCATATCTAAATCTTGATATCCAAAGACAAATCTTTGCAACTTTATACTCTTCAGATTTTTTCCAAGATGCATTTTTTATTTTATTTTTTATGAACACATATTTCTTTATTAAGTCAATATTTTTGCAAAATGAAAAAAGCCTTAGCATACAATATCTTTATACTTAAGGTAATACATCTGTTTATTAAATGTATTCATATTTGATATATTAAATTCAGAACTATTCAACTGTATTAATAAATTTCCCAATATATTTTATTTATTTATTTATTTTTGCTATTTGACATTAGTCTTTTTTAAAAAATTTTTTATTGGAGTATAGTTGATTTATAATGTTGTGTCCCAGATGCATTTTAAAATTATAAAAGTAGAAATTGCTCCTTGCAAAAAGCCAAGCTATCCATAGTGCTCAAAGCAGAAAGTGGGTCTCCACTCTCCTTATTCCTGCTCCAGAATTCCACTCCCCTGAAAGAACTACCCAGAGCAGCTCAGTGTATGTCCTTCCTTACCCTTTCTATACACGTACAAACAATTATTTTTTTAGTAATTAAAAAAAATTTTTACTGAAATATAGTTGATTTACAATGTTATGTTAGGTTCAGGTGTACAGCAAAGTGATTCAGTTATACATATATATCTATTCTTTTTCATATTATTTTCTATTATATGTTATTACAAGATATTGATTACAGTTCCCTGTGCTATACAATAGGTCCTTGTGGTTTATCTACTTTATGTATAGTAGTTTGTATGTTTTAATCCCAAACTCCTCATTTATCCCCCTCCCCCCTTTCCCCTTTGGTAACCACAAGTTTGTTTTCTATGTCTGTGTTTATTACTAATTTTTTTTTTTTTTTTTGCTGTACGCGGGCCTCTCACTGTTGTGGCCTCTCCCGTTGTGGAGCACAGGCTCCGGACGCACAGGCTCAGCGGCCATGGCTCACGGGCCCAGCCGCGCCGCGGCATGTGGGATCTTCCCGGACTGGGGCACGAACCTGTGTCCCCTGCATCAGCAGGCGGACTCTCAACCACTGCGCCACCAGGGAAGCCCTATTACTAATTTTTAAAGTTTGTTTTCACGTGGCATTCAGGGCGATTTTTCTTTCATTATTAAATTAAAAATTTTTTTGCTGTAACATTGCTTGCAATTAAAAATTAAAGTTGATAAGGAGATAGATGTAGGCCCAATATAGCTGCTGTTATTTATCATTATTCTGGAGATCCTAGCTAATGAAATTAGAAAAAATAAAAAAAGAAGTACGAATATAAATATTGTGAAGAAAAGGTGAACTTTGAGTATTTACAGATTATACAGTTAATTAGCTGGAAGGTAAAAGAAAATCAACTGAAGAAGTATGAGAACTAATAAGAGTGATCCCCAAATAGTTACATACAGGGTAAAAATTGAGAAATTAATACTTTTTCTATATACTTCCACCACCAAGTAGAAATTTTAATTAAAAAAATCTCATTCAAAATGGCAAAACATTATAAAATAAGTAGAAATTACAAAAAAGAAATGTACCAGAAATTTTTGAAAAAAGTGATAAAGCTTTATGGAGGGCAGGGTTTCCCTGGTGGAGCAGTGGTCAAGAATCTGCCTGCCAGACGTAGAGAATGGACTTAAGGACATGGGGAGGGGGAAGGGTAAGCTGGGACGAAGTGAGAGAGTGGCATGGACATATATATAATACCAAACGTAAAATAGATAGCTAGTGGGAAGCAGCTGCATAGCACAGGGAGATCAGCTCGGTGCTTTGTCACCACCTAGAGGGGTGGGATAGGGAGGGTGGGAGGGAGATGCAAGAGGGAGGGGATATGGGGATATATATATATATATATATGTATAGCTGATTCACTTTGTTATACAGCAGAAACTAACTATTGTAAAGCAATTATACTCCAATAAAGATGTTAAAAAAGAAAAAGAAAGAAAGAAAGAAAAGAATCCACCTGCCAATGCAGGGGACATGGGTTCGAGCCCTGGTCCAGGAAGATCCACATATAGCGGAGAACTAAGCCCCGTACACCACAACTACTGAGCCTGCGAGCCTAGAGCCCGTGCTCTGCAACAAGAGAAGCCACCGCAATGAGAAGCCAGTGCACCGCAAAGAAGAGTAGCCCCCGCTCACCGCAGCTGGAGGAAGCCTGAGCGCAGCAATGAAGACCCAACGCAGCCAAAAAAAAAAAAAAAAAAAAAAATGGAGGGCAATAAACAAGTCCTAATAAAAGAGGAAAACAAATTTCCTGGAGGGAAAACTCAATATTGTAAAAAAAAAATTAAACTTTCCCTAAATTAATCTATAAATTTTATACTAAAAACTGAGAATTTGATTAACAGCCACTTTTTGCAACTACATTGAAGGAGGGGACAGATTAGAACAGATCTAGAATGTAACATCAAAAGGAAACCTCTTATGTATTTTACTACCACAAAAGAGAAACTGATTGTTCTAGCAGTGTTCCCTTTGGATCCTGTGCCATTATTGAGATTCCCCATGGACCACTTTATAAACGCCCATGCCAAAAATCCCAGCCAAAAAACAAATAAACTGAAGAATAAATTTTCCCTTTGAGATTTCTTCTAGGAAAAGAGAGACTTCGCTAGAAGCATTTATAACCTAAAGTTCACTTTCACATAGAACTTGAGAGGTGACAAATGTGTTTCTTTGGCTATTTTGTAACCTGACCCAGAGCAATGATATTGCCAACATAAAAAATGCTGCTCTTCCAAGCGATTATCAGGGCAGCATTGGGGGTGGCTGTTTTGTAAATGATCTCCATTCAAAAGAAGTGAAAACCCAATGTTTTGAGAAATGAGTGTCTGTCTGCTGGCTGAGATGGAGAAATGAAGCATCATTGAAATAATCATTTACCCTGGCCGCTTGTTATGAAATAAGGCATAATTCCCAAATTCCAAACTGAAAAATCATTCAGAAGAGACTGAATAGTTCTACTTGGTGAGTCATTCCTGATAAAACAATGCATTCTTTAATGATACACTGAATATAAGGAAATGAACTCTTTTATCTCGTCCACTTAGAGAGCAGAGCCCACAGCTGTCAACATAAAGGGTACAGTATGTACATGTGCTCCTGACGCTGAAACAGTCATGAGAGAAATTCCAAAAAAGAATGCAGTGATTATTTTCACCTCAAGAGGAAGTTGATGTGCTAGGAAGGAAAGGAGTGTGCCTATCCAGAAATATTAACTCTCGTGTAAGATTAATTATTTATCAATGTTAGCCTATTCAAATGACATCCATCATTTTTCACTGTCTCCCCAGATTGCTTATGCTAAGTGAACCTCTCATGGCTTATCCCAACTGAACTGAGATTTTGGCCTGGTTGAGCCCCATTCATTATCATATCCTTTAACTGCACCCAAAGGTGGGACGACGCCCTTAGGTGGCTGTGGAGCAGCTAGACAAACACACTTGGCTAGTGTATCAGTAAGAGCGCCACTGCAAAAAGAGAAAATGTAATAATACTTGGAACACAACATTTAAACAAAATTTTTATTTTATTAAAGTATAGGTTTTTAATGTTTTAAAATATTTTAATTTTATTGGAGTATAGTTGATTTACCACAATGGAAAAGAACAGTGATAATAACCTATATGAAGTATAGTTGATTTACAATGTTGTGTTAGTTTCTGCTGTACAGCAAAGTGATTCCGTTCTCTCTCTCCCTCTCTCTCTCTCTCTCTCTCTCTCTCTCTATATATATATATATATAAATTTGTGTGATTATGGTTTAATCACAGGATGTTAAATATAGTTCCCTGTACTATACAGTAGGACCTTGTTGTTTATCCATTCTCTATATAATAGTTTGCCTCTGCTAATCCCGAACTTCCAATCTATCTCTCCTCTACCAACCCTCTCCCTTGGGGACCACAAGTCTGTTTTCTCTGTCCGGAACACAACATTTTAAATCAATGTCCCCAAAGAGAAAATGATTAACCCTGTAATATGTCACTAAAATTATAATTCCACAAGATGAATAAGCTCTGGGGAACTAATGTACAGCATGGTAACTAGAGTGAATAATACTGTGTCATGTACTTGAAATTTGCTAGGAGAGTAGAACTTAAGCATTCTCACCACACAAACAAAAGGTGAGGTGATGGAGGTAATAATTAACCTGATTGTGGTAATCATTTCAAAAAACATGCAGTGAAACTATCCATTGTACACTTTAAGTATATACCATTTTGTCAGTTATAATATATACACGTTATAATATATATAAATATATACAAGTTTGTAAGAATGGATAATAAAGCTGAAAAAATATAACTTCAGATGGTTTGAATTTTTTTTCCTCCAGAGAAGGAAATGCTTCATGACTCTGTGAGTCTAACGGGAGAATTTCTGGAGGTGATGGACCATCTTACTGATTGATCTGTATCCTAATTTCTGGGTTTTTTTCTTTTCCCACTTTGCCTTGATTCCGACTTATAAAAGCATTGAAATGTCAGGTTATTCGATAGGACTCAGAGGAAACATTTTATTGACTCTGGGGTTAATCCAATTGCTCTGTTTTGAAGATGAGAGTATTTTGTCCTTGGTCATGACTCTGTTATCAATTCGCTCTCACAAGCATTCACGGCTTCAACTGAGAGGCTTTGATTCCTTGGGCCTCAGTGTGGAAAATGGTACTTAGTGGGCGACACTGCTCAGTTACTAGTTTTGGGGAATCTAATGCAGGGTGTTCTTTTGGTCAACCTGCTTTGGTAAAGCCGAGCCCAGCGTTCTTCTCAGCAACTTCATGTGTGATGCCTTTATAGTCCTTCTGAAAGTATAAGTGGCATTCAGGTTGCTCACTTTGGCAGCTCTGAACTCTTGAGTTATTTCTACTTTATAATAATAGCTGACATTTATTACCATTTACAAACCACTTAGTTATTATTAATACCAACCTACAGATAAGGAAACCATGGTTTCAAGGAGTTATGTCATGTTCAAGGTAATTGAGACGGAACCTTGGTCTTTCCCTGACTTCTGTATTCTCTTCCCATCTCTTATATCTTGGGCAATCTTGCCTGCACTCACATGGGGGTTCCTATTCCTCTCCCTTGCCCTCAAATATTCTTATTCCCTAAGAATTTACAGTTCTTTATATTCTCATTTTTTCTACATGCTCTCCTTGGACAACCTCATCTGCTCAGTGGCTTCTACTACTAACTTTATCCTGACAACACACAGATCTATTTGTAGCCCATAGCTCTTAAACTTCAAAACTAAACTTCCAATTAACTGTGCATTTCTACCCAGGTGTTCCACAGGTATCAAATACTCATCACAACCCCCAAATGAACATGTTACCTTTTCCAATTTGCTCCTTTTTACTTATTCCACATTGAGATGAATGGCATTGAAATCTATCCTGTCAACCAAACCAAATATCCAGGTGTTTATCCTGTTTCCCTCTTAATTGTCCAAATCCAGTTGATGATCAGATTTTCTCACTTCTGATTCCTGGTTACACTTACAATTCCTTTCCTCCACGTCTTCCTCACCCTTCTTGCTTCATTACTTCCTTAGTTCAGCCTTCATCTTGATCCTCCCAAACCAGGCTCCCTATGGCCGGTCTTGTCCCCTCCAGTGCACCTCTCTTCTCTTGCTAGTGATTAGGACACTCTCTTGCTTAAAAGTCCTCTGTGAATCCTCTTCATCGGTGGGAGAAAGTCTAAACTCTGTACTTACTTTTCTAGTATCACCTTTTGCTACTTCCTCACATGTACCATGCATACACTCTCATGCTTCTTTATCTCTGCACATGTTGTTTTTTTGTTTTTGTTTTTTGCTTGGAATACACTTCTTCCTCCACTTTCTACCCACAGAACTCTTACTTCAACTCATTTATCAGGTCACTAGGTGTTAGAGCACCTGTTGCCGGGAGAATCTGGAATCATGATTCCAGATCACTGAGTCTAATGGGATTCTAGTCAGTTCTCTTTAGAAAGCCTCCTTTGTTCTCCCTGACTAAATAAACTATTTCTCCATCTGTACTCCTGTAGTGTCTTTTATATTTCTGTGCCACCCACTTTTGCCATTGTTGTAGTTTTTTGTTTACATGTCTGTGTACTCCTTAGATTTTTGAGTTCTTAGAAGGTGGAGTCAGTATTTCATTCATTTTTGTTACGCAGTGGTACACTAGCCCTTACATTTTTAAAGTGACTAATGATGACTAACACCTACCTGAGTGCTTCCTTTATGCTAGGCACTGCCCATGAATCACCCCATGAAATCGACGAATGAATACATAAATGAATGAGAGGGGAACTCAGTTGATCACTACTCTAGACCTGAAATAGTTTCCAAAATTTCAAAATTCTCTTACTTATAGCTAAAGACCCTATAAAGGATTTTAAAAAGCTTTATTGCGATAAAATCCATACACCATAAAATTCACCCTTTTAACAGGTACAGTTCAGTGGTCTTTAGTATATTCACAGAGTTGTGCAACCGTAACCACTAATTTTAGAAGGTTTTCATTCCCCCTCCCTGTCAACATTCCTGTACCCATTACCAGTCTCTCTCTATTCCTCCTTACTACTAACCCTTGGAAACCACTAATCTACCTCTTGTCTCTGTCTTTGTTCCGGACATTTGATACATATGGAATCATATAATCTGTGGCTTTTTCCCACTGGCTTCTTTCACTTATCATGATGTTTTCAAGGTTCATCCCTGTTGTAGCATGTATCAGTACTTCATTCCTTTTTATGGCTGAATAGTATTTCATGGCATGGATTTATACCTTAATTTGTCCATTCATCAGCTGACAGACACTTGGTTTGTTTCCACTTTTTGGCTTTTATGAATTATGCCGGTATGAACAATCATGTTCAAATTTTTGTGTTGGCATAGGTGTTTTCAATTCTCATGACCGTAAAGGTTTATAGGAAAATATTATTCAAGATAACAGAGCAAGAAACTTCACATATGAAGTGGGACTTCTGGAATGACAGAGGAAGGACCTCAGTGAGTCCTAGTCTACACAAAAGCAATTGCAGAACTACTGGCAACATCAACCATTACAGAACTCTGGAAATTGAACTCAGAGAACAAACTGAAAATTATTTATGCAAGAAAAAGTACTGAATGTAGTCACCCCCATTCCCATGCTCCTCAGCTCCTTGGCATAGCAGCCACACACCACAGAAGCCTCAAAACCAACACAGGGGATGCACCTCATGGAGGTCGGTTGAAAGCATCATCTTCAGTGCATGGTGATGTTTTGACTGGTCTCTCACCTCCCTGGAAAAGCCCCATCCCCAGAGTGTTGATACTATTTGATCTGACGGGGAGCTCAATTCTGTGGAAAAACCCCTATCCCAGGTTGTTACCAAAAACAGTAGTAATTGGCTGAAATTGCTAACATCATAGCTACCTGAGGTTATAATTTCAGTTGGAGCAAAACAAGAGCCTGGCCCAAAATTTAAAAGAAAGACCTGGAAAATTTGATGGCTATAGAGGATATTTAAAAGTTTTGATGTGCTGCTTAAGAACCTAGAAGGCTTCATATATGCACAAGGCTGTGCACATGCCCAGAAAAGACCTAAGAAAAGAAAGGACTTCGGTCACTCACCTGTGGCTGACCTTGAAACCCTGCATAAGCAGGAATTGAAAGCTAAGGCTGATTTGTAGACTTCCTGAAATTTGAAAGTGTGCCTTCATAGACAGATGCCATTGGCAAAAGGTGGAAGACTTATTGGTTTAAAGTATTTAGAAAATATTCTGACCAATCACTGGCTAATCACTAAACAATGATGATCCCAGGGTGAACCCAAGGAAGCCAGGTTTAAAAATAAAAGCAAGAATTTAAAAAGAGGAAGCAGAGAAGTCAGTAGATACATGTTGTAGGGAATGCATAATCTAAAGAGCTAGTCCAGGCAAGTTGCTAAAGAATAAGCAGTAGCAAGGTAGAACAGACAAACAAAATGAATAAAATAAACTGGGGTGGGAGGGAGAGAAAGGATGGAGGGGGACATTTGGAGTTTAAGAAACTCAAAATATATATCAAATTCAGGAAGTGGGAAACATGAAGTATAGTATTAAGGGAAGGATACTTTGGATTATAAAACCATAAACAAAGACAAGGTAATGATTACCATAAAAGTCCGGAGAGTGGGTACTTTTGAGGAGAGGGAGACACTTGATCCGGATGGTAGTTTCAAGGGTATTTGCCTTATGATAATTCATTAAGTCATGTATTTTGTGTGATTTTTGTATACGTGTTTTATTTTTCAATATAAAGATTTAAATAAAAAGGAATTGGGGAATATCTGGTTCAAGAGTTGCTATAATACCTAAAATGTACGATTTTCCACAAAAAATAATGCGACCTGCAAACAAATGAGAAATTATGGATCAAATACAGAGAAAAAGCAGCTAATAAAAAATGTCCTTGAAGGGAGCCAGATGTTGGACTTAATAGACAAAGACCTTAAATCAGTTATGAATATTTTCAAAGAACTAAAGGCACTATGGGTAAAGATTTACAGGAAAGCATGACACCTATGTATCACCAGATTGAGACTATCAATAAAGAGAGAGATATAACAAAAAAAAGAATCAATAAATTTTGGAGTTGAAAATAATTATTTTCTAAAATGAAATAAATACTCATTCCTAGTAATAATTACATAATAATAACTAAAATGAAAAATTTACTCAAGGGGCTTACAGCAAGCCCCTCGAAGAAGAATCAAACCTGAAGAGAGATTATGCAGCCTGAGAAACAGGAAAAGAATAAAGAAAAACAAACAGTTTCAAAGACTTGTGGGACACCATCAAACACATCAACATACATGTATTTGGAGTTCCAGAAGAAGAGGTAGAAAATATATTTGAAGAATTAGTGGTCAAAGACTTCCCAAATTTGATGAAAACACTAATCTACATACCTAAGAAGCTTAAAACACTTAAAATACTATAAACTCAATGAGATCCACACCTAACCATATTCTTGTCATAGCATCAGAAGGCAAAGACAATGAGAAAATCTTGAAAGCAGAAAGAAATGACTCACCACTTACAAGGAATGATCAATAAGATTAAAAGCTGACTTCTCATCATAAACTATGGACGCTAGAAGGCATTGAGATGAAATATTCAAAGTGCTGAAAGATAAAGATTGTCAACAAAGAAATCTATATACAGAAAAACCATCGTTCAAAACAGAAGTTAAGACATTCCCAGAAAAACAGACTGATTCATTGCTAGCCACATAGAGTCCTTTTTTCAAACTTCTTTTACAACACCATGTTGTTCCCTAAACGTTTCATTTTCCTTCTATTTCTTTTTTTTTTTTTTTTTTTTCCGGTACGCGGGCCTCTCACTGTTGTGGCCTCTCCCGTTGCAGAGCACAGGCTCCGGACGCGCAGGCTCAGCGGCCATGGCTCACGGGCCTAGCCTTTCTGCGGCATGTGGAATCTTCCCGGACTGGGGCACGAACCCGTGTCCCCTGCATCGGCAGGCGGACTCTCAACCACTGCGCCACCACGGAAGCCCCCTTCTATTTCTTAGAATTGTAAATTCATAATGCAATCCATTTTACCATCTGTTTAGCCCTAGCCGAAGAGCACAGCTTAGACACAGGGGCAACTTTTATAGTTTAAGATACAAACTGAAGGAACAAACTCCTATAGGTCCCTTGCTATATTCTTTGTTGTTCTTTTTCCATAAATGTTTGATATGGGGGACGAGTGTCAGCCTTATTTCTGGGAGACACGGCATTGTCAAGTGTTCTGGACCTTGCTATCTCTTAGAAGTCCAGGGTGCAGTAAAAGGGAGATGAGGACATAATCTTGGGGATTTCTCTTTGCTCCATTAGCTTCGCTCTGTAGAAAAAAACCCGATAAGGGTTGGGATTGTTGACTTCTTCTACTGGGAAGATTATCAAAAAGCCGCAGGCTAACTCTCTGCAAAGCCATCTGCTATAAGCTGGGATCATTCATTTTAGTTATAAAGTGGGTCTTGTGCAAAATAAAGGTGCAGCTCTTTTCACAATAATTCATCAGCCACGGAAATTTTCAACATAAAATGTAATTCTCCCAGTGAGCCAAATATGTTTATCTATCACATTTAGACTCTTCTGACACTTGGAATTCAAACATTCTTTCCCCTAGATTCTCTAGACTGTGCAACATTAGATTTAAAACAATACGAATCAAATGCCAACTATTCGTAACGCTTGTGCTAGATGCTATGGAGGACACAAGATTCCTGCCTTTGATAACGTCAGTCTCCAGACAGAGGCAAATATGCAGAACTTCAAGAGAGTCTGTGCTGTGCTTTTAATAGATGTTCAAGAAGAGGGTAGAAGGGCTTCCCTGGTGGCGCCGTGGTTGAGAGTCCGCCTGCCGATGCAGGGGACACGGGTTCATGCTCCGGTCCGGGAAGCTCCCACGTGCTGCGGAGCGGCTGGGCCCGTGAGCCATGGCCGCTGAGCCTGCGCGTTCGGAGCCTGTGCTCCGCAACGGGAGAGGCCACAGCAGTGAGAGGCCCGCGTACCGCAAAAAAAAAAAAAAAAAAAAAGACACTCTGTTGATCATTTATAGTAAGTTTCTGGGACACAAAATAATATAGTAGTATTTCAGGAACTAACTATTATTGCTATGGCTGAAAACAGAAAAATGCTACTTCTATTTGGTGGAAAGTATAGTTATAAATCTGAGTATACTTTTACTGCTCTAGTGATTGCAAAACAGTAAAATAATTAAAACTTGGTACAGTGTTATTGAGAATAAATGCTATTGCCATGATTAAGACATCCTGGAACATGATTCTATAAGCAGTTAGAGATTGCAGAAAGACTGTTGACAGGAGTCAGTCTATGAACTGGTTAAGGAAAGAAATAATATCATCACTAAGGAAGATGGGATGACAACTGAAGTGTACTAGTTAGTAAAGAGCCCACAGTGATGATTCTTAGGAGGGGTGTAAATGCTGCTTTCAGCTGAAGGCAGAGTGTTTCTTTCAATTTAAAAATTGTCAGGGCAGAACAGATGTACTTACGCAGATGTAAGTTGACATTGACACATTGGAGCCGTTAAAGCCTGTGTGAAAGTACTTTGATAGATTTTTCATAAAGTGCTTCATATTCTGACTTAACTTTAGGAAGACAAAAAAGCAACTAAAGACAGAGTCTTAAATAATTCTTTTAATGTTGGTTTTCTTCTGTTCCTCATTGTCAAATGCTCTGTGTCTACACTCACTACGGGCATATCAAAAGATCTCAAAGAAGACATGTCTTCCGTGTTAACAGTCTTCAGCTGATTAGAACACAGCTGTCGTGCCCCAGCTAAGCCTCCTGGTGACACGCCCCCTTTATCTGGTTCTCTTAGGTCAAGATCTGTAGGATCTCCGTTAACTTGATGACTCGTCCCTAAGGTTGGTCCAATTTGTTACTTTCTCTTTGACAACAGAGCATCTAGAACCGAACTCAGCCTTTCATATATAGACTGACAAGTGTGGAATACAGAATGGCTATTACTGTCTGTTCTGTAGAAAATCATCTTGGGGTGCAGTCTGAGAAAGCTTGTATAGTTTGGCATATAGTCACGCTGTTAGCTTCTAGTAAGCTCCCTTTGCGCAACTTCTAGATCTTCACCTCAAAAGGTGTTAAGTCATTACGATTTTTGACCCTTTCGTCCCTGTGAAATTGAAACCAAAGGCTAATCCTGTCATCCCCACACAATATACACAATATATCAGCTATTCTTGCCAGTTGTGTCCCCAGCAAATGTGATAACAGAAGCAAAGAAGCAAACATAACAAAACCCCAAATCCGTGACTGCTACAAGGTTCTACGCTTTACCTATAATATCTTATTTAGTTAGCACACCAACATAATGAATCATTATAACAGTTATGAAGCATTACTATTCCTGTTTTATAGATGAGGAAACTGAGGCTGATGAGTTTGGAAACTTAGAATTGGAAGCCCGATCTATCTAATTTCTGTAGTCTTAACTACCTTGTGCCTTCCCCTTAAGAATGCCGTGTATTTTCTTACCTAATCACCTGTAAAATGATTGACCAGGAGTGGGCAAATCCATGATCTTTTGAGTTGGCTCAGTCCATTAACAATACAGTCTGTGCTGTTAGGCTCTTTATCCTATACCTCTATTTCCCAGCCCATGCTTCTCTGATTTCAATTTTTGCCTGCAAGTCTATTGGGATCTACTCTTTTTTAAATGCTATCCTAAATGCAGTTACATTCCTCTGATATGTCTCAACCATTTTAGAGAGGAAAATACAGGCAGTCCTATATATTCCTTTTTAGTAAATCTGTGCTGACTCCCTATTTTCTAAATCATCACAAACCATCTGTTTAAAAATTCATTCTGAAATCTCCCCAAGGATTTACGTTAGATTAACTATTTTCAATTTTTAGAATCCTCTCATTGGAAAAACGGAGATAATATTTACTTTTTTCTTGGCACTTTTCCCATGGTTCCTAAAATATTACCAATAATGATTCTATAATTATACCTGAGTTCCTTTAGATGGAAACTAAATTTTCAGGGCTTTAAGTGTTTTCTTCTTATTTGTGGCAGTTACCTGGTTTTGGCTCTAAGTTGGGCTTAGGTAGTTGGCCATATTCTTTATTTGAGGAAGGGACACCTTTTTCTAATTTGTGCAAAAGTACTACATAGGCTAGCAGCAACCCTGAATGTCTAGGAGTCATGTTTACATTAGGTTACAAGATAATTCCCCAATATGTAATAGTTTATTCTACTTGGATGGGGTATTCCACTTGCAGAGATGCAAGGCTGGTTCAAAATTTGAAAATCAATCAATGTAGTACCATATTAATAGGCTAAAGAAGAAAAATTACATGATCTTATCGATCGATGCAGAAAATGCATTTGACAACATTCAACAACTCATTCTTAATAAAAGCTCTCAGAAAAATAGAAATAGAAGGGAACTTCCTCAATTTGTTAAAGATTATCTACAAAAAACTTACAGCTAACAAGGCAAGGACGTCCATTCTCACCACTCTTATTCAACATCGTGCTAGAAGTCCTAGCCAGTGCAATAAGGAAACAAAAAGCATACAGATTGAGAAGGAAGAAATAAAACTGTCCCTATTTGTAGGTGACACGATTGCCAACACAGAAAATCCCAAGGAATCTGCAAAAAATTCCTGAACTAGCAATTCAGCAAAGTCACAGGATATAAGATTATACAAAAATCAACTGTATTTCTGTATACCAGCATGAAGACATGGACACTGAAATTAGATATGCAACACCATTTATAATCACTTAAAGGGACCTCTCTGGTGGCACCGTGGTTAAGAATCCGCCTGCCAATGCAGGGGACACGGGTTCGAGCCCTGGTCCGGGAAGATCCCACACGCTGCGGAGCAACTAAGCCCATGTGCTACAACTACTGAGCCTGTGCTCTACAGCGTGCGAGCCACAACTACTGAGCCCGTGAGCTGCAACTACTGAAGCCCGCCTGCCTAGAGTCCGTGCTCTGCAACAAGAGAAGCCACTGCAATGAGGAGCCCGTGCACTGCAACAAAGAGTAGCCCCCGCTCGCCACAACTAGAGAAAAGGCCCATGTGCAGCAACGAAGACCCAATGCAGCCAAAAATAAATAAATAAATAATTTTTAAAAAAACCCCAAAACGAGTGTTGCCTCCTTTAAAAAAAAATCACTTAAAAAATACTTAGTTGGGCTTCCCTGGTGGCGCAGTGGTTGAGAGTCCGCCTGCCAATGCAGGGGACGCAGGTTCGTGCCCCGGTCCGGGAAGATCCCACATGCCACGGAGCGGCTGGGCCCGTGAGCCATGGCCGCTGAGCCTGCGCGTCCGGAGCCTGTGCTCCGCAACGGGAGAGGTCACAATGGTGAGAGGCCCATGTACCACAAAAAAAAACCCCAAAAAACAAAAACAAACAAAAACAACTTAGTTGTAATCTAATTACATGTTATAAACAAAACACATGCAGGACTTGTATACTGAAAACTGCAACACTGATGAAAGAAATCAAAGAAGAGCTAGATAAATGGAGATGCATACCATGTTTATGAGTTGGAATACTCGACATATTAAAAGTGTCAATTTTCCCCAAATTGATATGCAAGTTTAATGCATTTCCTATCAAAATCACATATTTTTATAGAAGTAGACTATTCTAAAATTTACATGGAAAGTCAAAGTAACTAGAATAGCTAAAATAATTTGGAAAATAATTTGGAAAATAAAGTGGGAGGATTCACTCTACTCCATTTAAAGGCTTACTATCTAGTTATAGTAATCAAAGCTGTGTGGTGTTCGTCGGGGGATAGATACACAGATCAATGGAACAGATGGAGAATCTAGAACTAAACCCACACGAATATGCTCAACTGATTATTGACAAAAGTGCAAATGCAATTCATGGAGAAAAGATGGCTTTTTCATAAATGGTATTGGAGCAAACATCCATACACACACAAAATGAACTTTAAGTCTCACACCTTGTACAAGAATAAACTAAAAATGGATCATGGACTTCAGAAAAAACATTAAAGAAAATCTTTGGGATTCTAAACTAGGTTCTTAGATTTGACACGAAGAATGATCCGTAAAAGGGAAACTTGATAAATTTGACTTCATCAAAAGCTTTTCCTCTGTGAAAGACTTTTAAGAAGATGAAGAAAACAAGCTAGACACTGGAGAAGATATCTGAACGTCACGCATGTGACAAAGAACTAGTGGCTTCTATAAACAAAGCACCTTTAAAACCCAACCCCCCCCAAAAAAATCCAATTCGAAAATGGCCAAAAGATGGGAAGAGATGTTTCCCCAAATAAGCACACGAAAAAATATTCAACATCATTAGCCACTGGGGAAACTCAAATGAAATCCACAAGGAGATACCGTTACACATCTAACAGAATGGCTAAACGGAAAAAGTAATGACCATAAATCTTGATGAGGATTTAGAGAAACAGAATCACTCATGGATTGCTGGTGGGAATGTAAAATGGTGCAGCCACTGTAAAAAATTATATGACAGCTTCTTAAAAAATGAAACAGGCAACTATTACGTGACCAGCCATTGTACTTCTGGAAATTAATCTTAGAGAAACGAAGCCTCCGTTCGCTGAAGAAACTCCACAGGAATGTCGCAGCAGCTCTATTCGTAATAAATTGGGAACAGATGTCCTTCAACAGTTGAATGGCTAAACGAACTGTGGTACATCCATACCATGCGAGTCTACTCGGCACAGCCTGGATGAATCCCCGGAGAGTAATGCTGAGCGATAAAAGTAATTCCCCAAAGGTTACATACTGTATGATTCCACTTACATAACCACCTTGAGATGACAAGTTCATAGAAATGGAGGACAGGTTGGTAGTTGCCAGGGGTATAGAAAGGGGTCTGGGTGCACGGGGAGTGAATGTGGCTCTAAAAAGGCAACGTGAGGGATATTTGTGTGATGAAAGGTTTTGTATCTTGACTGTGTCAGCATCCTGCCTGCGATATCGTACTGTAGTTCTGCAAGACGTTGCCATTGGGATCTCTCTACATTATTTTTATGACTACGTGGGAATCTACAATGATACCAAAGCAAAAATTTAATTAAAAAATAAGTTTACCCTCAGACGATAAACGGGTTAGAATGTAGAAGAAAACTAATAACATGATTCCTCACCTAGTCCGAAACTGGGTGTTGGAACTGCGTTCATGCCTGAGAATAAGCAGAACCTAGTTAATCTCCAAATTTTTAAACTTCTGCCACAGTGAAGCAGGGTCTGTGTCTGTGGCAGTGAGTAATGGATGCTTTAAGCATCTGTTCATGACCCAGAAAGTCCACTTCTTGGTATATATCCAGAGAAAATGAAAACATTAATTTGAAAAGATATCTGCACACCTATGTTTATTGCAGCATTATTTACAATACGACCTAAGTGTCCATCAACAGAGGAATGGATAAAGAAGATGTGTTACACACACACACACACACACACACACACACACACACACACAATGGAATATTACTTAGCCGTGAAAAGGAATGAAATCCTGCCATCTGCCACAAAATGGATGGATCTACACTATGCTAAGTGAAATAAGCCAGACAGAGAAAGGCCCATACCATCTGATTTCATTTATATGTGGAATCTAACAAACAAAACAGCGACAGATGCATAGATGCAGAGTACAAATGGGTGGTCACCAGAGGGGAGGGGGGTGGGGGGTTGGGTGACAAAAATGAAGGGGACTAAGAGTACAAACTTCCAGTTATAAAACAAGTAAGTCATGGGGATGTAATGTACGGCATAGGGAATACAGTCAATAATACTGTAATAACTTTGTATGGTGAGAGGTGGTTCCTAGACTTCCTGTGGTGATCAATTTGTAATGTATATAAATGTCAAGGATGTACTCATGGGTGTGGGCTTGAAGGCCTGGTTAGACACCAGTGTGTGAGGCTTCCTGAATATTCCGTCTCCCTGCCCAATGGGTCAGCACTGTTGTCACAGGAAAGGAAGGCAAGCAGGAGCCAGGGGGTGGTGGGGCTGTCCCCTTGTTCTCTGATTCTCCGGGAAATGTAGGTGGTTTCTAGGGACTGGACTTTGCTCCTCCGCCCGCTGCCTTTCCAACACATCGCTGGCTACTACAGCTCCTTATAGCCACCCCGATGCCTTAATTCAGGCATGAGAAGATGAGGTGGCCATGGGAAAAGGCATTTAAAACACAGTCTTGATGCGCCACGAAACACACAGGAATGCGCGTTAATTGGCTATGTTTTACATCAGCTTAAGCTGTAGAAACGCAACGGTTCTAAAACCCATATTTAGAGAGAAAGTCCCCCCTCATCTGAACAAAATGGAAAAAAAAGCTTTTTCAGGAAATGTGAAGAATCATTAACATCACAGATTCTGAAAAGAAAGTATAATTGCCTACAATACAAGGCAGAAACATATTCTAAAGCATTGTGACCAAAATGGAGACACGGCCCATTAATCCGCTATCACCAGGCTCAAATAGTATTCAAATGACCGCATGCACTGTTACTAAGTCAATTAGGTACAAAGACAGTCATCGTTAGGACTATGGGCAGTCAAAAGCTTTTTCAGAAACGTGCTTAGATGTTGAAAAGACGACTTCTACCCACTTTTATTACCTTTGCGCCTCGGTGAATTATGGTAATTTCTTATGCTTTGAGTGAGAGAGAATGCAAAGGTAATATTCATCTCCCTGAGGATGGTTTAACTTTTCTATAGAGAAGCACTGAACAATCATTTACTAACACATAAAAAGGGATAAAAGCTGTCTGGTCAAAATGTACTCTATTATGGTAGCAACATAATAGATTATACATATTCTGCTGTGGAAAATCCCAAGATTCTGATAAGTAATGTGTATGAAACATGAGCTAGGGAGCTAAGGGATTAGACAATAAATAAAGCTCCCTTTTCAGATGCTGCTTTTGGGACAGCTAAGACTTGCCCCTTGCCCTTCCCCTTTCCAACCCCTGAGGGCCCTTCCTCTCCTCTGGGTCTTTATGAATTAGCCTTTGTCGCTCCTCTAATGAAAAAGACACGTATGCTCTGTCCTACCCTTTCCTGTGCCCAGTGTCTATGTGGTGGTAAGACTGAGTCTGTTTCCCAGGAGACGTGCCCCGATCACCGGGCGAGTTAGTCCCGTGGAGCGCCTGCAGGGGGCGGTCGACACCGTGGAATGAGCAGAAGGCTCTGGCTGGCTGGGAGGTTCTGCACCTCTTGGAGGACAAGCATGAAACAAATCTGCAAGGAAGGGGGACTTCTGAAAAATCCAAGGTAATCCGCTCAAATCAAGTTGTTAAATATTTGCCATTGGTGACTTAAAGAATCAAAGGAGGTCAGGGGCCTGGATTGATGGAGTCATGTTTTCTAAGGCTCTCGTTTCACAGATGTGGAATTCAGGCTCAGAGGAGGTCTGTGGTCTAACCAGCTAGTTAGTGGCACAGCTGATGCTAGAACTGAGGTTTACTACTAACAGCCTGCCCTGGGCCCTTTAAAAAAACTCCAGGTGGGGACTTCCCTGTCAGTCCAGTGGTTAAGCCTTCGCCTTCCAATGCAGGGGGTACTGGTTCGATCCCTGATTGGGGAGCTAAGATCCTACATGCTTCCAGCCAAAAAACCAAAACATAAGACAGAAGCAGTATTGTAACAAATTCAATAAAGACTTTAAAAATGGTCCACATAAAAAAAAAAATCTTAAAAAAAAAAATCCAGGTGGCCCCTGCCAGGTTTATTTACAAGATAAATATCTAATGTGAAAAGAACATTCCCCACTTCTGAGTTAGCATTTCTAGGATTTAAGCTGGAAGTGGCGGAGCTCATTAGGGGGAAACAAGCACAAATTTGAAGATAGAATTATGAACACATTGCAGCATCTATGTTATAACAGCCGTAGGCTCTGACGGTAAAACGTTAATAAGCTAGGTTTGGTTTTGTTTTTTTAAATTAGCTGTATCTGCCTGTTTTCTTCACATATGTCTAAACAAGGAGTCTTTTCTGATGAATCGCACATTCGTGGGATCATTTGGGGAACTTCCGTATTGTTTTCACCACCTCCTCTCTTTCTGAGCTCCACTGCAGCACAATTAATTTAGGCTCTTGGGGTATTTTCAAAACCAAGCTGCTCAACATTTGGTCCTAGGACCAGCATCACCTGGGAGCTTGTTAGAAATGCATAATCCCAGGCCCCATTTCAGGCCCGCTGCATTAGCATCTGCGTGTTAACAAGATTCCCAGGTGAGTCTTACGTGCACGGCAGTTTGGAGAGAACAACTCTAAGGTCTGTACCACTCCAGTACCACCTGGCAGGCCCCACCCACACCCCGCCTTTGTACCTTAAGCTGACCTGGGCTCCTGGTTTACCTCGGTGTTCCTGCCAAGAATGATCTTTAGCATCTTCCATTTAAAAGAAGAGCATTGCTTGTGCTTTAAAATCAGACGGGAAGAAGAATGGAGTGGACGAGTTTGTAACGAGTTCCCTGTGGATTCCTCGACGGGACTTTTTTTTATGTGGAAGGGCACTACGTTGATAATATACAAGGAAGGTTGAAAAGTTCTCATAGGAAACTCATGGGAGCTAACAAGCCAGTTTCTTGATGGGCTCCAGTCCCAGTGCTTGACTCACTCACTGGTCATGAGCTAGGATCCCAACAGGTACATAATCTCTGTCGGCTCCCAAGCTAGAAGGACACGTGGTGGTAAACTAGTATTTGCAGAGACGGTAGCTTCTCATCGTTTTTCTTTCTTTCTACCACCAAGTCTAAAATTGTTTTCTGTATTCAACACGTGCCTAACTATCCTTGCCAACGACACCCCCCGACCCTTGCATCAAGTACTGTCTTGGCTCAAAATGTTTTCCTAATTAGTTAAAATAGCTGATGTTGTATTGCTATCAATGGAAGGGTGTAGGTAGAAGGACATCTTCGGATGAGCTGTTCTGATGACCTTATTCTACACATAAAGTCCTATCCGTTTGCTTCCTCACATATTTCCAGGGAGTTATCAATGTGGGGGACAAATGAGTTACCATATGGCAGTGCTATTAAGCTTAAGCATTTTGGAATTTGTGGAACTAAATCCATGCTAGTTTGTATATTCGATGTTCAAAAAATTGATGTCAATGTTGCAGTGCTTAAAAGAATACAGTTTAGAAGTGTGTTTTAACATGTTACTTTAGTCCGTTCTTGGAGTTTTAGTGCTGGAGACTTTAGAAATCATCTGTCTAGCTGTTTCCTAACAGACTGGGATTTTCCAGAGCCGCTCAAATCCTCACTTGCCAGTTCTCCTGGCGGGCTGCCAGTTTCAGGCTCCTCCTTTGGGAGGCCTCGTTCAGGGGGTGGAGGGGAGCCTAAATAGCCCCTCTCACCAGCCCCGCCAGTACAGCTCAGAGACCTCCAGGTGTGGAGAACCAGTGCCCATCTGTTTAGGGCCCTTGAGAGCAATGATGGAAAGAAGGTCCACTGTTTCCTGTTCTGAAGTTGAGAGAGATGGATGATACAACGATGAATGAATAACAGTTTATTTTTTATTTTTCACTGAACTATAGTAGATTTACAATACTGTGTTCCAAGTGTACAGCAGAGTGATTCAGTTCTATATTGAATATATATATATATAAGTGTATATATATATTCTTTGTCAGATTCTTTTCCATTATAGGTTATTACGAGATATTAAATATAGTTCCTTGTGCTCTACAGTAAATCCTTGTTGGTTATCTATTTTATATATAGTATCTGATAATCCCATACCCCTAATTTATCCCTCCCTCTCCCCTTTCTCCTTTGGTAACCATAAGTTTCTTTTTCTATGTCTGTGAGTCTGTGTCTGTTTTGTAAATGAGTTGCTTTATGTTATTTTGTAAGATTCCACATTGAATGAAACACATTTTAAATGCTCATGTTAAACGCAGAAATTTGGTACCACAAACAAATAATATCTGTAACGATGGTGGCATTTTGCTATTAATTAAGATCTTCTGCAATGATTGTTTTAATGTTGAGTTAGAAACCTTTTTATGATGAAGATCAATGAAGAAATAAATGTGAACAGAAGGTTCAACCAAAGGTGAGTTTAAGCAGAGCAGCCTGTTCGAAGATATTTCTCTCTGTAGACTCTTGCCTCACAGATCTCCTAACATAACATGGCATCAGCTCATTAGAACTCAAAAGTCACGTGAGAAAACAGTGAGACTTTCCACTCAGTCAACCCCAAAATGACTTTGATTAGGACTTTAGTTTTTCCATCAAGGTATGAACATGGCCATATGAGGGACTGGGCCTATACCAGATGCCATAAATGAGGACAATAGGTTGATATCTCTAACTGCTCAGTCAAAAAGCTGAAGAAAAAAAAATCCCGCCGATTATCTCAACGGGCAAAAGTGCAACATCTTTGGGTTGCATAAAAAATATCCATAAAAATGGATTGATCTGGAATAGTTTTTTAAAAAGAAGCGGCTGTCCTTGCTCTGTGAATTTATCAGGGTTAATGTCACCCTAAGTTTGTTCATAAATGTACAGTAATTACAAATGCTGGAAAGGGGAGAGAGAGAGAGAGATAGAGAGACCCCCCCCCCACACCCCTTATGGTGGCTTTTGCGTCTCATATGTTAAAATAAAAATTACATGTCCATTTAGTTTGTCCATTTGTCCTAAAGTTTTGAGTTAGAACTGCAAAAGACATTAGTTGTTAAATTGAACACAAGCTTAACATTCTCAAAGCATTCAGATTGCTATTAAATCTCTCTCTTTATCAGGAGACAGGTATTTTTCTGTCAAATGATACAGACAGTGAGAAAACCTTATCAGGTCCGTGAAGTCACCTTGAAACACGAAGAATCTATTCCAGGGGGAGGACGGCTTATGCAGGCGGCCTCGAATGGTTCTAGCTTTTGAAAAGGCAGCAGAGGATGACTTTCCTGGCTGCCAGGACTCAGGCTCTGGAGGAAGCTGTACCAAACCTCTGCTCTCCCCTTCGGTGCCTCCCTACATATTCCAGGGCACCACCTCGGGTACCTGATGCTACAGCTTCCCCTCTGCCTGTCCCCTTGTTTGCAAGCCACAGGCGCAGTGTACCCTATTGCCACGCTCCCAGTGTGGTGATGGAGCAGCTCTATAGTCCTATGCACAGTCAGTTTAGGGCACGTTGAGCCGCTCCTTTATCCAATTCATTCATTCACTTACTTATTTAACAGTTATGTATTGAGTACCTGCTATATACTAGGTACAGGGCTAGGTGCTGGGGATAATAGGGAATGAGTTCATCATGGTACTTATAATTTAGTGGGGGAGCAAACGCTGAGTGCAATCCAACAAAAAAAGGGGGAAAACCTAATAAAAAGTCCCTAATAATGGTATGTATTATAAAGGAAATAAGCGGATGCTGAGAGAGAAAATAGATGGAGAGTCTATGGACTCCTGGCTTGAGTGACCAGGTAGAGTGATGACTGTGGATGGAGCATTGAGATGGAGGGAAGGGCAGGTGCAGGTGTCCTGATCTGGGTGTGTGTCCGCCCTGTTCCAGGAGCAGCGGGGAGGGAAGTGTGGCTGGAGTGGAGGGAACAGAGGAGACTCGTGGGAGACAGAATCAGGAGGAGATGGATGTGTGTGTGTGTGTGTGTGTGTGTGTGTGTGTGTGATCACGGTGGCCTTTGTTAGGTCTTTGGCTTTATCTCTGATTGAGATGGGAAGGTACTGGAGGGTTCCAATCAGAGAGAAACACCATGTGACTTGGGGTTTTACAGAATTGGTCTGGTGGCTGTGTGGAGACTGACTGCAGGAGCCAGGAGTGGAAGGGGGGCACTGGTCTGAAAACGACTTCAGTCATTCAGGCAAGTAAGGATGGCGGCTGGCTCTAGGGCGTTGGCAGTAGAGGTGTTCAGAGTGGTCGGATTCCAGATACATTCTGACAAGAGAACAAATTAGACTTGCTCATGAATTGGATGTGGAATGTGAGAAAAAAAGGAGAGTGGAGGATGACCTCAAAGCCTTTGGTCTAAACAACTGGACAGCTCTAGAGGCTATTAAATAAGTTGGGAGGATAAGGGAGGAGCAGGTGTGGGGAGGAGATGGGAGGTTTGAGGTTGGACCTGTTGAGTTTGAGAGTCCAGGTGTTGAGATGTTGAGGAAGATGGGGGTCTCAGTCTAGAGTCCAGGAGTGAAGTCACGGCTACAGGTACCCATGTTGGAGTCTACACAGTGATGATAATATTTAAAGCCTTGGCCGTCGCTGAGGGCCCTATGGGAGGGGGACACAGCCCTGAGGCACTTGCATGGGGAGAGGCTGGAGAGGAAGATGCAGCAGCAAATGAGATGGAGAGAAGCTTTCCGTGAGGGAGGAGGGGGATGAGGAAAGCCAGGGGAGGACGATGCCTGTGACTGCCTACCTGTCAGCGATCAAATCACGCTGGGGGGTCGGGCATGATGAGCGCTGAGAGCGGAGACTGGATTTGGCCACGGGGGTGGGGTCACCAGCGACCTCAGGAGAGCACGGTGGGCTCGGGGGAGGGTTGGGGGAGGCCACTGGTGGCAGGGAGGACACAGAGCACTTTCAAGGACTTTTGCTGGGAAGTGGGGGACAAAGGGGGCGAGAGCAAGAGGGAGAAGTGAGGGCAAGAGCAGCGCAAGGGCTTCCCTGGTGGCGCAGTGGTTGAGAGTCCGCCTGCCGATGCAGGGGTCACGGGTTTGTGCCCCGGTCCGGGAAGATCCCACATGCCGCGGAGCGGCTGGGCCCGTGAGCCATGGCCGCTGAGGCTGCGCGTCCAGAGCCTGTGCTCCGCAGCGGGAGAAGCCCTAACAGTGAGAAGCCCGCGTACCGCAAAAATAAATAAAAAATAAAATAAAATAAAAGAGCAGGGCAATGTGGGTGGGAGAGGGGAGTCAAGGCTGGAGTGGTTAGGTTGTCACACCTCTTAGAGCTTCTGGTGACCCGTGGGGTGGGGGTAAGGTCACGGGCACAGTGCTGGCATTTAAAATGAACACGTCTTGGCTCTAAAAAAAGGATAACATGGAACACACGGGTTTAAGTAGTTTACCCAAAGGTCACTCTCCTAATTCCCTGGTGACGGTTATTCCTGGTAAATGATGCTTCCTCTCATATTTCTGCTGATTTCAAAGAAACCTTGCTGATTCATTATGAAAGGTAATCTCACCCAGGGGTCCGATATTAATCTTTGCCCCAATATGATCTCTTTCTGCCTGTTGGCAATCATCCCAGCAGGGGACCTGGCAGAGGAAATCTCACTCAACTTTGACACTTGCTGAGAATTGGCAGAAGGCCGAAGTCCTGCCAGGGTGCTATGAGAGGCTGTCAGACTTGCTTATGTGAAACTAGACTATGATTCCATTTCTTCAGACTTGCTTATGTGAAACTAGACTATGATTCCATTTCTAAGTGATTCATTACTTATTCAGTATATACCGCAGAAGTGCTTGGAGTCCTTAATGAGGAAAGGATCATCATATATGGCACTCACATTTAAAAGTAATACTTAAGCGATTTCTCTCCATACAAATCTCCTGAGGTTCGCTGCATGTTTATCCGTCCAGGGTGATAACGAAGGCAGAGCTGACCTTCCAGTTCTAGGCTATTTTAGCTTTTTGAGGAACCTCCATACTGCTCTCCGTAGTGGCTGCACCAATTTACATTCCCATCAACAGTGTAGGAGGGTTCACTTTTTCCACACCTTCTTCAGCATTTATTATTTATAGACTTTCTGATGACGGCCATTCTGACTGGTGTGAGGTGATACCTCGTTGTAGTTTTGCTTTGCATTTCTCTAATAATTAGTGATGTTGAGCAGCTTTTCATGTGCCTCTTGGTCATCTGTATGTCTTCTTTGGAGAAATGCCTATTTAGGTCTTCAGCCCATTTTTTGATTGGGTGGTTTGTTTTTTTGTTATTGAGTTGTATGAGTTGTTTGTATATTTTGGAAATTAAGCCCTTGTCGGTCGCATCATTTGCAAATATTTTCTCCCGGTCTGTAGGTTGTCTTTTTGTTTTGTTTGTGGTTTCCTTTGCTGTGCAAAAGCTTATAAGTTTGATTAGGTTCCATTTGTTTATTTTTGCTCTATTTCTATTACCTTGGGAGACTGACCTAAGAAAACATTTGTATGATTTATGTCAGAGAATGTTTTGCCTGTGTTCTCTTCTATGAGTTTTATGGTGTCGTAGTTCTAGACTATTTAAAATCAGAGGCCCAACTTTATGTCCAAGAGTGCTCTGACTCTGGAGTTAGATTATGAGATAATCATAGCATAAAAAAACCAGAATAGTGCATCTTAAGTCACCTGCACTCTTAATGAAGCAACAAGCTGGCAGAGGCCAAAAAAAGAAAAAAATATGGTAATGCAAGATATGACACGTAACAATGACTTTGCTGATTATATTAAAATAAATTATTACTTGTGGGGCATGTGGCAGATGAAATCGTAGCCTCCTTTATTATTATAGACTTTCAGCAACTCTAAGGTATTTAGAATAAATGTACCACTACAGCAACGGTCCTCAACTCTGGTCATATCACTTGGGGACACAGTACATAGTATTGATGCCTAGACCCCACCCTAGACTGGTTAAAATTCAGTCTTGAGCAAGTGCTTGGGCCTCTGAGTCTATCTCCCCTGATGAGTTTAATTACGGTCAGGATTGGGACAATGGATTTGTGGGTTCTCCCCCAGAAATAATGAGAACTAATTTAGATCATCAGAAGTGTCATCTTATATCAATTATAGGAGAAAAAACTGCAAAAAATACAAACACATGGAGGCTAAACAGTGCGCTACTAAATAACCAAGAGATCACTGAAGAAATCAAAGAGGAAATAAAAAAACACCTAGAAACAAATGACAATGAAAACACAACAACCCAAAACCTATGGGATGCAGCAAAAGCAGTTTTAAGAGGAAAGTTTATAGCAATACAATCCTACCTCAAGAACCAAGAAAAATCTTAAATAAATAACCTAAACTTACACCTAAAGCAATTAGAGAAAGAAGAACAAAACCCCCCAAAGTTAGCAGAAGGAAAGAAATCGTAAAGATCAGATCAGAAATAACTAAGAAAGAAGTGAAGGAAAAGATAGCAAAGATCAATAAAACTAAAAGCTGGTTCTTTGAGAAGATAAACAAAATTGATAAGCCATTAGACAGACTCATCAAGAAAACAAGGAAGAAGACTCAAATCAGTAGAATTAGAAATGAAAAAGAAAAAGTAACAACTGACACTGCAGAAATACAAAGGACCATGAGCGATTACTACAAGAAACTATATGCCAATAAAATGGACAACCTGGAAGAACTGGACAAATTCTTAGAAAAGAACAAATTTCCAAGAATGAAACAGGAAGAAATAGAAAAAATAAACAGACCAATCACAAGCACTGAAATTGAAACTGTGATTACAAATCTTCCAACAGACAAAAGCCCAGGACCAGATGGCTTCACAGGCAAATTCTATCAAACATTTAGAGAAGAGCTAACACCTATTCTTCTCAAACTCTTCCAAAATACAGCAGAGGGAGCAACACTCCCAAACTCATTCTACAAGGCCACCATCACCCTGATACCCAAAGCAGACAAAGATGTCACAAAAAAAGAAAACTGCAGGCCAATATCACTGATCAACATAGATGCAAAAGTCTTCAACAAAATACTAGCAAACAGAATCGAGCAGCACAATAAAAGGATCATACACCACGACCAAGTGGGGTTTATCCAAGTAATGCAAGGATTCTTCAATATACGCAAATCAATCAATGTGATATACCATATTAACAAACTGAAGGAGAAAAAGCATTTGATCATCTCAGTAGATGCAGAAAAAGCTTTTGATAAAATTCAACACCCATTTATGATAAAAACTCTGCAGAAAGTAGGCATAGAGGGAACTTACCTCAACATAATAAAGCCCATATATGACAAACCCACAGCCAACATCGTTCTCAATGGTGAAAAACTGAAACCATTTCCACTAAGATCAGAAACAAGACAGGGTTGCCCTCTCTCACCCCTATTATTCAACATAGTTTTGGAATTTTTAGCCACAGCAATCAGAGACAAAAAAGAAATAAAAGGAATCCAAATCGGAAAAGAAGAAGTAAAGCTGTCACTGTTTGCAGATGACATGATACTATACACAGAGAATCCTAAAGATGCTACCAGAAAACTACTAGAGCTAATCAATGAATTTGGTAAAGTAGCAGGTTACAAAATTAATGCACAGAAATCTCTTGCATTCCTATACCCGAACGATGAAAACTGTGAAAGAGAAATAAGGAAACACTCCCATTTACCATTGCAACAAAAAGAATAAAATACCTAGGAATAAACCTACCTAAGGAGACAAAAGAACTGTATGCAGAAAACTATAAGACACTGATGAAAGAAATTAAAGATGATAGCAACAGATTGAGAGACATAGCATGTTCTTGGATTGGAAGAATCAATATTTTGAAAATGACTTTACTACCCAAAGCAATCTACAGATTCCGTGCAATCCCTACCAAACTACCAATGGCATTTTTCACAGAACTAGAACAAAATATTTCACAATTTATATGGAAACACAAAAGACCCCAAATAGCCAAAGCAATCTTGAGAAAGAAAACTGGAGCTGGAGGAATCAGGCTCCCTGACTTTAGACTATACTACAAATCTGCAGTAATCAAGACAGTATGGTTCTGGCAGAAAAACAGAAATATAGATCAATGGAACAGGATAGAAAGCCCAGAGATAAACCCACGCCCATATGGTAACCTTATCTTTGATAAAGGAGGCAAGAGTATACAATGGAGAAAAGACAGCCTCTTCAATAAGTGGTGCTGGGAAAACTGGACAGCTACATGTAAAAGAATGAAATTAGAACACTCCCTAATACCATACACAAAAATAAACTCAAAATGGATTAAAGACCTAAATATAAGACCAGACACTATAAAACTCTTAGAGGAAAACATAGGCAGAACACTCCATGACATAAATCACAGCAAGATCCCTTTTGACCTACCTCCTAGAGAAATGGAAATAAAAACAAAAATAAACAAATGGGACCTAATGCAACTTAAAAGCTTTTGCACAGCAAAGGTAACCATAAACCAGACGAAAAGACAACCCTCAGAATGGGAGAAAATATTTTCAAACAAAGCAACTGACAAAGGATTAATCCCCCAAATATACAAGCAGCTCATGCAGCTCAGTATCAAAAAAACAAACAACCCAATCCAAAAATGGGCAGAAGATCTAAATAGACATTTTTCCAAAGAAGATATACAGATTGACAACAAACACATGAAAGGATGCTCAACATCACTAATCATTAGAGAAATGCAAATCAAAACTATAATGAGATATCATCTCACAGCAGTCAGAATGGCCATCATCAAAAAATCTACAAACAATAAATGCTGGAGAGGGTGTGGAGAAAAGGGAACCCTCTTGCACTGTTGGTGGGAATGTAAATTGATACAGCCACTATGGAGAACAGTATGGAGGTTCCTTAAAAAACTAAAAATAGAACTACCATATGACCCAGCAATCCCACTGCTGGGCATATACCCTGAGAAAACCCAACTCAAAAAGAGTCATGTACCACAATGTTCACTGCAGCTCTATTTACAATAGCCAGGACATGGAAGCAACCTAAGTGTCCATCAACAGATGAATGGATAAAGAAGATGTGGCACATATATACAATGGAATATTACTCAGCCGTAAAAAGAAACAAAATTGAGTTATTTGTAGTGAGGTAGATGGACCTAGAGTCTGTCATACAGAGTGAAGTAAGTCAGAAAGAGAAGAACAAATACCATATGCTAATACATAAAAATGGAATCTATGAAAAAAAAAAGGTTCTGACGAACTAGGGGCAGGACAGGAATAAAGACGCAGATGTAGAGAATGGTCTTGACACGGGGAGGGGTGAAGTGAGAGAGTAGCATTGACATATATACACTACCAAATGTAAAATAGATAGCTAGTGGGAAGTAGCCGCATAGCACAGGGAGATCAGCTTGGTGCTTTGTCACCACCTAGAGAGGTGGGATAGGGAGGGTGGGAGGGAGATGCAAGAGGGAGGGGATATGGGGATATATGTATACATAGAGCTAATTCAGTTTGTTATATAGCAGAAACTAACACAACATGGTAGAGCAATTATACTCCAATAAAGATGTTAAAAAAATAAAAATAAAAAACAGTTGTATTAAAAAAAAAAGTGTCATCTCAACAATATAGAAAGCAGGGACTTCCCTGGTGGCACAGTGGTTAAGAATCCGTCTGCCAATGCAGGGGACACGGGTTCGAGCCCTGGTCTGGGAAGATCCCACATGCCGCGGAGCAACTAAGCCCGTGTGCCACAACTACTGAAGCTGTGAGCCTAGAGCCCATGCTCCGCAACAAGAGAAGCTACTGCAATGAGAAGCCGGCACACCGCAAAGAAGAGTAGCGCCTGATCGCCGCAACTAGAGAAAGCCCACGTGCAGTAACAAAGACCCACTGCAGCGAAAAATAAAAAAATATATAAGTAAATAAAGAAATTAAAAATATATGGGCTTCCCTGGTGGCGCAGTGGTTGAGGGTCCGCCTGCCGATGCAGGGGACACGGGTTCGTGCCCTGGTCCGGGAAGATCCCACATGCTGCGGAGTGGCTAGGCCCATGAGCCATGGCCACTGAGCCTGCGCGTCTGGAGCCTGTGCTCCGCAACGGGAGAGGCCACAACAGTGAGAGGCCCTCGTACCGCAAAAAAAAAAAAAAAATATATATATAGAAAGCACTAAAACCAAACCAATCAAGCCATGAAAAGATACGAAGAACCTTAAATGCATATTACAAAGTGAAAGAAACCAATTGGAAAAGGCTACATACTGTGTGATTCCAAGTCTATGACATTCTGGGAAAGACAGAACTATGGAGACAGTGAGAAGATCCCTGGTGGCCTGGGGTTAGTGGAGAGGAAGGGATGAAGAGGCAGAGCACAGAGGACTTCTAGGACAGGGAAGCTGTTCTGTATGATACTACAGTGGAGGGTTATTATGATTTGGTCACAATGCATAGAATGTGCAACACAGTGAACTGTAATGTCAACTGTGTTCTCTGGGTGATGAAGATGTGTCAGTGTAGGCTCCTCAGTTGTAACAAGTGGACCATCTGGTGGGGATGTTGATCATAGGGGAGGCTGTGCATGTGGAGATGGAGTATAAGGGAAAGCTCCGTACTTTCCGCCCAATTTTGCTGTAAACATAGAACTCCTCTAAAAAGATAAAATCTGTTTAAAAAAATGAAAATATGACAAAGCTTGGAAATGAGGTCATTGTGTTCTGAGACTTGGTGGGTCTAGCTGATGAGAGAACCTCGGTCACATGGGCTGAGCTGATCAGTAAGCACTTCTGTTCTCTCCCCATGATACCAGCCAAGCAAGTTTATTTGTTCATTCAACAAAACGCATTGACTACCAGCCATGTGCCCGGTACGATGCCAGAGCCTGTGACATATAAAGAAATGTGTGGCTTAAGGAAGCCCAGGGTTGTCAGAGGAAACAAATAGTTGGACAATCAAAATCCTGGATGATAAATACTAGGATAAAGATTTCTACCAGAAATCATTAAACTGGGTTTCTAGTACAATTCTGTACTGAATTTGGATTGGTGATTCCAGCTCTCCTGTTTCCTTTCAGATTAGATGCTTAGAGGTGAAGGTTAGATCTGGTCGTCCACGTTCTGGTGTAACTAACTGCAGATCGGTTGAATAACTTCTTCCCCTGCTGATAAAAGTCTAGCCAAATTCATTTTAATTGATCACTAAATGTTATTTATTTTTAACTGGCCTTATATGCTATATGTTAGTAAATACATTCTACTCTTTTCTGGGAATACCAGACATTGGTGCTACATTAACTTAAGCAGACTGAGAGGGAAACAGATTCACACTCTGCTAATATTTCTGTGTAGCCTGACAGTCAGATGTTAGGAGTTATAAATTGCCAAGTTAAAAAGTAACAGAAAGAACCAAAATATATTTTGCTGTTACTGAGAATCCAAGCTGAGAAATAAGACTTCTTTCTACCCCAAAATTAGGCTGCTTACCTCTCCTATCTCCCAGCAGCTGACACCCCACCTCCATCCTCCTACTATTAGAAATAATTTTCAGCAGCTGTCTGAGGGAAGTTCTGCAAAGATTGCCAACTTCGGGATTTTGGTAGCATCCTAAAACTGTTCCAATAACACAGTGTCAGAATTTTCCTATGGGCGTGTGCTCAGATACCAGAAGCTCAGATCTCCTGTTTAAGCCTTAATAAAAGCCAGGGCAATGGCTCAATCTGCCAGACACCAAAAGCTTCATCTTCCTTTTCCTCCTAGTGACAAGGTACTTAATCAGGAAGAATATGTAATGGTCAGTAATAGAAGGACTTGTGGTAATTGGGGGTTCTTAGAAGCAATAGTTCTGCGCAGTCATTTGTGGTATGATTATTCTCTGGAATGCTGTGGAATGTTGGTGATGTCACCTGTTTAAGGCTCACTTAGGAGTCTCTATCTGCGATGCTGTCCCTTGTTAGAAGAGCTGGCCTGCTAATGGCTTCTCTTCCTCTCGCTGCTGGCAGTAATGCTCGTTATTAAAGGGATGGTGGCTGCGGGCCCGATCATTCCATTCTCTCTACTTGGCCCAACTTCTTAAAAAAAAAAGTTTTACTGAAATATAACATATAGGAAAAAGGATATGAGTTATAAGTTTACAGCCGGATGCCTTGTCCCAAAGTGAATACACCCATGGGAACACCTCCCCATCAAGGAGGAGAGCATCACGAGTGTCCCAGAGGCTGGCTGCCTGTCACCACTTCCTCCCCTCCCCAAAGGTTCCCGCCCTGTTGGCGTCTAAGCCCGTGGATTGGTTTGGCTTGCTTTTAACTCTAGATAAATGGAATCATAAAGGGTGTGTCCTTTTGTGTGTCCGGGTCCTTTCCCTCAACATGATGTTTACGAGATTCGTCCCCGTTGTTTGGCGTAGCTGTTGTTTGTTTAACTGTGTAAATATCCCACTGTATGCCCGTCCTATCATTTATTTATCCATTCCGTTGTCGATGGACATTTTAGTCCTTTGCACTTGGGGGCTGTTAAAAAGTAACACAGCTCTGAATATTTTGTATGTCTTTTGGTGGCATGGGCTTGCATTTCGGTTGTGTACCCAGGATGGAATAATTACTGTAATGACTGGCTCATGTGCTATGCATTTTGGGGGAGGGACAGTCCACCATGGGCCCCAAGCATCCCTGAATGTCCTCAAGGGTGTAGACTTGAAGCCGTACATCCGTGCTCCTGAGCAGTTCCTGTAGCTGGTCACATAAAAACAAGGTACGTCAAGGTGAGCGTGGTGTGGCTACTGCTCCCTCCGCGGTGGAAGCGGGGGGACTGGCTCGTTTGCCGCTTGCTACCAAAGGTACTGAGTTCTGGGTCATGCGTTCTTCGGCTGCAGCACAGCCTGCTTTCGGACCGGCTTCCATCTGGACCCACCATGTTGCCCAGGGGGCTTGGGAGGCGGGGGAACCAGCACCACCGCCTGATGTTCCTGCCATGTGCTGTGCTGTGCGGAATAAACTGTCTGGCTCTGATGTATTACATCTCAGAGTCCACTTCTGGCTACTGTGGGGTGTGGCAACCCACCCTGCTTGTCACCCAGGCATCTCCTTTGGGGTCTTATTACCCCTTGCTTGTCTATGAGGCTGGGGTTCCTCCCTGATAGAGCTCCTTCATCTGGAGTGGGTCATGTGAAATTGTTTCCCAAAGTAGTGTGTGAGATTTCTTATTGGTCTTCTGACCCCCAGGTTTTTATTTTATTTATTTATTTATTTTTGTTTTTGCGGTACGCGGGCCTCTCACTGTTGTGGCCTCTCCCATTGCGGAGCACAGGCTCCGGACGCGCAGGCTCAGCGGGCATGGCTCACGGGCCCAGCCGCTCTGCGGTATGTGGGATCTTCCCGGACTGGGGCACGAACCCGTGTCCCCTGCGTCGGCAGGCGGACTCTCAACCACTGCGCCACCAGGGAAGCCCGACCCCCAGTTTTTTCATTGAAGTATAGTTAATTTATGATGTTGTGTTAGTTTCAAGTGTACAGCAATGTGATTCAGTTTTATATATACATATACACATTTTCAGATTCTTTTCCATTACAGATTATTAAAGATATTGAGTATAGTTCCCTGTGCTATAGGTAGGTCCTTGTTGTTTACCTATTTTATATGTAGTAGTGTATGTTAATCCCAAATTCCTAATGTATCCTCCCCCTCCCTTTCCCCTTTGGTAACCATAAGTTTCTTTTCTGTCTGTAAGTCTATTTCCATTTTGTAAACAAGTTCATTTGTATCATTTTTTAGATTCCACATATAAGTGATGTCATATGATATTTGTCTTTCTCTATCAGACTGACTTCACTTAATATGATAATCTCTAGGTTCATCCATGTTGCTGCAAATGGCCTTATTTCATTCTTTTTTATAGCTGAGTAATATTCCATTGTATATATATACCGCATCTTCTTTATCCATTCCTCTGTCTATGGACATTTAGGTTGCTTTCATGTCTTGGCTATTGTAAACAGCTGACCCTAATTCTTAAGACTTTTCTATAACTAGTGTTATAGATACTAATATACTTTCATATGATACTTTCATATTATACAATAGGATAATTCTTCCAGCTCTGTGAGGTTGGCACTATTTTATAGTTTAGGGCACTGAAGACAGAAGGTTAAGGGACCCATTTGATTTTATACAACTAGGACAACGAGAGTTACCATCACATATAACAAGAGTTACCTATTGCCTCTCAGCCCCTGTGTTGGGTGCTTTGTGTGTGAGTCGTTTCATTACAGTACTATGACGTAGGTATTACCGTCATTCCCAATGACTAGACCAGTGAATCGACATGCAGTAAAGTGCATTCACGTGTTCAGTCACACCGTCAGTGGCAGAGCTGAGGTTTCAAGGTTTCAATCCAAGGTGAGACGCACCTCTGGCCATCACATTTGTGGCCTAGATCTGGTATGGGCTTGAACCCACGCCCTCAGAATCCAGAACTGGTGCTCACTTCACCGTCCATTTTGCTGAGACACCTCAACCCCCTGAACGACTGTCACCCTGTTTGTGTTCCCTATTGGCGAATGATTTAATGATCAGTGAAATGACCAGTGATCAGGCAGAGTGAAAAGAGAGGGAGGAGAATGGAAAGTTTGTCTCATTCTTCTATCGGCACATCAACCTCCAAATAACAGATCACGCCCTGACTATAAAATTGCGTTCAGAAAGGGAATGTAAATCCTCGGAAATCGAGGAGAGAATGTGTGGCTAGTTTTAAAGGAAAAGTTAATTTTGCCTTTTAAAGGTTCTCATCATCATGACCTGGAGCTCTCTGTCTCCAGGGAACTCAGTTCTAGAAGGTCAGAAGTGGGGCATGGATGTGTGTTAGTAGAGCCCAGATGAAACGAATGCTCAGAAAACAAGCGGTCTCATGGTTTTGGGTATCACCATGCTACAGTGGCCTCAACCTGAACCCCAGTGCCTGGCCCCTGGCAGGAGCAAATGCACGATTAACTTTTCACGTCGACTCAGTTCTTGGCTTCTTTGCTTAGGGACCTTGGCCACGTTTGGGGCTAAGCCGACTCTCCCTCATAACCTAAAAGTGAAAATACTTTTTCTACCCCGTCCCCGCCCCAGCACCTGCATCTTTCTTTGGGGACGTTGCACTGTTTCTCTCACCCTGAGTGTGATGAAAGGGGAAATTATGTAACATTTGCTCAGCTGCCATTTCAAGAAGCCAATTCAAAGAGATTCTTGGGAAAATTATTTTATATGTGTGTTTATAAAATCATTTTCAAGGCCTTCTACATTTAAAATTTTTTTTTTCTTTTTTGGCCATGCAGCATGTGGGATCTTAGTTCCCTGACCAGGGATTGAACCCATGCCCCCTGCAGTGGAAGAGTGGAGTCTTAACCACTGGACCACCAGGGAAGTCAGGGCCTTCTACCTTTCAAAAACCTGTATTTCGGGACTTCCCTGGTAGCGCAGTGGTTAAGAATCCACCGGCCAATACAGGGGACATGGGTTTGAGCCCTGGTCCGGGAAGATCCCACATGCCCCAGAGCAACTAAGCCTGTGCGCCACAACTACTGAGCCTGCGCTCTAGAGCCCGTAAGCTGCAACTACTGAGCCCGCGTGCCACAACTACTGAAGCCCGTGCGCATAGAGCTCATGCTCCGCAACACAGAGAAGCCACCGCAAAGAGAAGCCACCACAATGAGAAGCCCGTGCACCACAACAAAGAGTAGCCCCTGCTCGCCGCAACTAGAGAAAGCCCACACGCAGCAATGAAGACCCAATGCAGCCAGAAATAAATAAATAATAAATACATTAATTTAAAAGAAATCTATTTCAATGACAGTTCAAAATTTCTCTTTAAATACCCATCCATAAATGGGGCCGGGTATTTGGTAGAGCGGGGTGGGGACTTAACATGGATGTTCAGAGGGAAATTCTGAAATATTCCCCAGTGACCAGGAGCTCCTCACCAGGGAGGGGCCATTTCAGTATCAACCCATGTGGTATCCAAAGTGATCATTTCAGGGAACAAACTGAAGGGAATATGATGAAGAAAAAAAAAGTAGATAATTTTGTAAAAGTGGAGGTGGTGGAAAATATGCATAGTGGCGGGGGAGGGGCGAGCAGGGGCGATACAAACACCTATCATAAAATAAATTCCTTAGAACCTGTTGCTTATTGTTTCACATTGAACATAAGGGAAAGAAAGCAATTCTCAGCCTTTGTACTTGGGATTGTTCATAGAATATTGTTATGGTCATCTCCTCTTGTAAAAAAAAAAAAAAAAAGATGTAAATGTCATTCCCAGGATGTCTGGGGTAGAGAGTTACGTTTTGATTCTGAAAGGTGTTTCAAATCAGTGATAAGTTTGAGTGGATCAGCAAGACCAGATCAGAAAAATGTCTTGCGTTTTGATGTTAAATACTGTTTCTTTCAGTACAGTAGAACAATTAAGCTAATAATGTTGGTCCCTTGGCTTCCTGGGAATTAAGAGAAAAAAGGTGACCAGAAGCTAGTTCTTCAGATCTAACGTAGGATTCCTGGGGTGGGGACGCCTCTTCTGAGACCAGGGGGAGGGGTGGATGTGTGTGTCTGTAAAACTCAAACGGCATGAATCCCCCCAAAGCAAGTGGTCCGTTCTTTTATTTTTGCTCTTTGCCAGCCCCTCACTTTGCACGATTGCCAATGAGACTTACTCGAGAAGAATTTCTGATGAAATACTTAGTAGATATAAGAGAAAAGTTTAACTGTGCACATCAGGGTCTTGAACTAATTACCTTTTACGATGCATATAAAAAGCAGGTCACGCCTCTTGTTTTGGCAGATCTCCGGAAGAAAAGACCTTTCTGATGGAAAGGTCTAAGTCAGCAGTAAAAACAGGTTTCCTAACAGTGTGGACTGTGGGCCCGGGTTTCTCAGGGCTGCTGGGGAATCTGTCACTAGAATCTCAGCAGAGAGAGACCTGTGCACGTCAGCAGCGTGTGGAGAGACACACTCGCCCCTGAGAATATGCAGAGTGCAAGACTCCTGGCGCTGAACCACTATGTTTGTGAAATATTTAGAGAGGCTAAGTATGGCTATGGGAAAGAAGAACAAATGATCACTATGCCAGGTATAAAAGTTCCCTGGGAGGGCAGGCAGGGGAAGCGTATGGGTTAAAGAGAAGGGACGAGGATGTGACAGATGCAGATGGGTGGAGATGCAGATGGGTGCTGTCCAGGCTCTGGCCGTGGCCCTGTGCCCGCTCTCCACGGCACCCCCCGGTCCTGGAGCCTTACAAGTCACCCCTATCCCGCTGCCACCCGGCACCTACACAGGAGACTCCCCTGGCATCTCAAACTCAGTTTATCCCAACCCATTCTCACCCTCACATTTCCTACTGCTCTGCTTCCTTCTCCTGCCAGCCCACAGCTGCTGAGTGATGAAGCCTTCCAGAACTGGCTTCCACAGCAGCTCCCAAATTCCCCTCTGCATTGCCGTCTTCCCTTCTGTTCTGATCTCAGGGCCTAGCTGTGGTGGGGTGTACCTCTCTGTCTCCCTTATCTCTCTGCACTGAAGGATTAATCTGAAAAAGTAACACATTCAGTTTTTTCCACAATGCCAAAACCTTGATAGGTTTCCATCACCTACCAAATGAAGCCCAAACCCGCAGTAAGCCATCCAAGCCTCTGGGATCAGGGATTAAAGCTCTTGTAGATGGGAAGTCCCACTGTGCTCTGCTGAATAGCATGTAAATTACACCGGCTAGTCTTCCCACTGCTTGGACCATCCCTTTGTTCAGGCTGCCTCTTCATTTTGATCGCCTCTATCTTTGCTTGTCAGTATCCTTTTGATTGAAGATCTACTTTAAATCCAACCTCCTCCAGTTGCTGTGGTGCAAACAGAAAGGACTATCCTTTCCTTTCTCAACATCCTCATAGATGTCCGTCTGTCTACTCTTTATTATAGTTGTCCGTCTGTCTACTCCTCTCTCATAGACAACCCCACAGGTTTTAAAAAAAATCTTTTAAATTACAAAAGGTACATGTGTTCATATAAAAAACATAGTCAATAACTGTAAAGTGTAAAAAATAAAGGTATCCTCTCATTGCACTTTAATTCTACTCCATTGAACATAACTTATTACTATTTAGTTTGTTATGCATCTTTATTCATTTCCTGTTGCTGCTGTAAAAAATCACTGTCTTTATTAGTGGATAGAGACAACACAAATTTATTATCTTATGGTTGTGGAGGTCATAAGTATGAAACAGGTCTCACTGGGCTAAGATCAAGGTGTCAGCAGGATCGTTTTCTCTAGGCTCTAGTGGAGAATGGGTTTCCTTTGCCAGCTTCTAGAGGCAGCTGTGTCCTGGAATCACGGCCCTTCCTCCACCTCCAAACCCAGCAATGGCCAGTCGAGTCTTTCCCAGCTGTGCCCCTCTGATTCTGATTCTGACGCACCTGCCTCCCCCTCTCACTTGTAAGGACCCTTGTGAGTACATTGAGCCCATCCAGATAATCCAGGACAATCTCCCTATTTTATTATTATTAAAAAAATATTTATTTGGTGTGTCGGGTCTTAGTTGCGGCATGAGGGATCTTTCATCGAGGCCTGTGGGCTCCTCTCTAGTTGTGGCGTGCGGACTTAGTTGCCCCGCGGCATGTGGGATCTTAGTTCCCTGAACACGGATCGAACCCGTGTCCCCGGCACTGGAAGGTGGATTCTTAACCACTGGACCACCAGGGAAGTCCCAATCTCCCTATTTTAAAGTCAGCTGGTTCATAACCTTAATTTCATCTGCACTAAACTCTCCGTCACCAAATAACATATTCACCGGTTCTGGGATTAGGATGTGGACATCTTTGCGGGCTGTTACTCTGCTTATCACAGGATCCTTCCATGTATTTTTCTTCTTTTATATTCATAGATCAATATCGTTATGGAGAAATATTTATTTTCTAATATGTGATTTTTAAAAGTGTGAGATACCATATATATATATGTGATATTATATATTTTGATTTTCTCAATAAGTAATTTATCTTGTTCACTTTTTTGGGGGTCAGTTCTTTTGGAGGCTGACACTGTTTTTAATGATTGCATAGTACCCCATAGTTTATTTCAACAGTTTCCTATTAATGGACATTTAAGGCAGCTTTAAATGTTTTACCCTTGCATGTATATATATCTGTGACCTTAGACAAGACTGACTACAGCACACATGTCCATAAGTGGATCCTTTGGGAGCAAAGAACGTAGGTCTATTTTCAAAGGGCATTAAAAAATTTTATTTAAAGTTTTAAACCATATTTGCCAATTACATACCATTAAATACTGTAGAAGTTTAAAAACAGAAGATTATTTACTGTTCAAATTCTTAAAAACTCGGTAAGTTTACATCTTTCCTTTTTTTGACTGATTGATTCAACTGCTACTCATCTGTGTGCAAAGTATGCATCCGTGTAACTTGATTTTATCAAAACACAGCTATTGTCATAGTTACTGTTGCCTATTTATTTGTTTAAGAAACTGTATAGGAGATTTCTGGATAGAAATCTGTATCCCAAGCTGTTCTCAGTAACCATCTTGGTTGGGAGGTGAAAAGGATGCCTCAGGGATCATTAAAATTCACTTTCGCTCCAAGAGTTTAGTATGAAATATTAGGTACAAACCAACTGGACCAGACCAGTCATGCAAGGAGGGACTTTGCTGGTGTTTATGGTCCATGTGTCAGACAACTTGGGGAGAATGTGGGCAAAGACCCAGAATCCCTTTAATGGCCTAGCTTGATTTTGAGGAAAAAGAAAATGCTGGCAATGACTCACAAAGGTCCACCCAATCTTGCCTTTCTTGTGGTCATTAGATTAGTTGTACAGCGACTGGACCACTGTAAGGTGGCCTCTTCCCAAGGATGCTAAGTCTGGAAACTTGGCTTATGCCAAGTATGAGTGTTGAGGCGACAAGGAAATGAGTCCCTTCCACACCAAGAGAAACTTTATGTTAAATATTCTAAAAGTTAAAGTCTCAACTAACAAAAACATCTGCCATGTTTTTACTCTCCTGACGAACTATCTTACCTCTTTACAGACCTCAAGGGTCCTATTTCTCTTTACTCTGGATAAGAACACGACTTACCTTCTTTTCAAACTTATAATTGCATTTCTTTTAAAATGTTTTTGGCCTCTTTTACTGCGACCTGTGTTTTTTTTTTTAAATTGTATATTTTAATCCCAGTTCCTTTTGTTCAGAAAGGTTGCAGGGTATAAGATCAATATATAAAAATCAATTAGATTTCTGCATAGTAGCTGCGGACAAAGTGAAAATTAAATTAAGGAAACAACTCTATTTACAATAGCATCAAAAAAATAAAATACTGGGCTTCCCTGGTGGCGCAGTGGTTGAGAGTCCGCCTGCCGATTCAGGGGATACGGGTTCGTGCCCCGGTCCAGGAAGATCCCACATGCCGCGGAGCGGCTGGGCCCGTGAGCCATGGCCACTGAGCCTGCGCTTCCGGAGCCTGTGCTCCGCAGCGGGAGAGGCCACAACAGTGAGAGGCCCGTGTACCGCAAAAAAAATAAATAAATAAATAAAAATAAAATAAAATACTTAGGACCGTATTTAGCAAAAAGAAAAGTGCCAAACTTATACTCTGAAAACCACAAAACTACAAAGTCATGGAAAGAAATTCAAGACATTGATTGGGAGACAATATTTGAAGATGACAGTACTCCCCAAGCTGATCTATAGATTCAGTGCATCCCTATCAAAATACAAGCTGGCATCTTTGCAGAAATTGACAAGCTGATCCTAAAACTCCTATGGAAATTCAAGGGACCCAGAATAGCCAAAGCAATCTGTAAAAGGAACAAAATTGGAGGGCTCACATTTCCCAGTTTCAAAACTTACTACAAAAGCTGCAGTAATGAAGATAGCAACTAAAGAAAACATAGATAAATTGGATTTCATCAAACTTAAAAACATTGGCAATTCTAAGGACACTGTCAAGAGAATGAAAGGAAAACTCGCAGAATGGGATAAACATTTTTGCATATCATATCTCTGATGAGGAACTTATATCTGTAAGAACTCCTACAACGAACTCAAGAATTAAAAGACAAGTGACCCACTTAAAAATGAGTAAAGGTTCTGAATAGATATTTCTCCAGAGAAGATATACAAGTGACCAATAAGCACATGGAAAGATGCTCAATATCATTAGCTATCAGGGAAATGCAAATCAGAACCACAATGAAATACCACTAGGATGGCTATAATTAATACTATAGGTAATAACAGGGTTGGCCAGGATGTGGAGAAATTGGAACCCACCACGTGTGGTGGGAATGTAACATGGTGCAACCACTTTGGAAAACAGTCTGGCAGTTCCTCAAAAGGTTAAACATAAAGTTGTCATATGACCCAGCAAGTCCACTCCTAGGTATGTACCCAGGAGAAGTGAAAACAGGCCACAGAGTCCATAGCAGCATTATTCATAATAGTCAACACGTGGAGACAATCCAAATGTCCATCAACTGAAGAATGGATAAATAAAATGTGGTACATTCATACAATGGAATATTACTGAGCCGTAAAAAGAAAGGAAGTACTTATACATGCTACAACGTGGATTAGCCTTGAAAACGTGCTAAGTCAATCACAAAGGACCACATTTATGAAATAAATGTCCAGAAGAGATGAGTCCATAGAGACAGAAAGTAGATTGAGGGTTGTCTAGGGCTGGAGGAGGGGTTGAGGGGAAATACGGAAAAGAGGCATAGGGGTTTTGGGGATGATGAAAATGTTCTAAAATTGATTGTGGTAGTGGTAGTGTTTGCTCAACTGTGAAGATGCTAGCAACCATGTTCCTGTCTACTCTAAATGGATGGATTGCATGGCATGTACATTTTATCTCCATAAAGCTGTAATAAAAAGAGAGTAATAGCCGTTTGAAGGTGCTTGCTTATGAATAAAAGGCTTTTCCCTTCCTGGCTCCTGAAGCAACTTCTGGAAGTGGTGGTAATGGTGATGGAGGTGGCAATCCTTTGTACTTTCATTTGTAAGCACTGAGGCAAGGTTGTTCCCACCCGGGAGGCTGCCTGGTGGGCTCATTTCTTTCCCGGTACAGGTTTTGAGTGTCAAAAAAAAACCCCTAATTTCAAAATATGGAGTATGTGGTCTTTCATCCACAGCAGGAGTCATTTGGAAGACTAGAGTGGAAACAAACAGTGTCTGTGTGTATGCTTGCACACACATGTGTAAGGGGAGAGGTGGATTAAGGAAGAAGCGCCCGTCTTCCAGCCATAGTGTGTCCCTGGGCGCCATGCCAGGGCTTCCTGGAAGGTGGCTGGGTCCACAGTTTCAGGCACCAGAACAAGATGCCTGACCTGGGCTGCTTCCTCCTCCAGCCCCCAGGGGTTGGGTCTCTGTGCCCCAGCAACCGGGCTTCATGGAATTACTTACCATCCTCTTCCCCAGTTCTCTATTCTATCAAAATTGGTGCTCCATTTTCTTCTTTTTTTCCCCCTTCAAACTGTTCTAGTCTCAGGAGAGATTTGGGTCTGCTTTCTGTGTGTGTGTGATTTTATTTTTACATCCTGGGGATTCTATTTTTACTCCTCTGCTCAGGTGTCCAAATGAAGATATTTTCTCCCAGTCGGCGGCAACACAGCCGCAGTGTCAGTGTGTTCTGTGATTAGGCTCCTTTGAGGGGCCCCCCGCCTGCCCGGCCCCACCGCCACCGGGCTGCTCTTCACTGCACCCACTCCAGCTGCTGCCACAAGGAAGATGTGCGATGCTCGGGCTGGTTCTGCAGCCACCGCCAGGGGAAGGGGCGTCCTGGAAAGCCTATCTTGCTAAAGACGAAATCAAGGAAACAAAAATGAGCTCTAGAAGTGCTCTCAAGTTCAACGTTTTTTCCTCTCCCGCAGCGGAGCACAGGCTCCAGACGCGCAGGCTCAGCGGCCATGGCTCACGGGCCCAGCCGCTCCGCGGCATGTGGGATCCTCCCGGACCGGGGCACGAACCCGCATCCCCTGTATCGGCAGGCGGACTCCCAACCACTGCGCTACCGGGGAAACCCAAGTTCAACGTTTTGGGTGAAACCTGTAAACTTCACAGGTCAGGGCTCTGCCACCTCCTTGGCTACATCTTCTGCCACTGGCCCCTCACCCACTCCCTGCCACTCACCCGCCTTCCTGCTGTTCCTTCTATCCGACTACCACACTCCTGCCTCAAGGCTTTCTCCAGATTTGTAAAATGCCACCCAAGTCCCCCTTTTAAATATCCGCCTCGCTTTATGGACTGAGAAAATAATGTCCACTTCCCTTCTCATGGTTTTTAATAGCCTGTGCAGCATTGGTGTATGCATTTTATTTGTGTCCGTAAATATCCCCTCACTGATGTAAGGAGTTCTGAAGGAGAGGTGTATTGGTTTCCTATCGCTGCTGTAACATATAACCTCGAACTGGGGCTTAAAAACACACAGATTTAGAATCCATCCCCAGTAGATCTGCTTTAAGACAAAAAAATGCTAGAGGCAGGTTCTCAGATGGAAAGATAATGATACCAGAGGGAAAACTAGAACATGAGGAATTCAGGAAAAACAACTGAAATGGTAAATATCTGGCTAAAGAGACTATTTTACACCTCTCAATTTCTTTAAAATATGTATGTCGTGGAAAGCAAATGCAGAACATCATTTAATGGGATTTTTGGTATGTGAAAATATATATGATGATTATAACAAAAAGGGGAGAGAGAAAATGGTGTTATATTGTTGGGGGAAATATTAACTCCAGGTAGACTATGGAAAGTTAGGAATGAAATAAGTAATCCTGAAAATAACCACTCAAAACATCTATACAAAGAGAGAGAGTCACAGAGCCAATAGAAAAATTAAAGTGGAATATGAGTGCTATTTGAATATTTCAAAGGAAGACAGGAAAGAGGATACAGAGGAACAAAAATCATGGAGACAAACAGAAAATGACATCAACATTGTAAACTGATGTCCAGTCATATCCATAATTGTATTAAATGTAAATGATCTAAACTTCCCCCCCCCCCCAATTTATTATCTTACAGTTCTGGGGTTAGGAAGTCCAAAATGGGTCTTATGGCCACAATCAAAGAGTCAGTAGATGTTCCAGGGGAGAATCTCTTCCCTTGTCTTTTCCCTTCTAGAGGCAGTCTGCGTTCCTTAGCTTGTGGCCCCTTCCTTCACCTCCAAAGCCAGCAATGTAGCATCATCCAGTCTCTCCTTCTCTGGCCTCTGCATCTGTCATCATCTCCTTCTCTGATTCTGACCCTTCTGCCTCCCTTTTATATGATATCTTGTGATTGCATTTCCAGCTCAAGATCCTTAATCACATTTGCAAAGTCCATCTGCCATGTAAGGTAACATATGCATACGTTCTGGGGATTATCATGTGGACTTTTTTTTTGGGGGGGGGGTCATTATTCTACTTTCCACAGAGGCTAACGGCTCACATGGTTCCAATGCATTATTTTATAGGCCAAATACTTCCATTTGGCTTTTATGATGATGATTAGATAGTCACCTATTTAGGGCCAGAAGAGATAAAGTAGCTACAGATAATAGAAACAAAACCAGAAGGAACCTCAGGAACAAACTTCAGTGTTGAATCCCAGATATAGGAAAATTCAGTGTTGAAACCCAGATATAGGAAAATATATTATTTATATTTGTCTGATAGGTTTTATGGGAAGAGTGAGAGCCTGCATTACGGAGGTCTGATATGTTTCCTTTAACTTGAACTTATAGAAAAGTAGAGCATGGTGGTAACTCATTTTCTGAAAGATTTTGGAATGATTTTTTTTTGGGTGTGGCTATGTGAAAATATCTAATGAGAATAAATGAGTAAAAATAGCAAGGAAGTAGATGTGAGTTCAGTGAATAAATATCTTTCTGATCAAGAGAGGTATCATCAGTGGAAAAGGCTATCAGAGGTATGTGTACCCTCAGACTGGAGAAATGTAAGCAGAAATTTGAACTAAATGTCCAGGATGCTATCAGAGAACCCTCAGACTTTAACAGTCCTTGATTCTAACAAGGAAGTCTCAGCATTTGGGCCATCTGCTGTCACAGGTGAGAGTATGGGGTTCTCACTGAACAAAGACCAAACTTTTTAAGTGAACCTCAAAAATAAGCTAAGTGAATGGACAGCATGGGTGATTAATACAATTTTCATTCGTAAATGACTTTCAAGCACTGCATGTGTTGTATAAAATAAGGCATTTGAGCTCAAGAAGTTTTTCAGTGAGGTCTCGTTCATTTACCAAAAGCTTGATATTAACAATGAACTCTGGCTTGGAGCTCAGAGTTAAAGCTTAGTGGCAAGACAGGCAGAGAAAGACAAATACCTCATGATCTCCTTAATGTGGAATGTAAAGAAGCCTAACTCATAGAAGCAGAGAGTAGAACAGTGGTTACCAGGGGATGAGGGTGGGGGAAGAGGGGAGATGTTGGTCAAAAGGTACAAAGTTGCAATCATGTAGGGTACATAAGTCTACAGATTGAATGTACAGCACAATGACTGCAGTTAATAATACTGTATTTCATACCGGAAATGTGCTAACGGGGTAGATTTCAAATGTTCTCAACACACAAAAAATAGTAATGATGTGAGGTGCTGATGTGTTAACACCACCAGTGTGACTGTAGCAATCATTTTACGATGTACATGTATATCAAATCATCATGCTTATGCCTTAAATATATACAATTTTTATTTTGAAAAAAGCATGGCAAATGAATGTCCTTCAGTGGGGAAAACAACTCAAAAGAGATTTCATGGAGTGTATCATTTGCCTTTTTACATTGTCATAAATGAAAATGGCCATTATCAAACGGTGGATTTGGAGACAAAAAATGGGAGATTTAGCAGTGGTTATTTATACAACAAGCAGAGGTAAAGAGCATTGCACAACAGTTTATGCTTCTGAAACAAAGTTTAGGAAAAATGTTAACGGTCATCAAAACGAAGTGGGCTTGTCTTTTTTGGGCATGGAAATATTGTCACATTAAAGTGAATGAGAGGAAAATGAGCATATATGAATATGGTAGATTTCCTTATGATTTCACTGTGGTTAGTATTGTTTAATTGATGAGTCATAAAAACATAGCATTACATGAGGACAAAGGGGACTTCACTGTCTTCTGGGAGGTGTCTTTTGTTCTTACTGGACTTAATTTCTTCTGAAAAATGAATGGAAAGTCACCCGAAGTTTGGAATTTCTTTTGACTCCAAAATTCTTCCAGAAATGGGTCACTCTGGAAGGGGCAAGGAGAAGCCCAGGACATGAGGACTTTGAAGTTGCTTAGCTTTTCCAGAACTCTCTTTCTTCGTCTGAAACACGAGAGTTGGGCTAGGGATAATTCATCAGTGCTAACATTTGATCATTTCAGGCAAAGATGATCATATTACGGGAGAAAGGCAGGGAGGAAACTTTTTAAAAGATAAAATAGGTGAGTCCAGAGCAACAAAGGAAGTGAAATATTTCTGCCTGATCTTTTCCGCTTACTCTTCTCAACCCTGGCTGCTCTGGGAAGGTAGGTTATCATGAACCCGCTCTGCCTTCACAGGGAGAGACAAAGGAAAGCAAGTTATTCCTAGTCTACAAACATATTTCAAACCTATAAGATGCTAAAAATAATTTCCACTTGTACAACACGCTTTCTCTGAGGATTACAAACAACTATGATTAGGGTTATTTGGCCAATGGGAAAATTTGGGCTTTGAGTTAGAGGTTTTCAAAGTTATTACACTTTGGCAGGTTCCTCTGGCACTCCGTGCTGTGTATCAGATGTAATCCTACCAGTGCTGGCTTGGCAGTCCTACCCCTGTTGTTCTGGAATTACTTTTGCCATATAATGTAGCCGTTACAAAGGAGAACTATAAAGCCCACATAAGCATGTGGAGAAACGGCTACAAGTCAATGCTTAAGTAGAAAAAAGCAGAACAGAAAATTATATGTCCATTATCATTATAACTACCTAAAAGTATGTATGCCTATAGACGAAGCACTGAAAAGACCTGCTAAAAACAAGCAACAACAACCAAACCACCCCTGTAATGTGATATTATAGCTAATTTTTCCGTTCAAAGCTCTTTTAATGTTGTAGGTCACTTATACATTTACTGTTTTCTTCATTCACATGAGAATTTATTGGCATCTACTATGTGCCAGTACCTGCAGTGTTGGTCACTGAAGCGACAGATGGCTATGAAAGTCTAGTTCTCAATCTAGTCCTGCCCCTAGTTTAGCAGAGAGTAATATGTAGACAGATGGTTAAGACACAGTGAGATATTAGACATAGAAAGCAAACTTATGGTTACCAAAGGAGAAAGAGGAGAGAGGGATGAATTAGGATTTCGGGATTAACAGATACATACCACTATATATAAAACAGATAAACATTAAGGACCTACTTACTGTAGAGCTCAGGGAACTCTTATTCAATATTTTGTAATAACCTATAAGGGAAAAGAATCTGAAAAAAATAGAAATATATGTATGTATAACTGAATCATTTTGCTGTACCAATGAAACTAAGACAACATTGTAAATCAACTATACTTCAATTTAAAGAATTAAATATATAAATGAATTTACTTACAAAACAGATATAAACTCACATTGGTAACCGTAAGTTTGTTTTCTAAGGGGAAAGGGAGGTGGGGTGGGGAAAATTAATAGTATGGACTTAACAGATACACACTACTATATATAAAATAGATGAGCAACAAGGATTTACTGTATAGCACAGGGAACTCTATTCAATATCTTGTAATAGCCTATAGTGGAAAATAATCTGAAAAAATATATGTAACTGAATCCCTTTGCTGTACACCTGAAGCTAACATACTATCGTAAATCCACTATATTTCAATTAAAAAGAAAAGGGAATTCCCTGGTGGTCCAGTGGTTAGGACACTTCCACTGCAGGGGGCATGGGTTTGATCCCTAGTCAGGGAACTAAGATCCTAGGGGGGAAAAAGAGAAGAAAGTAAAACAAAACAACAACAATAACAAGACATAGTGAGATAAGTCCTTGAAGAATCTGATGAAGAAGAGAATTTATTAGAGAAATATTTAGGAGACATAATTAATAGACTTTAAAGACCTGCTGAAGTAGAGGCTGAAGGAAAAGGAGGTGACAGAGGGGAACCCAGGGAGCCCACTCACACAGGGTTTAGATCATGATGTCACTCCCTGAGGCAGGGAATGGAGAAGAGGAAACAGGTAGGAAGAGAGTGAAGCGTCCCATTGTGACATCTTTCAATACCAAGGTGTCAGTGTGTCATTCAGAGGTAGCTGGGAACCTTCTAGAAGATGTGGAGCTCAGTTGAAAGCCCTCGGCTGAAGAGGTCGATTTGATTTGAGAGTTAAAACCAAGCAGACAATAAATGACTCTGCAAAAGTGGATGAGCTTGTCTACAGAGGCAGCATCAAAGGATGAGAGACAAAGACCAAGTATCCAAGGAGACGGCGAAGGATGGGGCACCTACAAGACAGGGAGAGGGGATGGTCTGATGTTTAGGATGAGAGCAAAGAGAGAGCGGAGCCAACAGAAGAGTTTCACGAAGACAGTGGTCAACAGATAAAATGTACAGACAGGTCAACAAAGGTGAGAACTCCATAATGCCCTTGGCAGAAGCATTTGGGAGGACATGAGTGATCTTAAGTGTTCATGAAAAATACAAAAGAAGTGCTAGTGTCACATTTTAAAAAGAGAAATTTAGGTTTGAAAGAATAAAAAAAAACAATAAAAGGAAATACCAGAACTTAGGCACCATACTAAGGTCATCAGCAATAATAGTTTTAATTGTCAGAGGGTCTGTTTTGGAAACTGTTGGAAGCAGTAGGTCTGGTACATAAATTATTTCAGAGTCAAAGAAGATTCTTAGAGCCTAAATGGGGGCAAATGTTGATAAGTTACTCCTTAGTTCAAGGATCAACTAAGCATTGTTGATTTTTAGTTTGGGGAAATGCCTATTGGCCCCCAGATCACATGTCAGGATCAGTGGAAAATTAAAAAATTCAAAGTCTACAAAAAGATTTTAGAATGAGCTAGAATGAGAAGGACTCTTTGTTTAGTTGTAACACAAGCAGATCCCCGGCGGTGCTCTTTCTTTGTATGGACAGTTTCAGAGTCTCCCCAAGTCTTTGTTCTTCTTATCTCTCACACGAGGAAGTGGGATTCAATTGTGGTTTTCATGATCTGGTTTATTCCAGAAAAGCAGGGAACAGGCGCTAGATTTAACCGAAGCAAGAGTACTTGCCTGTGTTTCTTTTAAATACGATGTGTCCACGACAGAATCGGAGAAGAAGGGGAGAGCTCGATGGTTTTTAGGGCCGTGGACACTAAGTTTTTGGCTTTGGGAAGAGGGACGGGTCCCTCTGAGGGAGTCATCGTGAGGGTATTTGGCAGGGAATCGGCATCTGTCACAAGGAGGCTGGGAGATTTATGTGCTTCCCAGGGAGGGCCCTGAACTTGCTTTCAGCCTGAGATAAATCACTGTCACTTTGCAGACAGGCACAGACATATATGGAGGCTACTTTTGCTTCATTAAAACGAAAGAACCAACCAGGCTCCCACAGATGTGGTTTCTGCCTCGTAGAAATGACAGAATCCATTAGTGCAGGTTCACCTTCACGGGATGCCATGGGCAGGACTTCTGGGGCTGAGGCAATAAAGACCTGTCAACTATGATGATGTTTCTGGAGAACAGGTGGGGAAGAGGTGGCAGCTCATCAGGCTATGAGAAATGATATCCCTCGGAAAAGTAGGTGCAATGTCATAATACACTTGACAAGCACCATATCTTCTAGCAACTTTGCGAGGCACGATGCTAATTACTAATCAAAATTGGCTCAATTTAGCATAGCAGTAGTCACCAGAAATCATCAGAGATGGGAAAGCTTGTAAAAAACAGCGTTTCTTTCTTTCCCCTTGTTATTTCGTACATGTTCGTTACTACAATGGGGTCAGAAGACTCAAAGTGCCTCGGAAGAACAATGGGCCCTGGATTCGCACAGCTGGCTCGAATCCAGAGTGTCGAAGTCTAGTCTGGGTTGCATGATGCTGTTTACTGAAGCAAGGTGGTGTGTGTGTGTGCGCGCGCGCACGCGCGTGTGTGTGTGAGAGACAGAGCTTGAGAAAAAACACACACAGATCTATTTAAGTGTCAGTGGTCATCTTTATGTAATGTATATGGTATACATAGATAGCTGTGTACTCTACGTGAATTAAAACGTATTTTCCTAAAAAGTGTAACAATCTCTGCAACTTAAAGCCTGATACTCAGGGTGAGCAACACAAACAAAGCACTATTGAAACAGGCAAGTAGGCAATCTGTCATTTTTAATGGCAAAGTCACGTGTTGACCCCCATCTGCTCCCACCTCCGTGCGGTAGACCCTCCACCTACGGCCGGCTGGCTCGAGCCTTAACCCACTCCATGTCCGACCTGCATTCTATCCCGGGAGCCCCAGCCACTCGGCCCTGGATCCTCACTCGCCTGCCCAGCAGTGGCCTCCTGCCTTACGCTGAGCTGGGGCTACTGCAGACGTTATGATGGGACACTCTGTTCTGCTTTGGTGTCATGCTGACCTCTCAGATGGAGATCCTGACCTCTCGCTTTCCTCCTCTCAACCCGTCCACCGTGGAGGTGGGACCCTGACTCTGCATTTCCCCTGCCGGCTCAGCATCCACCACAGACCAGAAGGAACCAGGTGATTCTCTGACCTGACAGTGTGTGTCACCAGCACCTGCAGCTGTCAAGATAACGTACTGGATGCAGCTTGCGCGCCTCCCAGGTCCTTTCGGTCCTGCTTGACCCCCTGGACTCAGCCCCAGGGAGCCTCTGGGCCTGTGGAGCCTCAGGCTTCCTTACTGGGTGACTGGACGGACCAAATGTCACAACTCCAAAGTGTGGCCCAATTAATACCCTGTGGGAGCAAGTTTTGACCAAGGAGAGACAGGAAACTGGAAGGAACTTGCAGACAAACTGCTTGTCCTTTCACTCTCTGATGGAACGTTCCAGAATGCAGTGGTTCCATATGGTCTCCTTGGAGACATCCCTTGTAACCAGATAATCAGCTATGTTTTCCTGCAAAGCCCCGGCCAGCTTGGTAATGTCCCACCTTGTACCTGCTCTGCCTTTTGCCCAGCCTGACATCACCCTCCCTGTCTGGCCTCCTTTTCCTTTGAGGAAGAGCACGGAGGCTCTATCTCGGGTGCCATTTCTGGGGAACTGGGTTGAGACAGACAACATGGCCTGGATGGCAAGATGCCCTGGCAGAAGGAGGGTCCGCTCACAGGCCAGCCACCCTAGGCTCCACTCCACCCGCTCATAACTTCTCTGGTCGCTGTGGTTAAAGTTCAAGTCTGCGTCACCCCAGTGGCCAAGTAGGTTATGGTAAAAATGGATGGATTCTTGGATATTTTGGGAATTGTTCTGTATGGCCATGTGTTTTGGGGCCTAGAAACAGGAAAAGAGGTTTTGGCTTAATATTTATAAGTTTTAGCAGTCCCAAGTACAATAGGTCCTGTTAGGAGTGGTGAGTTAGTGACACCCTTGCAGAGAAGCTCAACCTTGGGCTGGTGACCACCCTTGGGGAGACAGTAAGAGGCACTGATGCACAGGCTTGATTTTGCATGAGGACTGATTCTGTGAAAACCTATTTACAGCATTTATTTTTCTTAAATATTTACCAGTTCACATTTTTAAAGGTTGTAGTATTATTTCTGTTACAAGGGCAATATTACAAAGGCAGTTTTGTGAAATAAGAGCATAGATGAAACCCCATCGAAATGGTCCTTGGGGACCACCCCCACTGTTCACTAACAGTGGGTATGTCTTTGCCTCAAGATGCTCCATATAGGCTGGGGGCTCATGGATTTCCAGATACTGCGAGCAAGATACAATGTGCGTGTGTGTGCTGTTTGGGGAGAATGGTCATAGTTTCCATTGGCTCCTCAAAAGGGCGTGTGCCTAAATAAATAAATAAATACTTAAAGAATCAATCCTTGGCCTAATAAAAGAAATGTTTAGATCCTGGACCTTCAAGATGGCAGAGGAGTGAGACGTGGAGATCACCTTCCTCCCCACAAATACATCAAAAATACAGCTACAGGGCTTCCCTGGTGGCGCAGTGGTTGAAGGTCCACCTGCCGCTGCAGGGGACGTGGGTTCGTGCCCCGGTCTGGGAAGATCCCACATGCCACGGAGCAGCTGGGCCCGTGAGCCGTGGCCGCTGGGCCTGCGCGTCCAGAGCCTGTGCTCCACGGCAGGAGAGGCCACAGCAGTGAGAGGCCCGCATACCGCAAAAAAAAAAAAAAAAAAAAATACAGCTACATGTAGAACAACTCTTACAGAACACCTACTGAATGCTGGCAGAAGACCTCAGACTTCCCAAAAGGCAAGAAACTCCCCACATACCTGGCAGTGTGGCTGACAGGGTCTTGGTGCTCCAGCCGGGTGTCAGGCCTGAGCCTCTGTGGTGGGAGAGCCGAGTTCACGATATTGGACCATCAGAGACCTCCTGGCCCCAAATAATATCAATCGGCAAGAGCTCTCCCAGAGATCTCCATCTCAACACTAAGACCCAGCTCAATGACCAGCAAGCTCCAGTGTTGGACACCCCATGCCAAACAACTAGCAAGACAGGAACACAGCCCCACCCATTAGCAGAGAGCCCTGCCTAAAATCATACTAAGTTCACAGACACCACAAAACACACCACTGGACATGGTCCTGCCCACCAGAAAGACAAGCAGCCTCATCCACCAGAACGTAGGCACCAGTCCCCTCCATCAGGAAGACTACACAACCCACGGAACCAACCTTAGCCACTGGGGGCAGACACCAAACACAACGGTGACTACGAACCTGCAGCCTGCAAAAAGGAGACCCCAAACACAGTAAGTTAAGCAAAATGAGAAGACAAAGAAACACACAGCAGGTGAAGAAGCAAGGTAAAAACCCACCAGACCAAACAAATGAAGAGGAAATAGGCAGTCTACCTGAAAAAGAATTCAGAGTAATGATAGTGAAGATGATCCAGAATCTTGGAAATAGAATGGAGAAAATACAAGAAATATTTAACAAGGACCTAGAAGAACTAAAGAGCAAACAAACAATCATGAACAACACAATAAATGAAATTAAAAATTCTCTAGAAGGGATCAATAGAATAACTGAGGCAGAAGAACGGATAAGTGACCTGGAAGATAAAATAGTGGAAATAACTACCGCAGAGCAGAATAAACAAAAAACAATGAAAAGAATTGAGGACAGTCTCAGAGACCTCTGGGGCAATGTTAAAAGCACCAACACTCGAATTATAGGGGTCCCAGTAGAAGAAGAGAAAAAGAAAGGGATTGAGAAAATATTTGAAGAGATTATAGTTGAAAACTTCCCTAATATGGGTGAGGAAGTAGCCAATCAAGTCCAGGAAATGCAGAGTCCCATACAGGATAAATCCAAGGGGAAACATGCCAAGACACATATTAATCAAACTATCAAAAATTAAATACAAAGAAAAAATACTAAAAGCAGCAAGGGAAAAGCAACAAATAACATACAAGGGAATCCCCATAAGGTTAACAGTTGATCTTTCAGCAGAAACTCTGCAAGCCAGAAGGGAGTGGCAGGACATATTTAAAGTGATGAAAGGGAAAAAGCTACAACCAAGATTACTCTACCCAGCAAGGATCTCATTCATTTGATGGAGAAATTAAAACCTTTACAGACAAGCAAAAGCTAAGAGAATTCACCACCAAACCAGCTTTACAACAAGTACGAAAGGAACTTCTCTAGGCAGGAAACACAAGAGAAGGAAAAGACCTACAATAACAAATGCAAAACAATTAAGAAAATGGTAAATGGAAAAAAAAATTGATAACCACGTTAAATGTAAATGGATTAAATGCTCCAACCAAAAGACACAGACTGTCTGAATGGATACAAAAACAAGGCCCATATATGTGCTGTCTACAAGAGACCCACTTCAGACCTAGGGACATATACAGACTGAAAGTGATGGGATGGAAAAACATATTCCATGCAAATGGAAAACAAAAGAAAGCTGGAGTAGCAATTCTCATATCAGACAAAATAGACTTTCAAATAAAGACTATAATAGGAGACAAAGAAGGACACTACATAATGATCAAGGGATCAATCCAAGAAGAAAATATAACAATTGTAAATATTTATGCACCCAACATAGGAATACCTCAATACATAAGGCAAATGTTAACAGCCATAAACGGGGAAATTGACAGTAACACAATCATAGTAGGGGACTTTAACATCCCACTTCACCAATGGACAGATGAACCGTAATGAAAAGAAATAAGGAAAGACAAACTTTAAATGACACATTAAACAAGATGGACTTAATTGATATTTATAGGACATTCCATCCAAAAACAACAGGATACACTTTCTTCTCAAGTGCTCACGGAACATTCTCCAGGATAGATCATATCTTGGGTCACAAATCAAGCCTTGGTAAATTTAAGAAAATTGAAATTGTATCAAGAATCTTTTCCGACCACAATGCTATGAGACTAGATATCAGTTATAGGAAAAAAACTGTAAAAAATACAAACACATGGAGGCTAAACAATGCACTACTAAATAACCAAGAGATCACTGAAGAAATCAAAGAGGAAATCAAAAAATACCTAGAAACAAATGACAATGAAAACACGATGCCCCAAAACCCATGGGATGCAGCAAAAGCAGTTCTAAGAGAGAAGTTTATAGCAATACACTCCTACCTCAAGAAACAAGAAATATCTCAAATAAACAACCTAAACTTACATCTAAAGCAATTAGAGAAAGAAGTACAAAAAACCCCCAAAGTTAGCAGAAGGAAAGAAATCATACATACCAGATCAGAAATAAATGAAAAAGAAATGAAGGAAATGATAGCAAAGATCAACAAAACTAAAAGTTGGTTCTTTGAGATGATAAACAAAATTGATAAACCATTAGCCAGACTTACCAAGAAAAAAAGGGAAAAGACTCAAATCAACAGAATTAGAACTGAAAAATGAAAAGTAACAACTGACACTGCAGAAATACAAAGGATCATGAGCGATTACTACAAGCAACTGTATGCCAATAAAATGGAGAACCTGGGAGAACTGGACAAATTCTTAGAAAAGGACAAACTTCCAAGAATGGACCAGGAATAAATAGAAAATATAAACAGACCAATCACAAGCACTGAAATTGAAACAGTGATTACAAATCTTCCAACAAACGAAAGCCCAGGACCAGATGGCTTCACAGGCGAATTCTATCAAACATTTAGAGAAGAGCTAACACCTATCCTTCTCAAACTCTTCCAAAATATAGCAGAGGGAGCAACACTCCCAAACTCATTCTACAAGACCACCATCAACCTGATACCAAAACCAGACAAAGATGTCACACCCACAAAAAACTACAGGCCAATATCACTGATCAACATAGATGCAAAAGTCCTCAACAAAATACTAGCAAATGGAATCCAACAGCACATTAAAAGGATCATACACCACGACCAAGTGGGGTTTTTCCCAGGAATGCAAGGATTCTTCAATATATGCAAATCAATCAATGTGATATACCATATTAACAAATTGATGGATAAAAACCATATGATCATCTCAATAGATGCAGAAAAAGCTTTCGACAAAATTCAACACCCATTTATGATAAAAACTCTGCAGAAAGTAGGCATAGGGGGAACTTACCTCAACATAATAAAGCCCATATATGACAAACCCACAGCCAACGTCGTTCTCAATGGTGAAAAACTGAAACCATTTCCACTAAGATCAGGAAAAAGACAGGGTTGCCCACTCTCACCCCTATTATTCAACATAGTTTTGGAAGTTTTAGCCACAGCAATCAGAGATGAAAAAGAAATAAAAGGAATCCAAATCGGAAAAGAAGAAGTAAAATTGTCACTGTTTGTAGATGACATGATACTATACAAAGAGAATCCTAAAGATGCTACCAGAAAACTACTAGAGCTAATCAATGAATTTGGTAAAGTAGTAGGATACAGTATTAATTCACAGAAATCTCTTGCATTCTTATACACGATTGATGAAAAATCTGAAAGAGAAGTTAAGGAAATACTCCCATTTACCACTGCAACAGAAAGAATAAAATACCTAGGAATAAACCTACCTAGGGAGACAAAAGTTCTGTATGCAGAAAACTATAAGACACTGATGAAAGAAATTAAAGAGGATACCAACAGATGGAGGGATATACCATGTTCTTAGATTGGAAGAATCAACATTGTGAAAATGACCATACTACCCAAAGCAACCTACAGATTCAGTGCAATCCCTATCAAACTACCAATGGCATTTTTCACAGAACTAGAACAAAATATTTCACAGTTTGTATGGAAACACAGGAGACCCCGAATAGCAAAAGCAATCTTGAGAGAGAAAAACAGAGCTGGAGGAATCAGGCTCCCTGACTTCAGACTATACTACGAAGCTCCAGTAATCAAGACAGTATGGTACTGGCACAAAAACAGAAATATAGATCAATGGAACAGGATAGAAAGCCCAGAGATAAACCCATGTACATATGGTCACCTTATCTTTGATAAAGGAGGCAAGAATATACAATGGAGAAAAGACAGCCTCTTCAATAAGTGGTGCTGGGAAAACTGGACAGCTACATGTAAAAGAGTGAAATTAGAACACACCCCAACACCAAACACAAAAATAAACTCAAAATGGATTAAAGACCTAAATATAAGGCCAGACACTATAAAACTCTTAGAGGAAAACATAGGCAGAACATTCTATGACATAAATCACAGCAAGATCCTTTTTGACCCACCTCCTAGAGAAATGGAAATAAAACCAAAAATAAACAAATGGGACCTAATGAAATGTAAAAGCTTTTGCACAGCAAAGGAAACCGTAAACAAGACGAAAAGACAACCCTCAGAATGGGAGAAAATATTTACAAATGAAACAACTGACAAAGGATTAATCTCCAAAATATACAAGCAGCTCATGCAGCTCAATATCAAAAAAACAACCCAATCCAAAAATGGGCAGAAGACCTAAATAGACATTTCTCCAAAGAAGATATACAGATTGCCAACAAACACAAGAAAGGATGCTCAACGTCACTAATCATTAGAGAAATGCAAATCAAAACTACAATGAGGTATCATCTCACACCGGTCAGAATGGCCATCATCAAAAAATCTACAAACAATAAATGCTGGAGAGGGTGTGGAGAAAAGGGAACCCTCTTGCACTGCTGGTGGGAATGTGAATTGGTACAGCCACTATGGAGAACAGTATGGAGCTTCCTTAAAAAACTAAAAATAGAACTACCATATGACCCAGCAATCCCACTACTGGGCATATACCCTGAGAAAACCATAATTCAAAAAGAGTCATGTACCACAATGTTCACTGCAGCACTATTTACAATAGCCAGGACATGGAAGCAACCTAAGTGTCCACCGACAGATGAATGGATAAAGAAGATGTGGCACATATATACAATGGAATATTACTCAGCCATAAAAAGAAACGAAATTGAGCTATTTGTAGTGAGGTGGACGGACCTAGAGTGTCATACACAGTCAAGTAAGTCAGAAAGAGAAAAACAAATACTGTACGCTAACGCATATATATGGAATCTAAAAGAAATGGTACTGATGAACCTAGGGGCAGGGCAGGGAGAAAGACGCAGACAAAGGGAATGGACTTGAGGACATGGAGCGGGGGAAGGGGAAGTGAGAGAGTGGCATGGACATATATACACTACCAAATGTAAAATAGATAGCTAGTGGGAAGCAGACGCATAGCACAGGGAGATCAGCTGGTGCTTTGTGACCACATAGAGGGGTGGCATAGGGAAGGTGGGAGGGAGACGCAAGAGGGAGGGGATATGGGGATATATGTATACATATAGCTGACTCACTTTGTTATACAGCAGCAACTAACACAACATTATAAAGCAATCATACTCCAATAAAGATGTTAAAAAATGTTTAAAATTTACCGGATATGAAAGAAATGAACCTAAACATTCAGAATTCTCGGTAGGAGGGCAACTGTTAGACCCACCCCTCCCCCTGCCCAAGTCACAACAAAGGTGCAGGGGCCTTTAACAAGGACACCTCAGGAATCTTCTTTGTGGATTTCTGATTTTTTTTTTTTAACAACTAAATATCCAGAAAGGACCTTCTGTCGTTTCTTCCCAGATCTGCTCCTCTCACGATCACCCCCCTGCCCCCAACCTCAGCCAGAACCCTTGCCTGGCCCCTCCCTTCACAGCCCACATGTGATGCGCCACACACCCACGGGCTCTGCTCCCACCCTTGATGCTGCTACCCGTCCAGGCCCCACTATTGCTACCCTGGAATGCTGCCATAGCGTCCTCCCTGCCTCCATCCTTGTCCCCCTGTAGTTTCTTCTAAAAACACGCAGCTGGAGTAATCCTCTTAATATACCACTTCTCTACCTAAAAGCTTTCTAACATCTTCCCATCTCACTCAGTAAAACCCAGGGTCCTCACATGGCCTGCAGGCCTGTTGCGAGTGTGACTCCTTTCTCTCTGGGACCCTCCCTCTTCTGCTCCTGCCTCGTCCACTCTGCTCTGGCCACACAGGCCTCATGCTGGGCCTCACACATACCAGGTGACCTCAGGGACTTTGCACTTATGGTTCCCTACCTGAATCCTCTCCCCTCCTACCACTGCAGGCCTGACGGCCTCACCTCCTTCAGGCCTTCACCCATGTATCCCCTTCTCGGTGTGGCCCTCCCCTCCTTAATTTTTTCCTTCCCAGCACTTCATCCCCATCCAAAGCCCAGTGCTCTGCCCCTGACACTTTATCCGCATCTGACCTACACTGTACTTCATTTATCCATGTCGCTTATTTTTGTCTCCTCTGCTGGATTGCAAGCTCTCTACGAGGGCAGGGCTGCTGTCTGTCTTGTTCACTATGGTACTCCCTGGTACAGAGCAAGCATTTAGTACTTGTTGAGTAGATGGATAAATGAACAAGCCAGGCTGTCACATGCATTTCCATGTTTCGAGTCTAACTGTATACATCCCCTTTCTCCTTTGAAGGGTTGGGCGTGGCTGACCAGGTCCCAGGGGGTCTGTTAGTACCACCTGCCCTCACACCCCTATCTGGCTGTTCCTCCTCCTTTAATCCTTCCTTAACCATGGCAACATGGGAGGTGACATCTCAGGGCCCGGCAATAAGACGGGAAGCTTGTCAACTGGGACCTAATATATAAATAAAAGACCATGTAGTCGCCAACATGCATTATTGTGACACGTATTCAAAGCCCATCTCAGTTATAGGCACCCATTCATTTTCTTCTGACTTTACAACTCCCTGTGTTGCTTGCTCCTAATTCCTTGTTGAACCTGACCATGGCAATGGGAAGTGATGCCTGAGGAGGGCCCGGTAATAACCAAGCCAGCGTCCCCTGTTCGGCACTTACATTATGCGGAACGCAGAAGGTTCCTCTCTGTGGAGAGAGCTTCTCCCACTTCAGGGTTTTGTGTGGAGGTGGGAAAGGCTGACATAGGACAAGGGGGTTGAGTCATCCTCGTGGGATCACGCACGGCCGCAAAGGCATGGCTTGGCCAGCTGCCTCCTAGAGGGCAGATTGCAGAAGTTGGCAGGGACTCCACTAATTATCAAGGTAGCTGCGTGGCTGTGAGCTACTGTCCAAGTGATCCGGCAGCAGAGGGAGCTCTGCCAACCCTCCGCACACAGGATCGGGCTAAGTTGATAACATATGGTGGGGAGGAAGTGCGTCACTTGTTTCCTTTCCCCCCACAGCTGACTTCTGCAAGCTGCTGTCTCCTTGCCTCCCTGTATGAGGCCCCGTGCATTCATCTCTGTGCTGGAATCGGTATCTTTTTTGTTTTTAATTAATTAATTTTATTTTATTTTCATCTGCATTGGGGCTTCGTTGCTGTGCGCGGGCTTTCTCTAGTTGCAGCAAGCAGGGGCTACTCTTCGTTGTGGTGTGCGGTCTTCTCATTGTGGTGGCTTCTCTTGTTGCAGAGCAAGGGCTCTAGGCACGCGGCCTTCAGTAGTTGCAGCACGCAGGCTCAGTAGTTGTGGCTCGCGGGCTCTAGAGCGCAGGCTCACTAGTTGTGGCGCACGGGCTTAGCTGCTCCGAGGCATGTGGGATCTTCCCGGACCAGGGCTCGAACCCGTGTCCCCAGCATTGGCAGGTGGATTCTTAACCACTGCGCCACCAGGGAAGCCCCTCACCCCCCTTTCTTGAGCCATTGTTCTCAGAGACAGAAAATGGTCATTACTGGCAGATGTAGATCAAAGAATGAAAAATACGAAGAATAAGAGAAGAAAGAAAGCTTTGCATCATTAAAGGTTAGTGAGCAAGAAAACAGGGTATTCTTAACATTTTTAGTGGTGGATCAGGTAGGTGCCCTTGTACATTATCAGAGGCATGTGTTTCACCCAAATTGGTCAAGTGAGTCAAGGACTTAGTGTATCACAAGTTTCAGCAGAAGGATCTGGTCCAGTGCAAGCCCTGCTCCCCAACCAGTGACTTCCTGGAAACACAGGCAAAGATACCGGTTTAGAACAGTCACTAAAACACTCGGCTGCACCAAACCACAGATCGGTCTCAGCAACCTGCCCATAAAGTCTCCCAACAGAGGAGACGAATCAGTGAGGATGGATAAAGGACAAAGACGGGCTTCCAGGGACCCCGTAGAGATCCGCAGTCAGAGAGCACAACTGGAGAGGCAGCCACGGAAGTACCTTCCTTCTGGGGACAGGGACCAGGGGGTGAACCTACAGGGATCAAAGGCCAAGGGCAGCCACAGAGTAGAAGAAAAACATAGTCCAGGGCCGGTCCTCCACTTGAGGAGGAGACTAGGATTCCGGTTGTGTGGAAAGGATCCCACAGGGATCTGCCCGATTGGCTTGGTATATTGGGGGAGGGGGTTGTGGGCTGAGACATCTATTCTCTGTAAACGTATCTGTTCCTGTGGTTTTCCGTTGTCTTTTTCCCTCTAGGTTGGTTGATTTGTTTTAAAGTAAAATTTGTGTCTTGCACATTGGAGACAATAAATACGAGGTTTCTGGATAAAGCATTTCAGAGTAGGTGCTTCCATATGTTAGCTCATTTAATCCTCACAATATTCACTTAATTATAATTGAACCATTTTAAAAATGAAAAAAAAAAAAGACCTTGCACTCAGAGAAGTTAAGTAACTGGTTTAAGGTTGCAGAGCGGTGAAGTGCAGATCTGTACTCGGGTCTGCCTTTTCTCAGTATTTTGTGCCGTTTTTACATCGTCAGGTCTGCGATCTGATTGTCACTAGTGGGCCCCTGAGGAGTGGACATGGCGATGATGGGAGAGGGAAGAAGACAGAGGGGTGCGGCCGAGAGAGCTGCCCCTTCTGTGGGGTTTCTTCCCAGCCTTCCTCTGCTTCCTGGTACTCTGCCTTTAACAGAGTCCAGGGCAGCCAGCAGACTCAAAGGACAATTGTTATATTTTCAGTATTTTATCATGTCATTGAATGAGTAGAGGTGCTTTTTGCTTTGGTTTTTTAAATAAAGGAGCACAGAAAACATTATTAATGTATTTAAATTATCATTTAGATTTAACGTAGTTACCTCTGGGGCACAGGAAAGGATCAGGGAAGGTGGACAGATGCTCACTACCTTTTTTTCCCCACAATACTCAGCTCAGCTTCTTCCAGTGTTGGTGGTTGCTATGGGCAACTACTTAACCAAACTCGGGGAAGGTCCAGGGTGTTGAGTAGTACAGGCATTTAATAGCTTTACCTTATGTTGGGAAAACAAGACTAAACAACCTAAGATTTTTTTACCCTAAGGGTCACTTCTCCCTCCAGCTACTACTAAGTATTTCCTCTACATAAGATGATAGTTGTTTTTTTCAAAACAGCCAGTGCCAGAGGAGTGGGAAGAAAGATCTTAATCTTCCAAACAGCTCAGCCAATCTCAGTATATTCAGAAAGGAAAATAAGCTGGAAATTTCTAGCTGTTGATAAAATATCACCATGACTGTCAGTTAAAAACCCAAAACCAAAAATCTACTTCTTTTTACAATGGCCCCTGGATTGTTTTTCCAGTGGTAGGTTGTTTATATTCAAGCCCTGAGTGGCGTAGTCTTAGAACCCCGTCCTGCATGCAAGGAATTGAAAAAGCAGCCTTTATGATTATACCTTTTGATTTCGGTGGCTGGGAACATATTTCACTTTATATCATGCTTTTTGCTTCCTTTTCATTCTCTTCAAATGATCAAGGGCTTTGAGATCCTAAGACCTCATGTTTATTAAAATAACGTTTAAACTCTTTAGCTCATTACTGCACTCTTGCCCAAGATTTAGTATCGCAATACCAGAGAGAAATAGTTCTTTTTCTTATAACTAAGCCCTTTTTAACTTCTGTAGCTTTGCATACAGAATATTCCCCAAGAGGGACTCCCCTGGTGGTCCAGTGGTTAAGAATCCGCCTTCCAAAGCAGGGGATGCGGGTTCAATCCCTGGTCGGGGAACTAAGATCCCACATGCCACGGGGCAACTAAGCCCATGCGTTCTAGAGCCCGCATGCCACAACTAGAGAGCCGGCGTGCCCTGGAGCCATGTGCAACACTAGAGAGAAGCCTATGTGCTGCAACAAAAGATCCCATGTGCCGCAACTAAGATCTGATGCAGCCAAATAAATATTAAAAATTTTTAAATATTAAATTTGTTTAAATAAATATTAAAAATATTTTTGAAAAAAGAGGGAAGTGGTTACCTAAATTATTGTACACACATACAATGGGATACTTTGCAGTTGTTAAAAATAATTTTTTAAAAAATGTTAAACTGCATGCACTTATATAAAACAATGCTTAAGAAACAATTTTTTTTTTTTTTTTTTTTTGCGGTACGCGGGCCTCTCACTGTTGTGGCCTCTCCCGTTGCGGAGCACAGGCTCCAGACGCTCAGGCTCTGGGCGCTCAGGCTCAGCGGCCATGGCTCACGGGCCCAGCCGCTCCACGGCATGTGGGATACCCGTGAAAATAGTATAGCATAACCTTTCATCTGAATGGGAGAAAACCCCTCCTATAATTGACTTTTCACTCCACACCATACAGGCCATCTTTCTGAAACAAAACATCCCTTAATTCTCCTTCTGTCACCAACAATTCACTCTCACTAACTGGATTAAAACAAAATGAATTCTCTGGATATTTAAGGATCTTGCTTATAAAAGTCTTCACTATCTTTCCAAAGACAGTTTCCCATTTTTGAATACCCCTCATGTATCAGTCAACTTGGTTTCTTTATATTCAGACACCTTTCCCCTTCCCGGTCTGTTACTTCTGAGTAATTCTTCAAATTCCAGGCTGAATCCTTTCCGTTTTAGGAAGCCATCCCTTGCTATTTCTACTTCCTAATCATTTCCTATTTCCTGAACAAATCTAGCACTTATAGTCGGAGGTAACATACATAATGTAATTGTGAAACTTACAAATAATGATACAAAATAGTTTTCATCACTCTCGGTGCTTAATCAGATAGTTGCAGTACAGACCGAATTTTATATTTCTCTTGTCTCCCTCAGGGAATGTAGCTGCTGAAAACTTTGATTTCTCTGGAAAGAATTCTTGACTGAGCACGACAAAACCTGGGTCCTAAAACTTGCCCAATAACGTAAGCAAGTCACTGATCTTCTCTGGGCCTCCACCTCATTGTAATATAACAGGGTGGGAATCATCTCTAAAGTTCTTTCCAGCTTTGCTTCTAAGATTTTTCTTTCATCTTATCTCAGAATCAAGACTCCATGAAGATAATGTGCAGTGGCATAGAGGAAAATGTTTAAAAACTGGCTCTCTGGGAGGAAGAATATCTGATTGGTAGGGTTTGTTGATTTCCGTGGTATAAATATCATGGCCAATATCAAGTTACCAGGGTGACAAAACCAAGTGTGGAGTTGGGAGGAGATGTGAACCCTCGGCTCTCATTGGCCAGTTGGACCCAGATGACACCGCTGAGTGATTCCTTAAGATGAGGAAGTGCACAGTCTCAGGCTTAAACAATGTAGCCAGTCCTTCTAATCCTTAGCTGCTCTCACTCTGAAACTCTGACACAACCTTTCTTCACTGAGTGGAGGAAACAAGGGAAACAACCAGGGAAAGTGTCCCAGCTTGGCTTTTTAATCCCAGCCTCTCCAGACACGATCTCTAGGACCAGCCTGATCCTCTCAGGTACCTGCACTCACAGCCAAGTGTCCATCTTTCTTGAAATCTGGCCCAGGGGTGATGATACCATGGTGGTGGCAATTTCATAGGCAGTTGGTAACCTGGATCTATGCCTTGAGTTCTCAGCTCTGCTTTTTCTGGGAAAGAGAAGTGGTGCAAAGAACTAAAAGAAGTTTCTGAGCTGGAAGTCAGGAACGGTGTCCAGATGGCGAGGACAGTCTTGCTGGGGGAAAAGTGACCAGAGTTCCACTAGGCAGTGGGAGGAAGAAAGCTGGAGTGGAAAGCAGAGCCCGGCTCTACCTCGTGAAGTTCAAAACCATGCGAAACCCTTCGATTATCTGTAAAGTGTTGTTTAAAATCAATTCTAAATTCCTTCTGAGGCCATTGGGAGGGTCAAATGAGATGTACTGAAAACACTTGGTAAACTGTTATCTACAATTATTTATCCTGAAAAATAGGCTTGGAAGCAAATTAAGGTATTCCTAGTTATCAGGATAGATGAGCAAATATATATCCTCCTCATTGGTTTATTTGGGTTCACAGATAAGTTGGACAGGGTGCGAAGCAGTTACTGCAATCACTGAAGAGAACCCTTCTCCAATTCTAAAAGGAGTAGTTAAGGCTGATTTGTTACATCCACTCCCCTCCTCTTCCCAGAACTAGAAAGGATGGGATTCCCCAGATGAACTGAGGGAAATGTGCCCATGTTCAGTGTGGATGACAGTACGAGGCATGGCTGCATCACATTTTTAACACGGTAATGTGTACCTGCCAGGCTGAGCTTCCAGCCTCCAGGTGGGCTGACGATGCTCAGTGGGGTTGGGAAAGAACAGGGAGCTTTCCGAGAACCACAGATTCAGAGGCAGAGGGAGGGTGAAGAGTCTGAGCGAGCAGAGACACAGCCAAAGGGTGGAGGGCAGATGTGAGATCACAATTTATCTCAGCAACTACAGGTGAAAGCTACTCCAGGAAGCTGTCGATCAAGGCCCTGTAAGCAGGTAGGGACAGTGTAGTGGTGAGTTAGCACCAATCTCCTTGGGATTGCGCCAAGGGCTTCACAACCAGCTTTATTTTATTTTTGGCCACACCGTGCATCACGTGGGATCTTAGTCCCCCCACCAGGGATCGAACCCGCACTGCCGTGGAAGCGCAGAGTCCATGCTGCCGTGGAATTGCAGAGTCTTAACCGCTGGACCGCCAGGGAATTCCCCACAATCGTCTTCAGATAGCATTGGAACCCCCTTTGGCATGGGGAACAGAGGAAATAGGCAAGCGTGTGAGAAGGCTGTAATTACCGTGAGAAAGGTTTCAACACAGTGCTTCCGGAGTTCTTAGGAGGAAGAAATAACGGCCAACAGGGAGAGGTTAAATTTAAGAGGAAGATTGAAAAGAATGGGGACTTCCTTCTACTCTTCTCCACCATTAGATTGTTAGTTCTAATATACTAGGAACGCTGACTACTGATATATCCCAGCGCTTAGCTCATAGTAGTAGGTGGCCAACGATAATAATAATGATGTAATAGCTAACATGAATGGGGCACTGACCATTGCTAGGCCCTGTCCTAAGAGTTTCGCATACGCTACCTTTCCCAAGCTTCACAATTACTCTTGAGGTAGGAAATATTACCATCCCTGTGTAACTGGTGAGGAAGTTGGGACTCAGAATGGTTAAATAATTTTCCCACAGTAACCCATCTAGAAGTGAGGGAGCTATGGTTTTGAACCCAGATAATCTCGCCTCAGAGCCTGCACTCTTGAGCAACATGCTATCGTGAGCCTTTTTTGAGTGAACAGATGAAGAGGAGATGGCATTCCTGGGGTACAGGGTGGGGAACGGCATAAACAAAGGCTTTGAGGACCATTACTGCTGTTCATCATGTACATCGAGCTCTCCATTTCTGGGCACGTGGCAATGCTGCACTTCTCTGCCTCTTTGAAATTAGTGTGGTCATGTACGTGGCTTTAGCAATGAAATGTGAACACAAGCGATGTGCATCACTTCCAGGAAATAGTGCCCTATTCACTGCATCCTCTTTCTCTGATTCAATAACCACGGGAGCACTGATTGAGATATACCTTCAGATATACTTTCTGGGTATCTGAGTGAATACAATGAACAGAGCCTCCTGCCAACTCATGATGGACACAAGAAATTGTGTCCAAGAAATAAACTTGTAAGCAAGAAATAAGCTTTGGCAATTTAGGGTTGTTTATTAACAAAGCTTAACCTGGCCTATCCTAGCTTGTATATAAATTAGTACTAGAAATTGGGTACTCATGTAACAACAACAACAACAAAATAACCTAAAATATGTGGCTATGGTTATGGGATTTGGTAACAGGAAGCAAGATAATTATCAGAGTCTGGAAACATACTGATCCATGTTATACAGTGGTGAGTCATTTGGTAAATTGTTGTCTATAACAACTAGGAAGGTAGATGATGTAACAAATGAACGCATAACTCTAGGGGAAGTAGTTGCAAAACACATTGTTAATAAAATGTGTTGATTGCTCTTGTCAGCCTTCAACAAGGTGTTATGTACTTTGAAATAAACTCAGAAAAGAATTGGTTAAATACAAGCAGTAATGAAAGGGAATAAGAAGAGTCTAGGGGCTTCCCTGGTGGCGCAGTGGTTGAGAATCTGCCTGCTGATGCAGGAGACATGGGTTCGAGCCCTGGTCTGGGAGGATCCCACATGCTGCGGAGCAACTACGCCCGTGAGCCACAAGTACTGAGCCTGCGCGTCTGGAGCCTGTGCTCCGCAACAAGAGAGGCCGCGATAGTGAGAGGCCCCCACACCGCGATGAACAGTGGCCCCCGCTTGCCACAACTAGAGAAAGCCCTCGCACAGAAACGAAGACCCAACACAGCAAAAATTAATTAATTAATTAATAAACTCCTACCCCCAACATCTAAAAAAAAAAGAGAAGAGTCTAGACATTTGTGGACTTGTGGGATTGGAAGAAGCAACTGATCTCAACCCGATTTGTAAAAGGTAAACCCAAGAACGCCTTTGAGTAAAGAAGACATGATGAAAACCACCCTGTGTGGCAACGTTCAAATCAAGGACATGGCCCCCTCACTCCATTGTTAATGCTTCTGAATGGAGTCAGATGATTTAGAATGAAGATACAGTTAAGTGAATCTTTTTGATTAGATTAAAATGCTTCAGGGAAGAGCAGCTAATAAGTTGATAAGCTGAGAGTATCTGAGATAGAGAGAGGCATCAGGGTAGGAAGGCAAACAAATAGAGCAAAAATGGCCATTGCATCTCCAAGGGTTCTGTGTGACGGTTGCTACGTGGAACTCACTGGAACCAACAGGTAAGAAGTTGATTATGGTCGTGAGAGAGCCGTACTTCCCAAAGCATCACAGGCCTAAATTAAAAGACACAGCAATGAGAGGAGTCCTAAAATGTCTCTTGGCTCCAAGGAGAAAATGTTCCCTGATGTGTACTTTGGATATGGTCATGGAGGATAATAGGAATGGAACAGTCTCCCAGGGAGCTGGATGACATGGGGGACAAAGGCCAGAGAAGTTGCTCCAGGAGCAGAATTGCAGCCTAATCAAGAAACATTCCCTCCCCCGGAGTTGACAGCATCCTACCCAGTGGGGATTTCAGAATTGCTATGGACCAGTGACTACTGTTAGCTCCCATCTCCTTTTTGAATGGGAATGTTTATTGTGGATGGTTTGACCTTCTCCTGTCATTATGTATGGGGTGTATGGGAGGCAAGTCGTTTATCGTTTTGAGTCTGCAGGTCTCCAGATGCAGAGGAGCCACATCTGGACCAGATGCAGCTATTATAGTGCGTCATTCCCTGCTCTATAAGCTATCACACATTACGCACAGACCACACATTTTGAGGTTGACGGGGCTATGATAGGACCAGGACAGGGCTTTTGGGTTTTCTCCCCTTGATGGTGGTGGGGCATGAATATATTTTGCTTGTGGGAGAGACAGTAAGCCAAAAATTTTGTGTCCAGACACACTTTGATAGTCATTGGTGCTGTTTGCCAAATATTGTTTTGTGCATCCATGTCCTGGGCACATGGTAAGATTGCCTTTGTTGCCCTCTTTGAAGATAGACGTTGCCACGTCACTAGCTTTTGCCTATAAACAGGAACAGAAGGGACCTGTCCCACTTGCGAGAGGAAGCGTTAAGACCCTGTGCTCGTGCCCTGCCTTGGTGACTCTGGGAGCCTTTGTTGATGTTTTGTATCCATAACTTGGTCCTGGGTGACCAAGGCGAGCAGAGTTCCCTACTGACCCAAGATGGTCGGGTAGCATGAGCAAGACATAAAGTTTTGTTGTTAGAAGCCTCTCTGATTTAGGGGTTGTTTTTTACTCCCAGTATAAGGTAGCCTATCGCTAGGACAGGCCTGAAGCCAGCAAAAAAGAACAATTAGGAGCTCCATTTGATAGAAGCATAGAATCCTTGTAAGAGGAAAGCAGGGAAGAAGCTCTCAAAGGAGGGAGAAACTCTGAACGCTGTTGGGGACCATGTGAAGAGACACATGGAGTTCAGAAATGATTTCACGGTGACCTGGTAGAAAGTCTCTGGGAAGAGTGGTTACCAAGAGAGGCTAGAGGCAGCTAGACAAACTGGTCCATTGCAGTCATCCACGTGAGTGAAGGGAAGCCCTAACGCTTGAGGAGGTGAGAGGTGAACCACAACGTTTCAAGACTGAATTTAGGAAAACGGTAATTTAGTTGATTGAAGCAGGAGAGTCAGGAAGAGAAGTGATGTACTTACGAAGCAGTGAATTATGTGGGCACCTTGAAATCTCATCTTCCTGCATGCTTATCTTAAAAATATAGGATCAGTGTACATGATAAGACTTAGACTCCACAGGCTGGAAATATCTGATACAGAGATTTGGTCTGTTCCACCCAAATTTCCAAGCAGAGTTATCAATGTGCTCAGAGAAAGGGAGTTCAGGTTGTTTTAAAAGATGCCTGGGAAAGTTGCTCTCAAAATTCCCAAATTAATTTATGCAATAATTTAAAACTTTGCAGTTAGAAGTTCCTCCCTGCAGTCAACCTAAATTCCTTTGGCTGCAGTTTTGATCTCATTTCTTTCTGTTTTATATATAGGGATGTTGATGGTTTTGTTATTCATATGCGTCCTCTGTAAAGGTACATGTACTTGGGACTTACGCCCGGCCTCCCTCAAAAAGGATGAGAGGCGGCTTCTAATACATCTGCCTAGAGGTCCTTTTCAAGGAGCTGTTTTCATTCCTGCCATCTGAGGCCCATGAGATTTCCTTAATGATATAAAATGACAGCAAAGCTAATAACTTGAACTATCCTGACAAAATAGTAAACTGTAAAAAAAAAAAAAAAAAAAATCCCAAAACAACAACAACAAAACACTCCCTGTGCCAGGTAAAGTAGATTTTTCTGATCAGAGAAAAATTCTGAACAAAATGATCAACTTTAGTACTAACAGCCTCTGAATTTTAATTCCTTTTATTTCTACTGTGCCTGCCTTTGCCATTTTTGGATTTGAGAGTATATCCAGCTATATATATATATTTACTCCTACTTGACCCTGGAAAACCAGATTTTAGTAAAGCATTTAATAAAGTTATTGAAACCAAGGTGTACATGGCTCACACAGTACTTTAATATTAAAGGTGCTGAATAAATGTTTGTTACATGAATAAATTAATGAGTGAAACACGAATAAAATTTCTGACTATTATTAGCGTGTTCTTTATAGCTGGTTGTCTGCACTTTTAACAGGGAACACAGATACGAAATTGAGGGAATGGTTGCAAACAGATGGGCAAAGGAAAGGAGTTTTAACGCTCTTTGCAAACAGAAGTCTCCCTGGCAGGATAGTAAGTAGTATAGCCTAAAAGGAGTGAGGACTTTTCGTTTCCAGAACCCTCTTTGGGGTCTTCCCTTGCCCCCATCTCTCCACTGTCTCTAGGGCCTTGTTGACACTGCCACACCTGGCCGGGGCATGTGAGGAAGGCCCAGCTGACACACTGTAGAGACACAGAGCACACACACGTCCCGGGTTTGCTACTACACTTGTCCCGACCGGGCTGAACCCAGGCTCCCAAGAGGCCATCATTTCCCCCCATGACCCCATCAGCCAATGCCTACTTAACTCTTAATCTCCTCAATCCTTTGGTCGTTTGATCTTTCCTTTCTTTACCCCAGGCCAAGCCTGAGTCAAGATGTTCTCAAGGCCCTTCCTGTTTCAGCTGCATGTCTGCCTGCTTGCACTTCCAGGTCAGAACTTATTTCACTGAAGCCTCTGACATCCCCCTCAAATCTGCTCTGAATTCTCCATATCTGCCTTGAATGGCTCCTTTTCCCGGGCACCCAGTTGATCTTCCTTTTCTCTTCCATTTTGGACCCTCTTTCATATCTTTTGCTCATCTCTGCAGTCTCGGTGAGTCCATCATTCCAACCAGCTTTTTATTCTTTCTGCTTTCAACCCCTGGCCTCATATCTTAGTTGACATGTAACCTTGGACAAGTTATTTAATCTCCCTAAGACAGAGATTCCTCATTTGTAAAGTGGGGAAAATCTCATGTATGCAGTTATGGTGATTAAACAATCAAAACAAAGCAAGACAAAGAAATGTAAGCCCTGAGCACTCATTCAGGCACTTAGAACCTCATTAAAACTGAAATCTCTCTCCTGTGTTTTAAACTTTCCATTCCTTCTCTCTAAAAGGCATCTGAATTTCCTTTCATTCCTTCACCTTCCTCAAAGACACACAGACAATTCTTTCCTCTCTGAGGCTGTGATCATCGCAGGGACAGTGCAATCAATGCAGGCTCCTTTCCAAAATGGTCTTTGCTAAAGAGCAAGAGACTAGGATACAGACTATGATACTCACACGCCCATCTCATTTGGAGGAGGGTATTCACACCCCAAAGACAGACCTATTTTTTTTAAGCTGGGCATGGTGACACAGGCTGAATATAATAGGCAATTTCTTGTACCAGTGGTTTTGTTTGTTTATTTTGTCTTTTAACCAGGCTTGTTTTTCTAGCAGTGGGTTGAAAGGTATTTAGATAATTTGTCTATGAGTAAATGAATGAGTTTCCCTGTTTTAAACTTTGTCCCATTTCTTCTTATTTTTTTGGGGGGGAGGGGTTGGGAGGATAGAGGATATAAGAAGACAGTGTTATGGTTGGGAAAGATGGGAAACTATCCTGAGTTTATGTCACAGAGGACGTAAACTCACAATTTTGTAGTGTTGGGTTATGCTAGTCTGTTCGTCCTCCCATTGGAAGGGGCATCTGCTGCTACATGTTACAGTTACTGAGGGACAGGAGCGGAATATCAAAGCATTTGGGGAAAACAGACAACAAAGGAAAACAGGCATTTCCCTCCACTTAAGACAAAGAAGGAAAGATGTACGTGGCTACGTTCTTCAATATGGTTCACATCCTTAGGAAAAAAAAAATCGCTGTGCTTCCATCTTCATAGCCCGTGCCCCCTCCTTTTTCTGGGAAGAGAAGGAATACAGGAAGCTGTAGGTGGGTGGGAGGGGCATGTGGAATGTGAAGAAATAGCAGAGGACGTAGTGTGTCTAGAGAGACAAAAGGGAGAAGGAAACTTCTACATAGATAAGCAAAACAAGACACTCTAGCAAGAGGCTACAGTTTTGGGTTCCTGATGTAGAACTGACTCATTTTAAATCTCCAGAATTAAAGCTGAAGGAGAACAACCCCATCTGTCTCTTCTCAAATTATTTCATTTACCAATACTACCTTCTTTTGTCTTCAGACTGTGAACTGCCAGTGCTTTGTGCTTCATCCTTATAATTATACACGTTAGTGCTGAAAGTTTCCTCAGAGACCATGTAGACGAGGGATAGCACCTTGTGTCATGGCTGGTCAATGAGAAGTGTGGTTGAAGCTCTGTGTTGAGAAGGGATCCGAGGCCCAGTCTGTACTCAGTTGGGAGGGTGCTGGGATCCATTAATTCTGGGATCAGCTAATGCTGTCTGCACGGGGCTGGGGTGGGGCTGAGAGGGAGTAATCTAAGTGGCACCATCCAAGCTAAGAGCGTGAGACTCTCATTTAATTTGGGAGGGGGTTGGTGGGACTCAGAGACATCAAACCAGTTGCCAAAAGCCACAGAGCTATTTATTTTTTTAAAAAGTTTCAGGATTAGAAAAAGAATGATGATTTCGAGGATTAACCATCCTGAAAATAAATTAGCATTTAGGATTGAAAATAAATATTCCTGAAGCCTTTTGTTAGATACATTATCCACATTGCTGGGAGCTCTGACGGGTCCTCTCCAGAGCCAAGCATGCACAAAAGCCTGGGGCCCATCTCACCGATTTCAGAGGCGTTTCAAAGTCTATAATATCAGAGGCTGACTATTTCTTCCAGGAGAAATTTTTTCTTACTGCTTGGATGAAGGGATAAAGAACTACGAAGAGATTTAAAGTGTTATTTGCTTAGGATAATGGACATTTATTTGAATTTAACTTTAGAATCTTTTACATGACAGCTCACTTAACATCATTTTTTAAAAGTTCTTTTTACAGTCTATTGAATAAAAGTCCACGATGGGATTTGAACATGGCTTTAACTAATCATGGAAGCAGACAGGAGTCTCCTTTCCAGAATAAATAGCATATTATAGCAAATCCAAGTCAAAGACTTAAATCCCTCATCAGAGCCAAGCTGTGGTGACCTGCTTTGAGGGAACTTGGGCCTCCAAACCTCTCTCCTACTTGCCTGAGAATTTATTATTAAACATTCAGAAGTTCTTTTTGAAAATACTAATATTCTCGGGTGATATGCCATTTCAAATTCGTTGTTCGTTAATAATGAAGAAAGAAGGAAAAGCTAGCAGTGAGGGGAAGGGATTTGTTACTATCTGTGGGAGAAGAGAAGGGAGTGGGAGGGATAACGGTCCCCAGAGAGCAGCTACAGAAGTTTTGCAGCCCAAAGATGGAGTTCATTGTCTCAAGACTCCTTCTGACTCCAGAATGTTCCACTGACCTTAGGCCTTAGCTACCTGAAGACACAATCATTGACATTAAGTAGCTGAAGAAAACTAGCCTCAGAAATAAGGTCTCAAGATGCCTTTGGAAAACAGAAAAGAAAGAAGAAAAACAATGTAAGAAAGTGTAGGAGTGCCTCTTCTCCAACATTCCTGAGAGAAGATGGGAGTTGAAAACCTCAAACAAAATGTTTGCCCCATCTCACTTGGCTAATTTTAGTTATCTTGGTTCATGGCTATGATTCAGCCCTAAAGCTGTGAATTGCTGAGGAGGAAGGAGGAAAAAAAATGGACTTAAATGTCAAAGAAGTAGGAACAAAAATATAGTTTTCTTTTTTGGGGAACTAGAATTCCAGGATATGGGGATCTTTTTTCTTATGAGGGATGGAATGCTTCGAACTAGAAAAATAATGAGCTCCAGTCAAAACATCGTCAAGAAAGAAAAGAATGGATGATGAGTTATGTCATGTCCGAATTTTTGCTTTCCTAGTGTATTCCCCCTTTTTCCCTTGTGTACCTCTTGAAATCTCATTAAACTAGACATCACTGAGACACCTATGTTGTTGAGTATGATGGAAGCTTAATATGTGGACCGTAAGGGGAAAGGGAGCTCCTAGAGCAGATGAGGGAGAAATGAATGGAGACAAACAGACTATGACAAATAAGTCTGGGGGAGGTGATGGTAGCACAGGGAAGAAAGGCGTGTTTGAATGACGGTGAGCTGTTGTCTTGCCTACTGAAGAACAGAGGGTGACAGAGATGGTTTGGTGAAACTCCATCCTTAGAAAAGAAAAAACGTTTTTCAGTGTAGTAGGTGTCCCCTAGTAAATTGGGTACCATTTGGAATTTCCATAGGTTTGGAGGAAGAAAAGCACAGTCACTAATACTCAGGTACCTGACCTTTCTACCATCAGTTTAGCTACTATCTGTGTGTTCACCTTTTTCTGCTCTTCAAACTTCTGAACAGTAAAAAAAAAATATATAGGATGGTTGTAAAAACAGGCTCCAGGACATGAAAGGAAGATAACGTCAGGTGGGAGGAAAATGAAAGCGTTCCAGTGACTTCAGAGCAGATTCCCCACAGCCCTGAAGCTAATAAGGAGATGGGTCCACGACTCAATGGTGAAAGCTGATTTCTGCACCTCCCCTGTCCTCAGCCTCCTTAGAGCACTCCCCGCACCCTCCCCTGTGGCTCTGCTCTTTTCTGTTCTCCTCGGCCCTGGTAGGACTCGAGCAGCAGGACTCATTGTATCTCATCCCCCACAGCCCAAAGCGTCATGCATCTGATGTGACGTGCATCCCAACAGGTAAATGAATGGGATATAAAGGGGGTGGAAGGGACTCTGGAAGTTGCAGAATCCCACTGCTCGGTTTGCATTTGAGGATACTGAGATCTTGAGGGTCCAAGAGAATTTCTTGCCCAAAGCATCCCCAGTTTTTTGCATCTTCTAGAAGATGTCAGTTAACACCACGGCTGTGACTACCTTTAATTGCCTCTAGGGGAGAGATATTCTAAAGTTCACAGAAGATACTTCCCAGAAGGTTCCTTGGCCCCCCCCAATTTTCATACCACCTCGGCCCACTGCCATTATTACAAATCCAGTTCTTTTCAGACTGGCTCAGTTCTTTTCTGAGCCTCTGTGAGGGGTGCCACAGTGCAATGAAGACCCGATTGTACTTTCCATTTCTGTGATCAACTGTTACCTTGTGTGGCAGGGTTAGGGGTTACATAGTATTTCCCACACTGATATGTCAAAGTCCTAAATTTAATACCTGTGAACATGACCTTGTCTGGAAATAGGGTCTTTGCAGATTTAATCAAGTTAAAAACGAGGTCATTATTGATCCAATATGACTGACGTCATAAGAAGACAACCGCGCGAAGACACGGAAAGTAGAAGGCCAGGTGACGACAGAGGCGGAAATCAAAGTGCCGTAGTTGCGAGCCAAGGGTGGCCGGACACAGCCAGAAGCTAGGAAGAGGCAACGAGGGATTATTCTTTCCAGGTTCAGAAGGAGCGTGGCCCTGACAATACCTTGATTTCAGACTTCCAGCTTCCAGAACTGTGAGATAATAAATCTGTACTCTTTCAAGTTCATGGTACTTGGTCATGGCAACACTAGGAAACTATCACCTGCAGTAATAAAGGCAAAGAGGAAGGGTAACCAGAAGCCGAAGGAAAGAAAGAGCTGCTTTTCTTGGGTTGGTTTACTAATGTCACTGGTATTCATTTTTCCTTGAAATGACCCACAGTGGTTCCACACGATCCTCTGAAAAAAAGTTCATGAGGAGACCCTCTCTGTCACTTCTTTAAAATATAATATATTGATAGTTTGCTATTTGAATACATTTCCATGATAGAAGTCAGCTGTTTTTTAGTATTCTGGGTTTTAATAATCTAGTTTCTTCTCCTCAATCTGATGGATTTGGTCTTTTTTCTGTTTTATTTACTTTGCCTTTTAATATTTTATTTTGTAATGCCATATAAATGCACGGATAGTAATATGTATTTCCTCAAAATATGGAATCAAAGGCACTTAAGAATACTAATTACCCATAATACTTTTTTTAGTCCAAATGATGTTCCCCACGATGATCTGTTCCAAGGCTCTGATTTGCTCTCCAGAAATAATATTAACAATTAAATCAGGCCTTACAATAATCAGTTTCAGTAGTTTCTTTTGTAATGCTGTTCTCTGTTTACAAATAGCACACACTGAAGTAAGGACTATTTAGAACCATATTTTTCAAAACAAACAAAAATTTTTAAGGTCTTACAAATTATAATATGCATCGAGTGTCCAAGTTTAAAACCATCTGTCAAGAATTTTCACATATTACCCCATTTTTAAGCATAGCCACATTCTATAACCTTCTCCAAGATAATCTACTCTATTTTATTACTCAATCATCTGAAAAATTCAAGAGTTTTTTAAGGAAGCATTGCCCCATAGATTTAGTGGCTAAACAACATCTAAGAGTGGGGATACACAGATATCCTCATTGGTCAGAAATCTTAATTCTTTTTAGAGGCCATTCTGGATCGTTGCAAACTCTTTTGGAAGGTTGGGGGTTCAGCTTATGCTCTATGCAGGGCGCAGCTGGATGCCTGTGTCTTTGAAGGCACTGGGATGTATGAGTCAGACCCAAGGTCAAAATCAATAGAACATTCAATACCTCACAGTGCTCCATCTGTGGGGTGTTTTCTGCCCCATTTACGCTAGAAGTGGCAAGAATGGATCGTAGGTGATGATACAGGGGGCCGGGCTACCGGAAGTAGAGCGTGGGAAACACTTACTTGAGTGTGGTGAGTTCTGTAAGGGATGGCTGAGTAGCCTTGAGATAGCTTTCCCTTCGCGCAGCAACTTTGGGAGAAGGCTTGGGGCTGGTGTCCGAGTCCCCGCTGTCTTCATCTCCCATGGCCTTGATGTAACTGCCGCTCCGCATTCTGCGGCAGGGAATTTCATCATCTTTACCTCGAGGGGTGTACCCTGTCCATTCATCCTGAGGGACCTATGCAGATACAAAACAGACAGTTCATGCTTTATACAAGTCTATCTTCTTCTTTTCTTTCCTGACTGTGAATATGGGTAATACGGGTAATTATGTAAAACTTTAGGCATTAACTTTTCAACCATAGTGTTTTACCATAATTGGTCTGAAAATATTTTGAATACATGCACATCTATGTCTCAAGCTTTGAAAGAACCTGGGTACTGGGAAAAAGTATAACCATTTGATTCACTTCTCCGTTTTCTCACGCTGAAAATGATTGTCAGGCATACGGGTGCCAGTGGAAAGCGGTTTTATTTGAGCTTTTCAATGGTTTGTTTTTAGTTGTTATTTAAAATTCAGGAAGGTTTCTCCTTCACCTTCCCTGAGTCTTCCATCTCTAGCATATTGTATCCATAGTGCTTCCTCCTAAACCAGTGGTCTACACCAGATGCATTCGCTCCCCAAGCACCGATTCTTTCTGAATCCTCTTAATTTGAATTCAGCTTCCATAGAGTGCTCGAAACACTCTTTGAAGGTTTCCAATGATCTCCTCATAAAAGCTAGCGGCACTTTCTTAATTGAAATTTTTCTTGGCCTCTTCACACACACACACACACACACACACACACACACACACACACACACACACACACACACACACACACACACTCAAAACACCTCTTAAGAGTCTCTCCCCTTTTGGCTTTCTGGTTACTCTACTTACCTGAGTTACCCACTACTTATCTGGATTGTTCTTTCCCTCTAGCTTTGCTGGATCCTGCTGCAAGTCCCTAATTGTGGGGACCCCTCAAGACAACGTTCTCAGCACGCTGTTCGTTTTTCTTTCTACAGTCATTTCCTTTGAGTTCAGCAGGGCACCACAGTGTGCTACAGAGGGCTTCTTTCTGACCTTATTTTCAGTTCTTAGATTCCCCAGTTCAACATGGACCCAACCTAGGGTCTCATATCTCCTCCATTTGGTAAAAGAAATGCACAATAATGGCCACTCTTTGTATCCATTAAGAAGTAACAAACATCCTACGTACTGTGCACAGCACGCTGCACAGGGCTTAATGAAAAGAGACCAGAAAATGGGGAGGCTGGTTCTTGGCCTCAACAGAGGTGAGAAGACAGAGCATACAAAAATTTGGCAACAGTTCCAAGTCAACGTGTTAGCAAGTTTCAGATGTGGTGCTGTAGATGGACTATGCACTAAGGAGACACTAGGAACAGGAGTTATCAGTAATGGTGATAGGGAAGGAGGATCCAGGAAGGACTCCTGAGAACTGGCCAGGTTTGCACTGAGAAGGTAAAAAGGTATTGACTGTTTTCATGCTAACTATTCACTGATTATCCATTAAATGATGCCATGTTTCATTATTAACATTTAACTGGGCTAAGAAATTTGCTTATACGATCTTGTTTCATCGATACAACAACTCCGTGTATTTTTCTGTATTTCTCGGAGGAGAAGCAGAAGCTCAGAGAGCTTAAGAAATTTGCCAAAGAACACATAACTAATAAATGGCAGCACTGGGGTCCAAAGCATTTTAACTCAAAGACGAGTGTTTAGTCAATCTAAGATTTATGATTAATAACATACACATTTTAAATCTAAAGTGTTAACTGTCCACAATGATACACACACAGAGTAGACACAGATTTTTAAACATTATCGGTTCTAGGAACTGAGGACAGACGTTCCACTGAAAGCACTATGCTTTCCCCCTTAATTTATACATGTATCTATATAATTTGAAAACGTATATCTAGAAACATCAGACTGAAGAGATGCTACTATTCCTGGACCTGAAAACAGTGGTTTGTAGGTTCTAATGCTGAAAACTACCAATGAAGTTTGGTTAAGCTTCACTATACAGCTTATTTTATTTAACAAACTCTTAAATCATGCTTCCTATGTGCAGGCACTGTTCTAAAGGCTTTATACAGGTTAACTCATTTGATCCACACAGCTAAGGGCACTATTATTATCCCCATTTTACAAATGAGGAACCTGAGGTTATGTAACTCGCCCAACGTCCCAGCTACAAAGGGGCAGAGTTCCAGCCCAGCAGCTCCTGGGGTCTTGCCATGACCATATTTGATGCTGTCTCTCTCTGTATGATCTTGTGGCACCTACAGAACTGAACAACTATAGTCCCATGACACCTTTGTCATCCATCACGTCTGATCCATTTGCCATTTATTAATTATGGTAGTAGCAATGTAGAGTTTTTGCTTTTTTAGCTAAAAACCCATCCACATCACCATAGCAACAGGGAGACTTCTTAGGGAAATTATAAATGCTGAGAACAGTCTTGTTTTCCTTCCATTGGCAGGTGAGTCACTGCAAAGATATGATCATACTCAGAACCTCATTATTGGCTCAGTAATTACATCTCATAAATTAAGTTGGTACAGCTGAGGGTCACGGAGGAGGCAGCCAATGCTTGCCATTTCTCAGTACTGATGCACAGCTCATAAGTGTCGTTCTCTGAACTACGTCAGAGACCAATGACAACTTATAAGCTCATAATGCTTATGAAACAAAACATGGCAAATTTTTGTTTAGGTGTTTTGTTTTTTTCAAAGTTAGTTTATGGTAGAAACTTGGTCTTATACTAGAAACAGGCTGCAACTGTTGCTAAGGGAACCAGCTGGGAAGTATTTAATGTGTATATGTTTCAATTAAACATATTTTTCAAATGATATCAGCTAAGAAGTTTATGGAAGTGATTTGCTTTGGAATGGGTTTTAAAAATCAATACATTATTCCTACACTGAAAGGTAGCCTACAATAAATTACATGTAAAATAATACAGAAATTAGCTCCAGGAAAAATGTAAAGAAACAGAACCTCAAGACTTTGGAGAAGAAAAATACTGCTGCTGAACAATAAGGGCCAGCAAAGTCGCTATAATTTGAGCCACAGTTTTTATTATGTCTCTTAAATTTGAAAGCAAAAGAGGAGGCAGTGGTTGGTTACATTGTTTTCAAGGAAAGCATACCAGTTTGTTTAGGGGCCAGGGCATGAAATGTTACTCCCTTTCCATTGAAAAGAAAGGAGAGTCATGTGCTGCAGCTACTATTGTGATCTAGTCAAGGTTGCTGTGTCTTTCTGTGTCAGTTGCACAGAGAGAAAAGATTTAGGCAAATCCAAAGAAAAAACTAACCTTGCAGCTGTCTGAGAAAACCTTCCTATTACTGGTCCTAGTGGTTAGGGGAACGGAAGTCTTTGTAAGAAAGGGAGGCTGGAGCAGATAAAGGAGCAGCCTGGGCACCTGTTGATGGCAGGCAAGCCAGATGTCCTGCTTGCCTTCACGAGCTTCGTGGGGCGGTTAGACCCAGTAAACGTTAAAGAAACAGCAATAAAATCAGTCTAATAAAGCTTAGGGTTTAACAACAGTATGGGTTAGAGAAAAAGAGGACTATTTGTTTTTTAATGCGTATGTTTAAGCATGAAACTCCAGTGGAGAACTTTATTTTTGAGAGAAAAAGATGAGGATTAGTGTGCATTTTTCTATTTTGGGGATAGCCAGGCTATAACTTAAACCATATGTCATGGTTCAGGAGTAAAAAGACCTATCTTTGACAAGGAAGGACCATAACCAGGTGCTATCATCCTCTAATTACAGGATGAAGATGCTGTCTTAGTTGAAATAGTGTCATGGGCACTGAATGATGGGCCATCCTAATGCAAAAAGAGAAAATTAATACCACCTAATGGTGGCATGCTTACATTTTCTGTCTCCCTCTTTGCCTCTCTCCTTGTCTGCCTCCCTTCTTCCTTCACTTTTGCAAGGTTTTTTTTCTTTTTTCCAGAGAAGGCAGGATTTATTACTTGCAGCAAGTAAGGAAAACACCTGCTTTCCCAAAGCGGTGTCTCTGCAAGTATTTTTTGCTTGTTCATTTTCAAGCCATGGTCTGGGTGCTGGGAATGTGCAGGCAGTGAACCGTACAAACGTTGATCCCAAGTTGTGGAGCTTACATTGCAGAAGGAGAGCAGGAAGAGATGGATGATAGACAAGTATACCCATAAATGAACAAGACGATTTCAGAAACCATAAATGCCATTAGGAAAATAAGATGGGGTGATGTGACAAAGGGGTTGGAGGAGAACTCCTTTAACGTGTTCCTCAGTGAAGCCACTGGGAAGAGGTAACATCTACGAGGAGATCAGTTCCGACCAAAGGAGCCAACCTGGAGGAGAGCTGGGGAAGTGCTTCCAGGCAGAAGGATCAGCCAGTGCGAAGTCTCTAGAGTAGGGATAAGCTTTGTGTGTAACTGAAGCCTAGGAAGAAGACGCCATTGTGGCGGGAGAGTCCTGACCAAGAGGGAAATGCCAGGAGAGGCTGGGGAGGTGGGACCAGGTCACACAGGCTCTTGTAAACCCATCTCAAATCTTCCTTCAAGCGGAACTCAGCAATCCCAAAGCTCCCTCCAACTGCTCCAGCCTAAATCCAACTCCTTTATGAAATCTATAGCATGTACCATCTACATAAGGGGTCAGCCAACTGTAGCTCACGGGTGAAATCCAGCTTGCCATCTGCATTTGTAAATAAAGTTTTATTGGCACACAGTCATGCCCACTCATTACGTATTGACTGTGGCTGCTTTTAAATTAGAAGGGCAGAGTTGTATGGTTGTGATGGAGACGGTATGGACCCTAACCTGATCCACAGATTCTTTCTAGTACTTAAGTTGCATAATCCTACAATGGCATTTATATATATGACTTGTTTTCTGTGTCTTTGTGTCATCTCTCCAATGGCTCAGTAAGCTTGCTGAAACTGGGGGAAGCCGTACTGCTGAAGGGTTAGGGGCTTGGGCTCTGCAACCAGCTTGTCCAGGTTTGGGTTTCTGCTGGACCACTAAATAGGGACCTCCATGGACTCATTAATTAAATTCTCTGTGCCTCAGTTTCCTTGTGTGTTTCCTACCCCATAAAGTTATACATGGATTAAATGAGGTAATGACCACGAGCACACAGGAAGAGCTCAATAAAGGTCTGTTTTATGGGAGTTCTGCACTCGGCACACAGATGCTCCCTCATGGTGGGTGACGTTCGCTTTCCAAGAAGACTCTCATGCCTTGCTTTCAATTTCTTTGATAATGGAGGGGCAGAAATAATTGACATATATTAAGCAAAAACTTAAATTTCTAATATACTGCCTACGCCCATCATTTTTAAGTGAGACTGGCCCATCAGGAAATACTCTACATTCTCCGTCCCGGGGACTCATCTCTATTCTGTAGGACCGAGGGGGGAGCCTGCTTCCTTGGGCCAGCTGAAGCTGGCCTGGCTTCCCAGTGATCAAATCTCAAATGACTCCTTTTTGTTCATAAAGCAGAAATCTTAAGGAAAAGGAAAACTCCATGGGAGATATTTTTGTATTTGGAGAAGCTATTTTTCTTTTAGAAACCTTGACTCAAGACCTATGCATTCCAGATGTCTGAGGACGGTTAAGGCCAACAGCCTGTGGTGGTCAGGGAGGTGCTGGGCTGCACGAAGTGTCTGCTCTGTGCAGCGCTTAGTCACTGTGGTGGGGAGAGGCTGGAAAAGAAGAACTAATTAATTCCAACAACAATTTTGCATTCACTCACTGTGTGTGACCTGGAATGAGTCACTTCACCTCTTTGATTCAATTTTTCCATCTATAAAATGGGGATGATAATAGATGTATAATGAATAGAGATAATGTGTGTGAATATAGCTTGTGAACTTCAAAGCACCATTAAAAATCTGAGAATAAATGTTACAGATCTGTCTCCTCGTGGCTACTTTTCAAGTATGGCAAGCTATAAATATCTTGGGATTAAAAAGCAGTGGTGTTTTAACTAACATCCTTCTAGTCATTAAAGTAGATATTCTAGTATAAAGATATAAAAGCAAAGGGAATATATATATGTAACCCTACGTAAAAATAGAAAAATCTCATCTATATGAAAATATAAATAAAATATATTATTATATATTTCTATTTATAATATATGTAATTTATAACATATAATATAATGTATATTATATATATTTTATATATCTATAAAAGGTTTCCCATAGGGAACCTTAAAGTGGCATGATTCAAGGTAATTCCTTCTGTCTGAATGTCTCAAACTCTTTGCTAATTTTTTATTTTTGGTGGGGGCAGGGGGAGGTTATCCTACTCCCCTCTTGGCTAATAGGATTTCTATTCTATTCTGAATAGACAAGGTACCCCACTTTTACACTTCCTCAGCTTTCCCCTGAACTCCAAATGTCGCATTTTACCGAATCCAAGATACCAACATAAACTCCTCAATACATTTTTGTACCACTAAGAAAGAAACACCACCAATTAAGCTCTGACACTCCATAGATTAAATGATACATTCCAATATCAAAGATGCTAAAACGTGAGAAATATGGAGCTCAGGAATCTATCAAACAGCTTTTTAAAGAATACGTGCAAAAATAAGAACACGAATGGATGTATTCTGGGATAGCAATTATAGAACTTAATGTTTGTATTCCTTAGTGACCAGATTAATAACAGTTAGCATTCAGCTATGTCATGCTTTGGCCCAAAACATAAGTTTACACAATTGTCTCATGATGTTTACAACCGCCTTGAAGGATAGGAAGAGTAAATATTATAATCTCAGTTTATCAAATAAAGAAACTGAAGTCCAGAGACGTTAGTAGCTAGGTCAGAGTGACACCGCGCCCAAGCTGGGAGGGGTCTGCCATACACAGTCCAGGGATGTTTTTTCTTCGTATTTAGATCTTGGTGGTTTTAGGAGTAACAATTGTCATTTTATGATGATCTAAAGAACACAGAGTTCAGATAAGAAAACAACTTCTGAGAGTTTTAAAGTCTGAGGAAAAAATAATTCATAAACAAAGAACTACATGCCTTGAAATTAAAATAAGACATACTATTGCAGACATGGGAAGGCTTACTTTGAAAAGGCCCTTCCAATGCACATGGGGTTTAGCTGAGCTGCTGTCATAGCATATAACTCAATGTAGATAGAGTCAGACATTCTGTGCCAGGGATGGTCTGGGAGCCGATGGCTGGGAGATGAAGCCATGTGTGAGTGACTCCTTGAGAGCAGATTATCTCAGGATGGGAAGTTGGATGGTGAGGTTTGGAGTAATGAAAATGCGTGAGATTTGGGGAAATCTGAGAGCCACAAAAGGAACGCAGACACTTAGAAAGCCGGGACAGCCGAAATGGAGCATGTGTCCTGAAATATACCAGGGGACGCCGGGGTAATTCTGTGAGCAGTTCTGGGCTGCAGAGATTTGGGAGGAAAACACATAAACCTAAGGCAGAGGTGAGGTTTAGAGCCAGCTTCTATTTCATCAGGGACCAAAGAAGCTGGGAGAAATAACTTAGGCATTTGGTTCATTAGGTAGAAATGAAGACAGTGTAGCAAGGAAGAGCTGTGATTAAAATGGTGGGTAGCAATACTAGGCTTTTGCAAGGCTACCCATTAGCAGCTGTTGATTTCTTCAACAACTGAGCATTTCAGTGGAAGCAACCAGGTAAGTGAGGGCACTTGGCTATAGCTGAAGGGGGTCAACCTATTTGGCCTTTTCTGAGCTTGATAAGGAAGGGTAAATAGGAGGAGGCAATCCTGTACTTAGGAAAGGAAAGCTGGGGATCTGAGATAATTACAGAATAAGCTGACATTTATAGAGTAATCTCAAGGGCTGGAAGCGATACCAAGGTAACTTTATTTTAATCCCTCTAGCAGTCCTATGAAATAGACACTCCTGTTTCCATTTTACTGCGGCAAAACTGAACTCAAAAAGCTGGACTGACTTGCCCAAGGTCATCATAACGAGTAGGAGTCTGCATTTATCTGATACCAAAGCCTTTGAGGATAGCACACTGCCTCTGATATGCGGATTGAGGGTGTGAACAAATTAACTTTAAAAAAAAAATGGAGTGCGTGCTCCCATGCTCTGTACTTTTTAAAAATAAAATATAACTGTTGAAATAAGCACACACAGTAGCTTGCCCCTAATTGGCTAGCACGGATAAAGAGGGTTTAAAATAATAAATACGGAAAATAATTGTGAGATAAAGCAGCGCTTACTGTCTCACCATGGTGTGGCGCCCTTAACAACCGCTGTTCTCAGTTTTTGCTTAAACGTGCGTGGACAGTTTGTGAGGAATCAGAAGACCTGCCTGCCTGCCACGCTTTCAAGGGGGCTGTGAGGGCCTCCAGGCACTCTGGTGGTTCTTCAGCATTTGTAAGAAGGCTTTGCCCTGGACGTCAAGGTCCTGCCTAGCGCTCTGTCCGGAAATGGCTGTAATGCATCGGCCTTCTAAGCACTTTTAGTGAGCTCTCAGATTCCCTACTCACTCGGCTTCTCTGCATCTTCTTTGCAGCTGGGAGAACTGCTTTTCTGCTCCACACAGCTTTCAACTTGACAAATGCGACTTGGCATAAATGTCCCTGTAGCCTTTTTAGCTTGCTCTTTTCAGAGCAAAAGCAGAAAGAAAAAAAAAAAAAAAAAGCAAGAATAGGAAAATTACAATTACACGATGTGTAGATCCCATGGCCTGATTTCCCTGGCAACCACCCTTTCTAACTCCCCTTGAATCCTGAAGCTGGTGTCAAAGTTAATTTGCTTAAGATTGCTGAAAAATTACCTATCAAGGACAAGAGTAAATACCTACCTCTTTTTAAATAGGGCTAATACCCATGGCCACATCTCTCTCCAAATAACATTTTAAAATACCCTTGAATAGAACGTTGTAAACAGTGCTATTTGATGGTGATGCATTCGCTGCTACCCTGTGGAATTATTCTCACCCACGTATGTTTACAGGTATCTACGGGGTACCTTGCACCATAGCAGTGCCAGGGCGATACACCAAAGACATTTCACAAAACACAGTCTGGTCTCAAAGGGGTTTACAAGTTTTAAGCGGATCGGGCAAATCTGGGGGGTAGATGAAGGAAAAGAGTAAAAATAGCTTTAACGCGAATCCAGCTAAGTCGAGTATTAGATTTCAGTACCTCCGAATTACCTACTGGCTTTGTAGTTGGTTCTTATGAATCCTCTTCTTGGTGCTAAAACTGTTCCTTTGGAGTTGAATGTATCTGTGCAAATGCAAAGTGCATTTCCATTGGGAAATGGCACTGCAGGAGAAATGTGGAGGGGCAACGTCTGTGACCCCTCAAAGGAGGGGAAGGACCCATGGGCCTTTGTGGGGCTGGCAGAAAATATTGCTGAGGTGATGCTCACGTCAAAGGGGGCACGATCTGTTGGGAAGATACCCCTGTGATACCAGAACAAGAAATAGTAACTACGGTACTATATTCCAGTATCATATGAGGAGAGGGGAGGAAAACACATTTTATTCATTGTCTACCCTGTATTTTGATTGTAGTGAACGTCTGTGGCTTCTGCTACCCAGTTCTACTTCTGATTCTTGGTTTCACATCCCACGATTTTGCTTTGGGGAAACCTTGCTCCCCCCCAATTGAGGTCTCCATATGTCTCAGGAGTAGCAGAGGCCTTGGCATATCACGTTCCCCAGCTCTATCGCTTGTCTCAGGGCTGAGCGTGTGATCTAAGGCTGTTCAATCAGCAGGCATCTCCCGACCTTTGCTTGGAAGCTGGGACAAAGATTGTTCCTCTCCTGCAGTGTATCTATAGGGAAGCAATTAGCTTCAGGACCCACTGGCAGCCGTTTTACATTCCCTGCTACACAAACATTATCTCAGGTAATACGAAACCCCAGCATGGTTAGTCATTCCACTGAAAAGATGAGAGAGTTGAGACTTATGCTTTAAATAACATCCTCGAAAATTTATAGCTAGTAAACCGTAGTCAGAATTGAAAGACACATTTGTCTCACTCAAATTTCTATGATCTTTTCATCATATCATCATATCATTCTGTAACCTTCAACACTTAGTAATTTTCCATTAAACATAAAACTCAAACATCAAGTTGCTGGGAGATACAACACTATAACATTTTGAAACCTGTAACAAGTAGTGAGGGTTGGCTGCTTGGAAGAACCGAAAGACTTTAAAAAATAATGCCCGCAGAACACCCGTCACCCAGCAGTTATAGCTGGCTACAAGTTTGAGTGAAATATAAGCAAGAACATAATTCTAATAGATAGCAAGATAAAAACACCAGAGGTTTAGGTCTACGGTAAATATATGTATTTCCACTGACTATACAGAGATAAGCTAATTTAGAGTCCTTAGTTTTTAATGCAACTGTTCATTTCTCACATGTCTTTCTGACATATTGGAGGCATGTCTGTTGGCTTGCCATGGCTAGCTAAGCCATCATATTTTTCCATTATTTTTGCAGTCACTAGCATGTAGGTTTCTGTACTATAATTCCATGACTCAAATCCCCTGAGGCAAACTAGACTTCTGTGTCTGGTGTTCAGAAGCAGCGAAGTGGGTAGAAGGTTAGTGAGCTTCCTCCTGGGGTCAATAGAAGCCCAGGTGTAGAAATACCATTCATCAAAAGTAAACTTCAGTGTTGGCTAAAATTTTATGACTCTCCCAGCATGTATGGAGACCCCAGTCCTTGTCAAATGCTTATGAGCATGGATCTTTCTCCTTAGAATGTAAAGTCTGATCATCTTATTAGGAGCAACTGTTAAAGCTCGTTTAGAGTCTAAAAATTATCAAGTCCATCATCTCCGGTATTAATACTTCATTTCCAAATTATGAATTTTGAAATGAATTTCAGCAAATATTTTCCTTTAGTTTATCATGAATTTGGGGATATTAAGTTTCTCAGATGACGCTATAAATTATTATACTTGTGAAGCATTCACTGAGGCATTTGGTATCTATTAAATAAAACTCAGCAGATTTAAGAAGAGACCCAAGTAAAGATTTCCTGCTTTTCATCGCTATCATATGATTACTACTGCATCTTGGTGATGTTTGGACTTTTTATTCCAAGTTACGTTTACAACACCTGAAAGTGTACTGCATTCAAATGGACCCAAACAGAATCCTTCCTTCCTGAATACCACACTCTAATATAACCATACGATCATCTTTCAAATTACGTGAATCTAGAAAGAACTGAATAATATTTTGAGTGTCCTTTGCACATGTGTAACACAAAATTCCACGTTAATAATTCTTGTATGGGGAAACTGTCTCTTGAGGATTTGTACTTTAAGCCTATATTTCAACCCACTTCCTCTAGACAGCATGATATCTAGAGCTAAGAGTTGTCACTAGAGCCTGGGCACAGATGAGTGATACACCCAACAGCTACCTGAACCAGGATTTCCAAACTAGCTCAAGCTCCAGTGAGAGGGCGTGTCCCACCTGGAGTATTCATTGTAGGGTTTGAGGTAAGGTTTCTTAGACCAAACTTTATGATGGTATTCTTTTCCTTTGCTTAGTGGTTAGGCTGGAAGTAAAATTACAATACCATTTCTTTTGTGATGTTTTCAAAATACTGTTAAAGTATTCACTCACTTCTCCGATACACATTTGTTATTCAATGTATATTATTGTGAAGTAGCTGCTTCTTTAGTCACAGGGGACACGGCAGTGTATAAACCGGAAAAACAATTGCCTTCGTGGGGGAAGGAGGAAAAGGACATTCATATGATAAATAAAATGTACGTTACATGGTGAATGTGCTGTGGAGAAAAAGAAAGCCGGGGAGGGGGACCAGAGGGTACGTGTGGGCGGGATGTGCAGTGTTGAAGGGTGTGCACAGACCCGGAAGGTCTCACTGAGAAAGAGACCTCCCAGTACAGATCAGCACGATGGGGGGCGAGGGATTAGCCCTGAGATCTGTAGGGTGAGTGCTCAAGGCTGAAAGAAGTGTGAGAAGGTCCTGAGGGGAGGCCAGGTGGGAGGGAGAGGAGACTGTAGGTGAGCACAGCTGTGTGTGATGGTGGGCGTGATGGCAATCAGGTGTGGGGTGCAGATCATGTGGGCTTTGCAGGCCATGGTGATGACCGTGACTTTGACTCAGGGTGAGATGGGAATAGATCGGAGGTTTTGATGAGAGATGGGACACTTTCTGGCTTAAGAGGATCACTTCCGGTGCTGGTTGAGAATGGCTAGAAGGGGGTAAGGGTAGGATCAGAGGGACAGTGTGGGGGGCTTATGCAGTCATCCAGACTAGAGTGGAGGTGAGGGATGCTGGTGGTGGAGGAGGAGATGGGGAGAAGATAGGGCCAGCGGGTTTCTTAACGATGATCGGGACATGGGTGTTGCAGGTAAGAGGGGAGTTATGAGAGACTCCAAGGCTTTTGGCCTCATCAGTGGGATGGAGTGAATTCCCATTAGCTGAGATGAGGAGGCCCAAGGGAGGTGCAGAGATGGGGGACGAAGCTTAGGAGTTCAGTCGGGGACGCGTTCAGTTTGAGATGCCCACGAGACATCTCAGTAGAGAGACTGAATGGGGATGTGGGTATCCAAGCCTGGGAGTTCAGTAATGTGGCTGGGAAACCAAATGTGGGCAGTCCCATGGTATTTAAAGCTCTGAGAATAATGAGGTGATCTAAGAAATGTAAAAGAGGGCTTCCCTGGTGGAGCAGTGGTTGAGAGTCCGCCTGCCGATGCAGGGGACACGGGTTCGTGCCCCGGTCCGGGAAGATCCCACATGCCGCAGAGCGGCTGGGCCCGTGAGCCATGGCCGCTGAGCCTGCGCGTCCGGAGCCTGTGCTCCGCAACGGGAGAGGCCACAGCAGTGAGAGGCCCGCGTACCGCAAAAAAAAAAAAAAAAAAAAGAAATGTAAAAGAGAGAAGTGGCCCAAGAGATGTGCCCATTGGGCACCGATCCAACCTCAGGAGCTGGGGAGTTGGGCAGGAACAAGCAAGGCTGTCTGAGAAGGGTCACCGAGGTGTGGTCCTCAAGGCTGAGTGTGGAGGGTTTGTTGAGGAGGAAGGAGTAATGAACTGTCACGGTGATTGTTCCCTGGTCTTAATCCCACTGGGGCACGAAATCAGCAAGGTTCATTTTAGCCCCGGGTCCTGAGCTGCTCTATCCGAAGGGTTCTGTGTTGTTAATCAGCTTTATCTTCCCAGCAAGCTGCTTCTTGAGTCCAAGGCTTTTGTTTTCTTCTTTCTCTCTCTCTCTCTAAAGCAGGAGCTTTTGAACACTTTTTAAACTATGTTTCACAGTAAGAAATACATCTTACTTTGGAAATGGGTACATGCACATACGCCACTGAAAGAAAACTACTTAACCTCTCTGCATGCCACGCACTCTCTCTTCTATTTTCTTCTATTGTATTCTACTTAATTAAAAATAATGTTGTTTGTGACCCACTGGATTGATTTCACTAACCACTAATTGGTTGCGGCCATTGGTTTGAAAAACATTGTGTTTTAGAGCATCCAGTACCGAGCGCCGCCACGCTCATTATTCATCAGAGAGACAATGTGATTCATCTTTGTTTCTCCCAAAGCGCCTTCGATAAAGTAAATGCTTAAGACGTGCTTGCTTGTTGGATGAATAGCTATGAGACCCTAAAGTAATACTCCTTGAATTGAGTGCTCCGGTTCTTAGTTACCTTTACATTTACTGATTGTATTTTTGTAGAAGAATATTTCTAAATGGCTGTCTATCTTCAGAATAAGGACAGACAGGAGTGTCTTTCTGAATGGGTCCCTGTGTAGCCGAGAGTCAGAGAATGCACTGGCCAGGGTTGGAGATGCCCTCCCAGAAGGAGTCGTCAGTCCATCAGCTGGGTTGGTACCACATGTGCAAAAGCAAGAGCAGGCAGCCTGATGTTTGAATGTATTTGCATGTTGTTTTTCTAAAAATTGACATATACTTGACTTACAGTAGTATATTAGTTTCAGGTGTACAACATAGTGATTCAGTAGTTGTATAGATTATACTCCATATAAAGTTATTATAAAATATTGGCTATATTCCCTAAGCTGTACATTACACCCTTGTAACTTATTTTATACCTAGTTGTTTGCGCCTCTAAATGTAACACCTGAAATCACAAAACTGCTAGAAGAGAGCACAGGCAGTGCATTCTGACATCGTCTTAGCAATAATTTTTTTGGATCTGTTTCCTCAGGCAAAAGAAACAAACAAAAAAAGCAAATGGGACCTAATCAAACTTAAAAGTTTTGCACAGTGAAGGACACCATTAACAAAATGAAAAGGCATTTGCATGTTATTAATAAATAAATTAAAAGGCTTTCATTCACCTTAGAACAGCCCTGTCTTTTTATTCTAATTTATATGGTACTTGATGTCAATGTGAAACCTCTGTCATTTAAGAACTAGAGAGAAAAACCCATTAAATATCTATGACCAAAATAGACGGACTGGGACAAAAAATCATTAGGAATAACATGTTTTAGAATCTTGAAGTGTCCAAGTATAGAAATGATATATTATTCAACCTAGACGTTTCATTAAAGGAATCTTTAAGCACCTGGCACATAGTAAGCTCTCAATAAATGTTAGGTAATGTCTAAACCCTTCTCCACACAGCACACCTACAAACGTGGCACAGAAGAAAATGGAATGTTTTGCCACTATGTGATTCTTACCCAGGTAGTTTTTCACGTACGGGGAAGGATCATAGTGACATGAATATAGTATAGAGTTTGGAATCAGGTAAAGCTGGGTTCAGATCTGACTCTACGACTTACCAGGTGTGATTTTGGCCCAGTGACCTTAATCTCTTTTAACCTCAGTGTTCTCAAACATCAAATGAGGACAGGAACACATACTCAGGGCCTTACTGTAAGGATAAAGATGGTATGAACTTACATATAAGTATTTTTTATATATATATATATATATATATATATATATATAATGTCTATTAAATAAAAGCTTGTTTTTGGAATTCAGAAGGTATTTTTGTGTAGAAATCATGTTGTAAGTGATGATTAAGTTCCCACGGGGAGCCAACCCCCTACAGCCTATTTAATTCATAATAGAGCTGAACCGTGGTGGACTGTGGAATAGTTCAAGGCTCTTTGAGCCTGGGGGTGGGAGGGGCTTGGGGTGGGAAGTTCCATGCACTTGGGGGAATCTTCAGTGGCCTGTGAGTAAGGGACAGTGGATCAGTCAACGTTCTGAGAGCAGAACAGAACGAACAGAGATTTCTTTGAAGGAATTGGCACATGGTTTTGGTTTTGGGGGATGGCAAGTATGAAATCTGGTGGGCAGGCTGGTAGGGTGGAAACTCAGGCCAGAGCTGATGCTGCCGTCTGCGGGCAGAGCTGATGCTGCTTCTGGAAGAAGAGCTTTGCTCTTAGGCCTTTCACCTGATTGGACGAGGCCCGACCACATTATCAGGGGTCAGCACCTTTCCTTAGTCAACTGAATGTAGATTTTAATCTACACAATTCCTTCCCAGGGATGCCTGGATTAGTGTTTAAGTAAATAACTGAGTCCTCTAGCCTAGCCAGGTGGGGCACCCAGAACCAGCCATCACAGGTGGCGGCTTCTGGGGCGGCGGGCGTGAGACTCCAGGTGCAGACAGGACCACTCAGAGCTGGTTGATAGGCAGGCTGTCTTCGGTCGTGAGCTGTATGTGCTCTGTTCCTTCTCTAGGAGTTAGTTTGGGTCAAAACCTACATGTAAATACCAGCTCCCTAACCGGCCTCTCAGGAGCCCCACAAACGCTGTCCAAGCAGAGGAAACCTCTGCTGTTTGGACTACAGACCCAGCGCCTAGCAGGGCACCCGCCAAGCTTGTGAATTTAATGGACAAGCTTTTAAGGGCAAGAGAGTCATTTGTGAAATTTCTGTTTCTTGTTGACAAATGAAGAGGAAAATCTACACATCACACCACACGAAATACATAGGATTCTCAGAGACCTATCTTTTGTTTAAGCTCTTCTGCATTCTAAAAGACCAAGAATTCCATAATGACCTGCCTTCATGGAACAAATATAGAGCTCACCTAAAAAAATAAAGAACTGCTCTGACAACCTGCCCATACTACTAATGCAACACGATCACAATATTTTAAAACCACTTGTTGACAAATCCGTCTCACCCACCCAACTGTAAGCTACTCGAGAGGCAGGATGACATCATTCCTCTGGCTGAGATTATGTCTTATTCCTGCCTGTATTTCCAGTTCCAAGCAGATTATCAAATAAGCTTAAAAAATAAAATGAGCTAAAAGTGCTCATGAAATCGTTTATTACATCACCTGAGTTATACCTGATGTTTGTATCAGTTGGGATGTAAGTGTGGGAACCTTCAGTCCTGGATTTTCCTCTATGAATAGCAGGGAAGAAGTCTGCCATCTGATACGCAGAGGTAGGGAGTGCCCTGTGCATGCAGGAGTTGGTGGCGGGGTGCAGTATCATGGCGGTGGGTTTGGGGGATCGAATGCATAGCCAGCATCCGGGAGAGAGTCGTTGGTGGCCTCTAGGGAGCTGCAATTGGGTGTTTCTGTGGAGGTCTGCCAACAAAGAAACCTGAGTATATCACTCGGTTTGTCAAATTCAATTCCTTCTCTTCAGATGAACATCTATTCACATCATGCTTTGATAAATGCCATCATTTACAAACGAAGAAACGGACACCCGGAATGTAAATTACAGTTTATACCGCTAATAAGTGGCAGAATTGGGCTAGAATTCAGATCTCTTCTCTCTAGGACCTGAGTGCTTTCAGCTTCATCATACTGCAACTACTTATCCTCTGAACTCAACAAAATGAGAAAATGATTCATCTTCATGACTTCTTTTCACAATTTGCAAAACTGTTTTGATCTCCTCTACGGATATGCAGAGAACAAAAGTGGAGGTTGGCTCCTAGGTGTAGATGGGAAAAACCACAACAGAACGCAGTCTTTGGGAACTTACATTTTTTGTACAGCTTATACCAACATTTGTTTCACTCAGAGGAATCTGTGCAAACGAAATATAGCAAATAGAGACATGAAAGTGACATTGGCTTATAAATATAGGTATGTGTCATGTCTTGCATTGTATCATGAACCTAGACCGTGCCAACTTTTTATGATAAAAACTGTCATGAGGTAAGAATCTTATTCAAGATAATGAATGATTATCTTTGTAGAAGAGTCTTTGCTAATGGCATGCTCCATGATTCCTTCTAACCCCCAATATATATATATTTTTTAACATCTTTATTGGGGTATAATTGCTTTACAATGGTGTGTTAGTTTCTGCTTTATAACAAAGTGAATCAGTTATACATATACATATGATCCCATATCTCTTCCCTCTTGCGTCTCCCTCCCTCCCACCCTCCCTATCCCACCCCTCCAGGTGGTCACAAAGCACCGAGCTGATCTCCCTGTGCTATGCGGCTGCTTCCCACTAGCTATCTACCTTACATTTGGTAGTGTATATATGTCCATGCCTCTCTCTCACTTTGTCACAGCTCACCCTTCCCCCCACCCCATATCCTCAAGTCCGTTCTCTAGTAGGTCTGTGTTTTTATTCCTGTCTTACCCCTAGGTTCTTCATGACATTTTTTTTCTTAAATTCCATATATATGTGTTAGCATACGGTATTTGTCTTTCTCTTTCTGACTTACTTCACTCTGTATGACAGACTCTAGGTCTATCCACCTCATTACAAATAGCTCAATTTCGTTTCTTTTTATGGCTGAGTAATATTCCATTGTATATATGTGCCACATCTTCTTTATCCATTCATCCGATGGTGGGCACTTAGGTTGTTTCCATCTCCGGGCTATTGTAAATAGAGCTGCAATGAACATTGTGGTACATGACTCTTTTTGAATTATGGTTTTCTCAGGGTATATGCCCAGTAGTGGGATTGCTGGGTCATATGGTAGTTCTATTTTTAGTTTTTTAAGGAAGCTCCATACTGTTCTCCATAGTGGCTGTACCAATTCACATTCCCACCAGCAGTGCAAGAGTGTTGCCTTTTCTCCACACCCTCTCCAGCATTTATCGTTTCTAGATTTTTTGATGATGGCCATTCTGACTGTTGTGAGGTGATACCTCATTGTAGTTTTGATTTGCATTTCTCTAATGATTAGTGATGTTGAGCATTCTTTCATGTGTTTGTTGGCAGTCTGTATATCTTCTTTGGAGAAATGTCTATTTAGGTCTTCTGCCCATTTTTGGATTGTAACATCCAATATTGGGAATTCTGGAATATTGTCTTAAGAATTCTTTCTCTCACACATACACGGACACATACCCACATTTCGTATTCAACGATGATGTTTTTCCAGTACAGAAGTTGTGAACTCCTACAAACAGTAACAATGCAGATATATTTCATTTGAGAAAGGCTTATTTTGGGTCTTTTTCCCCCTTTCTTTACCTTTTTGGTAATGAGTCAAACTGACCTGATTTGGGTTCTTCAGCTATTCAAGCCTCCTCCTAGTAATAAGGCTGGCCTGCTGTAATTCATATACACCTCACTGCTGCTGGGTGAGGGGGCACTTAACCTCCCACTCAAGTTTGCAATTGTTTGTGCAGAGGAAGAAAAAATTTTGAATTAATAGAAAAGTGTTAAATTAAGCTCCACTTATGATATCCCATCTGGCAAAAAGTAATTATTTTCTTTTTTCTTGAGACAGAGTTGGACAACATCCAGAAAACAAAACAAACTCTTTCGTGTCAGAAAGTCCACAGGGAATTTTTTTTTTTTTTAAGGAGGACATAGTTCTTAAATCAGAAAAAGAAAATTAAGTGCTTCCTAGCTTCTAGCCAAACTAGTCAAATGTTCCGATATCACTGTAAGAAGTCCCAAACAGAAAATACTTTTAGGGGGTAGGTAGGACACTGTGGGGTAGGATGAGGCAGGAAAGGGGGGGATTTGTTCTCTTCTTCTGTCCAAAGTGCTTCTAGATGTAAAATTTGACCTGATTTCAGTTGTAATAAATATATGGGACACAGAGGCAACAGATACTCAGAAGTGGTTTTCCCTATCTGGTGTTTTAGGGATGGCTTTTTGAACAAGAATCACATAAGTAACAATTGATTTTTCTGTCCAATTTTGTAGGAGGCATAATTTTCTTGAATTTCCTATGGAGAAGTACATTTATTTGTTTTGATTTACAAAACATCCTTCCTTTGTTCTTATGTTATACAGAAACCAAAAGGAGACATAAAAATTGTATCCGGGAGGCATTTGGGGATCATGAAATAATTAAATCAGAAGTTTCTAGCACATGGATCAGTAAAAGTAGAGGGAAACTAGGGCATCTGACCAGCTTCCCCTTTGAAGCATTAACATAGGCTATCCCAGGTGGATTCAATTCAGATAAAATTTTAATATCTTTATTAAGGTACTTGAGGATATAGATTTATAAAAGATAGAGTGATTCATAAAAATTCTATTATTGCATTATTTTAATTAATGAAACTCAGTTGATAACAAAAGCACTGACTGAAAGACTGATATATAAAAATAATATCTGCAATTTATTCAACTGATGAATTGGTTTAAAGATTTAATTACTGGGCGATTTATTTTGGCATCATTTGTAAAAAGCTAACAATGTGATCGTGAATGACGGTTGTCGATATGCATTGCTAACATCCTTGTTCCTCAATATGTAGAATGTGATCTTCCTGAACGCAGCGATTTTGTTTTGTTTAGTTCTTTATTCTCAGTATCTGGAAGTGCGCCCGGCATATGGTAGATGAGCATTAAACAATTGCTAAAGGAAGGAACACTGCCATGTAATGAAGCGTCTCACAGCTGCTAAAAAGAATGGGGTGGATCTATTTACTGACATGGAGAGAAGACCAACACAGTTGACTTTTGAACAATGTGGGTTTGAACTGTGTGGGTCCACTTATATGTGGATTTTTTTTCAATAGTAGATGTTACAGAACTACATGATCCTGATCGGTGGAATCTGAGGATCTAGAACCTTAGATATGGAGGGACCGCCTATAGGAAGAGCTAACTATAAATTATATGCAAATTTTCTTCTTCGTGGGGGGTTGGCATCCCAACCCCCATGTTGTCCAGGGGTCAACTGCATATATAATAAAGTAAAAGGGCCACGTGCTGAATAGTATTTACAGTATAACACTCATACATATGCATATATTTTTGTGTTTGAGAACATGCAAGAAATATCAGAAAACACTAAAATGATAATAGTGGTGGCTATCTTTAGGATGTAGGAGGGGGGAGCCTGGGAAGCAGGGGGCTTTCACTTTTAACTCGGTACCATTCCGTACTGTCTGTATTTTTTTCAGAATTAACATGTATCAATTTCATTACAAAATGAATTCTGTGGAAAAACCCCAAACGCACTTTTCTTTAAAAAAACAAAATCTGTGAAAAGCCCACAAATTTACAGTCCATATAGATCTGGCCTTTTAGAATTTGTGTCATCTTCACATGATCTCAGTCTACAGATTCTATTCCATCACTTGCAAAGAAAACCTAAGGAACAGGTTTTAACTGGAAACTGATGAAAGCTGGGTAGGAGAATCAGCAAGAACTATTATTAAAGCTATTTTTCTTTCCTGTATTTTCAGCTTGGGTTAGAATTTTGTATTTAAAGTTAAGAAAATGTACATGTAATCGTATGCAAAAACCCATATGTTCTGTATCGGTCTGTGTCACTTATTTTCAATGAGATAAAATAGCTTATTAAAGTTGAATTTTCCCGTTGGGTTTAGACGATTCAGCTGTTTATCCAGCAGCACTTTGCTTAAAAATAGATGGGATGACATTTGTGGGTGCTTTTAAAAAA